>NC_137871.1:26502704-26692704 GCF_963924005.1 Protomyctophum bolini | reverse complement strand
ATAGTATGATGAGGCTGCTATCATATATCATATATATATATATATATATATATATATATATATATATATATATATATATATATATATATCAATTTTAAAATAATGAATTAGTCAATAATGCCATTGAGTGGTTGTTTTAAGACAAGATATGGATATAATATAGCTAAACTTGTAACTCATAAACTTATACTTATACTTATAACGTAGCCCCAGACAAACATGGCAACCTCAGTTGCCAGGCAGACTTATGGAGCTTTTTGATTGGGTAGAGGAAAAGGCCTCACGTGATTGGCTCTCAGCCGTCATGTGATTTTTGGCAGTGATATCACTGGGGAACCAAAAAAAGCATTCGTAATTTAGGTTGGCTTTTTTTCTGTTCGTAAGTGATTGGCTCTCAGCCGTCATGTGAATTTTGGCAGTGATATCACTGGGGAACCAAAAAAAGCATCTGTAACTTTTACGCATTTTTCTTTTACAGATTGTTTTTTTACGCATTTTTCTTTTACGGATTGTTTTTTTACGCATTTTTCTTTTACGGATTGTTTTTTTACGCATTTTCTTTTACGAACACACAGATAATATTGGCATGGATCTGAGCCCATATGTGTCTTTGATTTGTACATGGACCAGGAATTCCAAGATAAACATTCTAAGTCAAAGCCAAACAATTTGCCGAATACACTCTGTTTCAGTTTATAGGCAGTTTGTTTCCCTGTAAAATTAATTGTAATTTGCGGATTCAAATGAAGAGCTAAAGTGTGTGTGTGTGCGTGTGCGTGTGCGTGTGTGTGTGTGTGTGTGTGTGTGTGTGCGTGCGTGCGTGCGTGCGTGCGTGCGTGCGTGCGTGTGAGCGAGTGCGTGCGTGTGAGCGAGTGCGTGTGCGTGTGTGCGTACGTGCTTTCGTGCGTGCGTGCGTAATCGAAGAGGGCATTGATTTACAAAAAAACCTACAAAAAGTTTGAATATGCAGAGACTGTAAAAGGTTTCTGCCCCACAACAACGATATGTAAGCAACATTTTACGGACTGCGTGATTGGGCAAAGGAATTCTTCCTCAAAGAATTCCTTCCTTTAAGAACCTACCTATCTATTTTTCCAGCCAGTGGTGATGCCACATAGACCTGAGGGTCCAAGGACCCGGGAGTAACCGGTGATCAAAGGACACTGGCATGTTCCAAAGTGAAATACAAGCAAATGCATTTCTTCTGCTAACCCATGTGCTTAAAAGGAAAAAATGTATGGCTAACACACTTTTTTTTCTTCTCTGACTGAGAAAAAGGACACATTCTCAACTGAAGTGCAACTAATTGCTTCTTTCATCTATCCAATTAAAAGCAGAATTTTAATCTGTGTATAGTTTATTTCTTGTTTTGATAACTCATCACGTGCCACAGCCTTTTAATCAGTGCAAGAATGTACGCGGTGCATATTAATTCTGCACTGAGGCGTGATCTGTTATTTACACTAGTGATTTTCACAATTCCTCCTGGGTCCAGCTGATCCATCACAGATGAGGCCTAATTGACCTTTCCAAGATACAGGAGTCAGGACGTAAAGGAATTAAAGCTAAACACAAACTGCTAATAACTATAGCTCACACTTTCAATCCACTCAGGTGGAGCGTCATGCGCGCATGCGTGCGCGTGTGTGTGTGTGTGTGTGTGTGTGTGTGCGTGTGTGTGTGTGTGTGTGTGTGTGTGTGTGTGTGTGTGTGCGTGTGTGTGTGTATGTGTTTGTGTACTTTTATTAATTAATATACTAGAGGGCTAAAAGTCACAATGTAATATAACAGGGAAATACATATAGTGAGGACCACTTTCAGGAGCTTACAATAAGATTGGAGGTCAGGTTCAAGGACTCAGTTTAGTTTCACCTGATTCATACTTGTTGCACACTGGTATCATCATACATACACAGAAAATGGATAATAATACTAATAATAACACAAATGTGCGTGCGTGCGTGCGTGCGGGGGCGTGTGAGGATGGTTGTTAAAATGGTGTTGAGGATCAATGGAATGTTGTTGTTAGTGAGGGACCTTTCCAGGAAAAACACTGGCGAGGTGATATCACAAGTTGTCATGTGTGATGTTCGCCGACACGTCTCCTCTGAATGCCTCATACCTGCCAGCGTGGGGACCTGTGCTTCATCAGCTCAGACTCCCCTGCTCTTTCTGGAATTTAATAAGCTGTTTCCATGAGGTAATAATAATCAGGAGTCCTTATGCTTACCCAAATGAGATGGTAATAATTCCTCCACGTGGGGAATTCAGCAACACACGGCACACACACACCCCAACAGGTTCCAGGAGGAGGCTGTGTGCCGACAAATGCAACTAATAATAGTGCCTCTGTTCTCATAGCTCGTCTATATTATTCAAAAATCACATCAAAAATATGGGTCAATGGGAATTCTGTGGGAAAAAAAGGAATGGAATAGAGAAACAAAGCATAAAATATGCCAACCTGACAACGGATCTGAGAATTTTTTAGGGGGAAAGTGGTAGCATAAAACATTAATTAACAGAGTTAGTTTTTAACTGATTGAAAGGGAATACATGTCCACACTCTAGCATGGAGGCCTAATTATTTTCCAAACCCTACTGGCCTAAATAGACTTTGTAAATAAAAAATAACGATGAGTTGAGATGTTCAAAGGAAAAACCAAAAAGAAAAACTCATCAAATAGCACTGTTACCATAAATGGTGACTTGCACTGGAAAATACAAGGACTTGAGAGCTCCCAGTGTGGAGGCTTGGGTCTGAGACTGGGGACTGAGACTGAGGACTGAGACTGGGGACTGAGACCGGGGTCGGAGGTAAGGAGGTAGCTCACCCATCCACGATGCTTTCAAAATCAGCCTCATGGTGGCGCTACAACAGCTTGCTTCATGTTTTGGCCTATACCTCCGGAACCACAGCACCTCATACAATCAAAACCTTTTCTTACAAACAAAAAAATGCAGTTTCAATTTTCAGCAAATGATACGTATAGCTTGCAGAGTTAGTTCAGTCAGATATACTGGAGCGGCCTCATGCTGTGCTCAAGGGCGCATACATATGCTCGACGGGTTAATATGCTGCATTACTATGTGCGTGTATTCAGTGTTTGCCAGACCCACACATGTCATTCGCTGATGTGGCACCTATAGGCACCGTTCACAGGTGTGTGAACAGCGCCACAACGGCATGCTTCCTTCCTGCCTTCCTTCTGCACATTCCTGTTGTTGTTATGTGATGTTTGCTCCAATCGCCACCCCAGTACCACCGGTGAGCTCTGTTATTTCTGTTCCCCATGGGGGATTGTTATTGTATACATCTATCTCCCTGCTCTTAATGTTTAATGATGGTGTTTAATTGTGCCGAGCAGGGAGAAAAAAAATTGCAGAGCCGAACACCAAGATAAAATATGATATGCATTCTATAATAAATATTGGTTAAATCTATTCGTGAGTTGTCTGACTGAATTTCACATTTTGTTCAAAAGTAACTTTTTGCTACTCCTACGAATTCAGTCCAAATGTCACACAAACGGGTAAATATTACCATGTATCAGTCAGATTACACAGGCTCCATTCCAATTGGCTATGACTGCCTTCCAAACTTTGTGAGCCCTGGGTAGGCAACCTGGCCTGGTGGGTATCTGCGCTCCAGGAGCGTAATTTTCTAGAAAATGTTGCAGAATAATATGGTCACTTATATTTTAATGCATGTATTTATGCCGTATAGGTACTATATATTTATGTACTGTTTGTATTTTGTTTGTCTCAAACCAAGAACCACAATGGAAAGTGTGACTTTCTTGTGTTTGTATCCTTGACGTTTCTCAGGTGAACATTTTTTCTTTTTAGCTGTTGCGTTTTTCATATTGTATGCTGGATATGCTTCACGCACAAGAAGCATTTCTGCCTTCCATTCTGTGCCATCTATCCATTGCTCATTTTAAATGAGGCACGTTTGTTTGATTTGACTGTCTTGACCGTCTTCCTGTTTAGTTGCGTGTTCTGTCGTCCTTTCATCTCTTTTCCGTCTTTCCCTATTCTAACTCTTCCTCCCAACTGCAATATTGAGAGCTTTCTAAAAAAGAATAAAATAAATTATATATAATTTTTCATGTGATGTGACAAAGTTGATTCGGATTCTGAGACACCAAACCCTCACCTGAGTATATGTAAAAGGCTCTCAGCCGGCCTCCTGTGTGATGGATGTACAGAATGCTAAACAGTACGGCCTACTTCATTACCAAGATGATTAATACAAACTGTTTACATAATTATGTCAGTGAATTTGCGTTGCCTCTGGCATTGTGCTCATGTGTGTGTAGTATTAACAACGGCCCATGCTGGCTCCAGATCCATTTACTCTGTTTGCCTTTTAACTCGCTGATGTCTTCACTTCATATGTTTGGGGGGAGGGAGAAGGAACTGAAAGTATATTTCAAAACACACATGCAGAGAAAAGCCCAGTGTGGTAGTTTTTTTCCCTCCATGATAATAAGTCAGAATGGGAGGGGGTCTTATTTCTCCAAGGCTCACTGGCATTATTCATGGCCCAACACATATGGTAGGTTCTTAATGAATTGAACGTACACAGCATAATTAATGATCCACTTGATAAGAATGGAAGTTACACACAGTGTGCAGAAGGGATCTACGCATGCTTCTCTAAAGCGTGCAGTAATTTGCCGGCTCTTGTATAATAAAATAAAGAAATAAATCATAACATTTCAGACACTCTTCCTCTACTTAACTCAAATTTAACAATAAACTAAGTTCTGTTTCTGCATTGAACTGATATCTTCCTGGATTTCATGTTAGTTTTCAGTATGCATAATGCATTTTGTTTCAGGGACATGTCCTTTTTGTTGGCAGACTGACATCAGTTACAATGAGGGATTGCATAATTCCATCTCTTACATCAGAAAAGGAATAACACGTACTATTCACAACAGTGATGCCTCAGGTTTGGAGGAATGCCTAATATGTTTTGCCATACGATGGAGCATGAATTTGGCATAATGCAGAGAGTTTATCCAGGGATGAGTGCTAATATTACCAAAGCCATTTCATCTCTAGTAAGGTGAGGTGACTAAAGTAGATATACGGTTATTGCGCAGTAGTTCTGACCATAGATCTGGAACAGGACGATTGCCTGCATAGAAACTGAAATAGATGCAAAGTCAAATCCCATCCCAGGTGTAAAGGTCATCGATGGCAACTTCACCCGCTATTGACCTTATTATGCTCACCGCTGCCATCTTGCCAGCAAGTTGCTAACTAGGTGCAACTTCCCATAGACAGCCCATTCACCCAAATAGAAAAGTCCTATCTAATTGTATTAAACAACGACAAACTCATAAACATTGCAGCTGTATGGAAAGCTTGAATTAGCCTTTTATCCTTTTGTTTCATAATAAATCCACCGTAGACATGTTATGAGCTAGTTCCTGTCAAGAACTCGGTGTCAGAGTTTGGGAGTGCTCTTTGGATATCACTGACAGCCCTGCTTTTGAATTTGCACATAATGCAGGAAGAAGCAGGCGGTTGCTTTACTAAAGACGAGCGCTTCCAAACTCCAATCATTTCTTGGAAGGAAGTAGCTCATAACAAGTCTACAGTGGATTTTTATGAAACAAACATTTTGCAGATAGGAGGATAATTCAAGCTTCACGCACAGCTGCAATGTTGGTGAGTTTGACGTATTTCAATACAATCAGATAGGACCTTTCTGTTTGGATGAATGGGCTGCCAATGGGAAAATGCTAGCACCTTGCTGGCAAGAGGGCCGCGGTCTGCATAAGGTCAATAAGTTAGCAATGACGCTGGTGTTTTCCGGGGACAAAGTCACTGTGGTTGGATTTGATGTGGAGTGTGTGTGCACAAATGTATATACACTCACACACAAACACGCACGCACGCACGCATGCACGCACACAGTAGATCCCATTACCACATCATAGGACGTGTCCAATAGAAGGTCAGGCTACCATATTGATCATCAAAAAGATGAAGGGGGCAGTCAATTCTTCTCCCTCTGCCACTGTTAAATCCACTACCTGGGTATCTCAAAGGCAAACTAAAGACACTTCCTACTCTCTCCCATGCTCCTAATGCTCCTTTAGCCTCTGGCTACCGATAAACTACTGCCATCAATAACCCGTTAACTTCAAGAGGGACCTAAACGACACACGCTCGGTTTGTTCGACAACAGGCCTATTTTAATGATGACCGCATATAACGAATGCATGGTCCCAACAAGGTGGCCTTTGAATTTTCCGAGTGGTTGCTTCTTGGTAAATGGTGCATTTATATAGCGCCTTTATCCAAGGCGCTTTACATAGATTGTGCATTACATTCACCCCTTCACACACACATTCATACACCGATTGCAAGGTACCAACCAGCACATAGGGAGCAATTTGGGGTTCAGTGTCTTGCCCAAGGACACTTCGACATGTAGACAGGAGGAGCCGGGATTCGAACCTCCGACCCATGGATCATTGGACGACCTGCTCTACCTCCTGAGCCACAGTCGCCCCTCTTCAGCTGGCACATTCCTGAAAGCTGTGCCTCGTCCCCTACTGTTTATGGGGGTAGGAGGCAACAGTTGGGCTCTCATCCGTCCATTCCCTTAATGTCACACCCTCAGAGCAGCCTCGGAGCAGCATAGCATCACAGTGTGGAGCTTGCTCCAACTGTAATTGAAAAGGCCCGAGGGGAATTCCTGGGCTCTGTTTGGGTATCCCCTAACCTCCCTGTACCCCCACCCCCAACCCCTACCCCACCACTCCACATCCATCATTGTAGAGTTAGGCCCTGGGGTGCTCTTGTAGTGCTGGGAGGTTAACAGCGAGATCGCAGTGCATAGCTCACTTAACTGCTTCCTGAACTGTGGCACTACTGTGGGCCATGGGTGTCAGAGTGTAGTACTGGGCGACACCGGCAGGAAAAAAGAGGAACATGGCGTCATGTCAAGTGCATATTAATTTAGCCAGCCATGTGCCAAAGGAGCGCAAGCTTGAGAGAGCGGTCGACACAGATACACTTGGCAAATCGATGGACTTCAATTGAGATGTGATCAGAAATGGCGTCCTTCCGTCAGATGTTGAGTTCACAGGCCTGATTACACAGCCGCCTCGCAATGCATACTGCCTTAGATAAAATTAAACACCCGCGATTACACACGGCTTTGAAATACCCTGGACCGTGATCAATGTGATCCCCCTTTTCTTTTCTTTTTTCAACCTCAAAAGACGGAGATTTGAGAAATGGTACAAAAAGAAAGTATTCAAAGACTATGCAGTATACAGTATCTCACAACAGCACAGAATTGTGGCTAATGAAATGTGATGGTGTTAATATACAGCAAAGACAAGGGTATCCTGGCTCTGTGGTTGTCAAATCTAAGGCATTGTGCTCTTTAGGCATGCTGATCAAAGGATACTTAACATTCCCTAACAAGTGCTCCAAATGCATTCTGTATAATGTAAATCATTAAGCAATCGCATTAAAAAAAACAGCTAATATCATATTGAGCCGTGAGAAGACAAAGACGCAGATAAAGGCACCAATTTCTGTATATTATAAGACCTTTTTTTCCATATTCATCTGGCTGTTAACAGACATGAAAGCTGTCTGTTGCATGCCCTTGCCAAGAAATGGAGGACAATAAGGCAACCATCCTGGTTGATCCAAGATGACAAGGATCTGGTTGGGGGATCAAAAGCAAAGAGGGCAATGTTCTGGTCATCCTCTATACAGGATGGCATTGCACCTCATGGGCCTAGAGCTTGCATGATGTTGCCAGTTCTTTAAACATCCCCTGAAATCTCGCTCTCATGTCCGCAAAACCTTTGGAGATGCGATTTTTGAAAGATGCGGTTCTTAAAAAGACGATCACATTCCCTTTTCGCGAAGCAAGAAATACTGCAGACCGTACCTCAGAGAGTCAAGTTGTTGTTGCTTTGCAGAATGCAAAAACTTGTCAACCGTGTGGGGAAACTCCTGAGCTGAATGGCTCAGAAGAAGATACCATTAATGCCTTCATGGTTTGGCTCATCAAAAGCTGCCAAAGATATGCAAGACATGGATAATTAATGAAAAAGAAGACATATTTTTTAAGAACTGTCCATAGGGGTAAATTGAAATGCATCAAAAGGAAAAGATGCATCAGATATCTTGTTGGGGGCGGAGTCTCTCTCTCCCCTGCCCTGCTGCAACTCAGCCGATCAACAGTCCTGCATTTGTTTCGCCAAAATCTTAAACAATAAAAAGCTTGGTATTTGAGAGGCTCAAGCTTAAGTTGACAGTGGAGTCCCAGTTGGGAAGTGTGAATAGAGTGCTGGTCTATAAGCCCTGGTCCCAGCTGAGCTACGCAGGGGGCTGGCACCACTGACATCAGAAAACTGTGCATGGTGCAGATGAAGATGAGAGAAATCTAAGGGATCAGTCTCTTAAAGTCACACAGCACTGAGACTCGCTGTGTTCCCATCGCATTCATCAAAACACTACACACACCTGTCACTGTGCATATTAATGATAGCATTGTCTTACATACTGCAACAGCCAGTTATTGCCAATGCTTCCAAAAGGACAAGCGCCAAAACATGAAACAAGATTACATTTACAATAGTCTTTGTAAAGAACTAGTGACATGATTCAATGTTATTTTCCCGGAGTAAAATAATCTGACTTCCACGTTTATCATGTGACCTAACCTTTACAATCAATACCATTACATTCTTTGCCATCACTGACACTGCACTACATTGTTAGTGTCATGCGTGCCAGGCCCGTCAGCAGGCTCATGTGTTCCAGCTGATGAGAGAATGCGAACGAAATGAAACCAGCGCTGACAGAATTGACGGACCACAGTGCAGCTGCATCCAGTTTACCACGTGGGGTTGCAATTTTCCATGGAGCGAGGGAACGACAACAGATCTGTGAGCAGGCATCCATGCATTTTAGGGGTATAGAATTTGATGGAGCACCTACCTCTGAACAAGACTGGTGAGAAGGCAAAGATTAAGGGGCCATCGGTGAAGGAGTCATGGAGGGTGAAGATAGCCAGGAGCAGAGGGGATAGAGACAGATGAGAGGAACGAACATGAGGAGCTGGCAAAAAAAAGAGGGGGGTACAGAAGGGAGGATGAAAAGAAAGTGAGTTGGGGTGCAACACCACTTCTGGCTTGACCTGGGGAAGATGGGAATAGCCAGAGATCCAATTAAAATCACACATGGTCAATCCTGCCACTATCGTCACTCACAGTCACTGCCGACACAGCCACAGCATGCCCTCCAAATTGCCGAAGCCATGCTTGGAGATGTAGGGAGTATATATATAGGCATACATGGGAACCTCGCCACGTACGTACGTTACACAATGTCATGCACGGTTACGATGACGCTTCAATCCGAGAACCTGGTGTTACAAAGCGGGCCACCCCCTGATGCACTGCTGGGGCTCAACCTCAGTGATACCCAGGGAAACAGCGAGTCATTGGATTCCCGAGGTGAAATCGATATATTTACATGAAATTGGTCGTTACTTACGTTGCGCTGACCGAAAAATGGCGCTCATCGCATGTTGCTAGGCAGAGCGCGCAGGAGTAAAAATGGCGGCCAACAAATGGCAAACTGGGAAGAGGAGGTCTCATCAGTTGTGATTAGTGGGGGAAGGGAAGGGTGTGGTATAGGGCGCTCAGTGATGATAGAATATGGCTTTTGCTTTGTCAGAATACAGGGGAAGAAAATGTGGCAGCATTCCTGTCAGGCCTAGCATGCATGCACAATGCTAACTGCACATGTATAAGAGATTAGATACAGAAAAACTTTGATCATGTTTTCTATGGAGGAGATTGACTATTTTATGCTGAAGAGGGGGGAAATGTGGAACATTGTAATTTGATGCTATATTTCTGTATGCTGTGAGAACACATATAATTATATATTTTGGCACAGTAAGACGAGTTAAATGTACACTTTTGCTATGTGATTACAGAAATAATATAATTCAAAAACCTGACCACAGCAGAATAATGTGATGCAACATTGTAACGCAAGCCAATAATGGAAAGAAAGCTAATGAATCTTTTAAATGATTGTGTTGTGATCAAAGTCAATATTATTTCTCTTTCAATCTAATAAAGGGCACTTAAAATGCAAAGGCATCACATTGACCATTAATATTCACCAACTTTCACTAAACTTACACTATGGTTCACCTCAAAACTTTTAACTAAATCAACATTAATTGTCATTGGCCAACTCAAATAGTATTCTGTTCAGACTGTTTGAAACCATGCAAACCGAACCTGATCTAATTAAAGGTATATAGTGTAGGAACCTGATCTAATTAAAGGTATATAGTATAGGCGTGCATACATTGTTGGTGGTGAACAATATGTCATGTACGTGTTCCATCTTTTGCACATGCAGCGAGTAGAAGACTCAACCATGATGATCAATCTCAGTAGGTCTTGCAAAATACAATACACTCCCAGAAAAAAGCATTTTCATCAATGTTGTGTATGACATGCACTAACAGCACACCTAGCATAAAGATATTTGCGTATTTGGGTTTAAAGGGATATTTCACTTTCAAACATGTTTGAATTAATTTTAACGTCTACTCAGGCTTTTGTGAACACCCTGCTTGGTTCAGTATTTAGATATTTGATGTTCATTTAATCAGACACGCCCCATTCCAATATTGCATTTTAACCATGCATGATGGTCATTGAAAACACCCGTCACTTTGGTGAGTGATATTGTCGTAATAATGTATAATGCGTGAAGTCAATTACATTTTCAAATGGAGTTTGACGTTACTATGGTTTTGTATAGGAAGGGGGCGTGTCATATCAAAGGAATGTCAAATATCTAAATACTAAATCAAGCAACTTAAAAATGGTCTGGGGTGTTCACAAAAGCCTAAAAAGACCACGAACATGTTTAAAAGTGAATATCCCTTTGGGACTCTGAAGAAAGATGGATAGATGGATAGATGGATAGATAAATACTAATAGATATAGATATAGTTGGATGTGTGAAACATAACTGTAGCTCCTGAACAGATTTTTACTGAGCATGACATTCAATTATAGCGATTGTAGGAGGAATAATCATGAGACAAAACATGCCATTTGTAACTGTGAGAATGAAGACGCCTTTCAGTTTCAAATTTGTCAATTTGTTTTAATGTAATAGTTGTAAAATGTATAGTGAAGCCAATTCCTTCCTCACCTGAAATGAACCTAAAGTGTTTTGCTTTGTACATCAGACGTACAGTATATTAAAGAGAGGAAAACGTAATCTGATTGGCTTCTGGTGTATTGACCCCATGTATTTTTGTGACCATTCTGCTAACTACCCTTCAATCAGACCATCTTACAGAGATAAAGGCTACATTACTGACTGCTAGTTAGCTGTCACACATCACTGTATAAGCACATGTTTCAAAGAGATGTAAAACTATGCCACATTTGACCCCATTTCCTTCAGAAATATCAGAAATGATCTTGTGTATTATATAAAGGTGCCAATCATAACAAAATATCTATATAAGTGATACGTGATTCACACATTCCTACTTGGCAGAAAAGCTGTTGTTGCAGGGCATTGAGGTGCAATGTTGTTGTTTTTTTTTAAATAGCCAAATATTACAGACCATTGCATTTTTCAACACTATAGTCATACTAAAGTCCCAAAGCCCACAAGGACATACTGGACATTTTTATCCATGGTTTTTTCATTATATGAATAAGCAATGATGGACAGAGGGTGTGTAAACAACTAAGAATGAGCAACATAGTGGAGGCACAAAAAGATTACTGTGCATGTCTTAGACATTGATCTTTGTATATTTTTGTAACAGCAGTTTGTTGTTCGTGTTGTTTGTTTCTTGTGCTATTCAAGCTCCAAAGTAATGCACCCCTTATGTTATGGAAACAAGTAGGCCTATATTTTGTTATTATATAATGGGAGTTTGACATGCGACGGTTGGCATAGTTGGTTAGAAAACTGTCATATAAAAATATATAAAACTTAAACTATAGCATGAAAACAAAATGTGCCTTATTTCACCATCGATCTGTAAAGTCAAACATGATCCCAGAATACAAAATGTATATTCTCACATGACTATTTCCGTATTCGCCCTGAAACCACAATTCAAACTATGGATTCTGAATCTGATCTGAGAAACTTCTGAGAAATCCACAGGGTGAACATTCACAAGCCCAACATTTCTGAACTCTGTGAGTTTTTCTATTTTTGCATATGGTCACCTTCTCTTGTATAGCCGTTTATTAATGGCCCTGGGATGTATTCTTTGATTTACAAAAAAAAACAAAAAGGGGGAAAAAATGTAAAGCTATATAGATCTATATTCGTGTGGGGTAATTTGTATGTTCTGTAACAGGGGCCTTCCCATCTCCACAGCTCTTTAATAAATACAAAATACCATTTCAGGTCGGAATACCAATTTCATCCAATCAAGAGGGGAAATTCATACAGGATCCAGCTAAACAAGTAAAGTTGGAATTGATTAAAAATAATTTTCCGCGAACATTGGAGCTGCAACATAGAGTGCAGTTCTCTAGCTCAGTCTCTCCTGATTGGACGAAATTGGTATCCCGAACTGAAAACGTATTTTCTTTGAACTAAAGAGCTTCAGTGATGGAGAGCGCCCACTATTTTTACTGCACATATATATAGCAATGAATAGGCTACTATCGGAATATATAAGCAATTTCACATGTATTGTAACAAAGAAATATAACTGGACACATTGTGTCTGCTCGTGAGCACAAAATTAAGAAATAACAATAAATAGCGTGTGCTGCTGGAATCCATAAACCAATTAATTTGGCAAACATTAAAATGCAATTTGTATGTAATTTAATTGATCGCGTTCCTAAACGACGGTTGTTGAAATGCACGTTACCTCGGGGCGTCGGAGACAAAACCTAGCTTAGATATTTATTGATTCATAATGATATTAACCTAAATGATATTCTGAAATTGCAGGCGTTCAAATCCAATGTATATAAGGCTAGTCTGCGGGGGAAATGCAAGGCCTCAAGTTGCTGAAGCATTCAAGCTATAAAGAAACGGGCTGCAACTTTCATAATATTGTGCATACCTTCACGAAGGTGCAATTCTCATGGTTCACCTGCGCCGACCTTCAACAACGAACCGTTTTTCTTGTGTCACTCTCATGCACTACATGTTCAAGGCCTCATGGTTTGAAGGGCTGGACATTACACTTCATGCCCATCACACATGGAAATTAAATGTACATGATATAGCCTACATCTGCAACGAGATGGGAGGACCCATTAAATAAAAAGAAGAAAAAGAAAAAAGAAAAAACATATATGCTCCCCTAGCGGAAATATAGGCCTAATTAAAGAGCGTGAGGAATCACTGTCGACGTGCCACGCGAATGCATTGATTGGGTTTGATCACGTGTTTTATCAAAGGGAATAGAGGCAACGTTAATAAAATATTGAATGCATAATTAATTGTACAGTAAGTATGTACAGTGGAATTGTAATTAAACCGAGTACCACTATATATACGTATATATGATGACAAACACTGCATGCATTTTTATTTTTACTTTCATGAAAATAGGCCCCCGCACACACGCGCACACACACACACACACACACACACTCACACACACACACACACACACACACACACACACACACACACACACGGAGTGAAATCAAATCATAATAGCCAGGTCAAATCATTTCCACCGGGGTAGGCCTACATGCAGGGTCTTTGAATAATAATGTTTACGTCGGTGTAGCCTTGCATGGCCTATATATTTAGGTCACCAAATGAAGGTTGACAAAACGTTTCAATTATTTATTTCATCTTCTGACATACATAAAAACAATATGTGTCTGTCTATCTTTCCCACGATACAATACAACTACATTCAACAAAGACCTTTACATTCAGACAAGACATTCGTTTCAGTCTCTCCAATAATATCGTATAGCCTCTCGTCTGTTGAACTGTTTGTGGGCCTTCCATAAATAAAAAGCATGTCGTATAGCACGTTCCTCTTTCCCCGGATAACTATAACGGCTGTGTGTGTAATAATGTGTATAAGTCTAAGAAAGATTAGGCCTTATATACATATTTGACGAGTTGCTAACCCATTACGGATATAATATAGTTCGTTTTAGGACACGTTTCTCACAAGTTGAGCCAAACTCTACTAGGCCTATATGCCTATATATCAGACTGTACCACAGAACAGTTAAAGCTATACCACATTTCGCAAAATTTTCAATAGGATGACCACAGATTATATCATAACAACATGAAGGGGGAAAAAAGAATAGGAAATACACCTGCAGTAACTCATAATATGTCATAGGCGTGCATGGTGCTCACTGTTCACATCACATGGACGGTATGTTATTGCATTGCTTTGGTGAGAACGCGTCCACGCCGCTGTGGCACGTGTACCATCCATTTACAATACTTTTCTGAAAGGGTGAGGGTGACGGGAAAGTCCTCGAACTCGAAGTGTGGCCGAAACCAGCAGTGTGGCCTGCCTGACCGCAAGAGTACTGAGAGGCGGCCTCGGACCTGTAGCCGCCTCGTTGGATCAACAAGGGGTCCAAGAGGGGCTGCTGCGGTGACCTGTGTGTCGAGTAGTCCAAACTGTTGTCAAATGTGTGATGGAAACGCGACCTCGGGGTCGACTCGTCTCGAGTCTCTGGGGGGGACGCGGGGTGGTGGGGGTCCTGGGTCGAGGAGGCCGTGGTGGGAGGCTGCGGTGTCATGGCGCTTCTTCCAGCTTGATGATCGGTCACTTCGGGTGACCGGCTGGTGGTCTCGGCGAGGTGCGCCTCCGCGTCACCGACGCCGCAGCCGTCCTCAGGACTGCTCTTGCAGTGGAGCTTCATGTGCTTCCGCAGCGAGCTGGGATGGGTGTAGCACTTGTCGCAGCCCCTGACCTTGCACATGTAGGGCTTATCGCTGGAGTGCACGTGCGAGTGTTTCTTTCGGTCGCTGCTGTTTGCGAACCTCCGGTTGCAGCCCTCGAACTCACATTTAAAAGGTTTTTCACCTAAAACGTGCAGAGAGAGACATTATACCGCGTGTTATAACGTTCTCCCCTCCTATAGCCACTTATGTAACTTCAAATCAATTATGTAAATCAAGAATATGATGTGTGAAATCGGGCTGTTGTCCATACATCTAGGAAATATACAAACACTCGCAGCAGCCATTAGGCCTTATATGATATCCATAAATCCTGCAGTCGTATGGGTTTTAAGCCGTGGCTCTGAGCAGGCGTCCAGTCTGTTTGAGGCTCCAATACCCTTCTCTGTTACTCCTGAGATGAATCGCAATAATGGTCGGGTTGTACTTGTACATAAATGTAATATAACCATAGCTGCTAAAAGCTAAATAATGTGTAATGCGACCTATAGTTGTTGATTGAGGCGAAATGATGATTAAGCAAGTGAGGCACCTGATAATCATTTGGCTATTATAGACTGGAGTGCATGGACCTCCAACAGCAAAATGAAAATAAATAAAAAAGTGATGGATATGGTTCTGTTGTTTGTTATAGTGCATGCATCAGGGTCTAATGAATATTATAGCCCTGCAATGATGTGAAATCACGCCCATGCCATGTATGCATGTATATAAAACAAAACAGGTTTCATAGCCTTGCATATAAAATTGATTGAACGTTCAGACTCATAAACCTGAACTTAAAACCAGTCCGCGTGTTAAATGATCATATTATATAAGAGCGGATATTAATGGTCTGGCTTCGAATTGAACATGCAATAACTCTTCGAAATAAAAATGTTAAACGAGTTAGCCTAGAGCTGCATCATAATTTCGCCCCTGTTGTGCATGTCATTTCAGAAATATGAAATCCGCATTTCACAATCAAAACAATTCACATCCAAATAACGAGGGGGTGCCTATATATTTTGTATCAACCCTCTCCTCCTTTTCTTTGAAGGCCATGCATTACTTCATTCATAAAGAGAGAGAGAGAGAGAGAGAGAGAGAGAGAGAGAGAGAGAGAGAGAGAGAGAGAGAGAGGAAACATGTCTTGTTTTAATTTTATCCTATATGGTAGGCCTATACGCTTCATTTCAATGTCTGCGAACACGGGTATAGCAGTGAAACCAAGTTATAGTGCAAAAATAATACTTGACTGAAACCAGCAGCTGTAGTGTTTATTATATGTCTTTAAGTGCTGATATGCTCTACTACTAGCATATCCTATATACTTGCAGCGTGTTTCCTGGGCGGGCGCACACAGGACATGCGTCCCAGGGAGCCAACAGGGGGGGGGGGGTGTAAACTCTACGTCACAACTCTCCGGTGTCCTCCCGGTATTTATTATTTATTATTTTTTCACTGAATGGGTGGGAGAGGGAAAACGCATCTTGGCCTAAAAAGACTATACTTGTTTACTAGATGTCCTCCTGTAGCACCTGGCTGCACGTGTTTCTGACTGGCCTATAGCATGACAACAAAGACGAAGACATGCAGCAACAAAGCATGTTATAGATTATACCATAACAATATAGGCTATATAAACACATCATAAACCTCACCGTCTGTAGTAGGCCTACACAATTATTATTATTATTATTATTATTATTATTGTATTTTTAGACACATTTGAATAAATCAAGTTTATAATGTGGTATAGGATACATTATCCTAAAGAAATATAATTGTAGGATATGCTAAATAAAGAAGTCTACAAATAATAGAATTATAGCTGCATTTTTAAGATTGTTGATACTGATTTATCTAAATGCATAATTATGGTTATAATATATGGTTGTATTGTTAATTAATAATATAGGTCGAATAATAATTATTATTATTATTATAATAATTATATATGTATAGGTAGCCTATTATTGTATATAATTATAATTGTTAGATGTTTATTATTATAATTAGTTAATGTCTATTATTGTTATTATTATGCCATTGTTATTATTCCTCGACCAACCTGTGTGAGTCCTCTTGTGAATCTTGAGATTTTCGGATCTCGCGAAAACTTTCTCGCAGCCGTGGAAGGGGCAGGGAAAGGGCTTTTCCCCCGTGTGCACCCTGACGTGGTTCACCAGCTTGTACTTGGCTTTGAAGGGCTTCCTGTCCCTCGGACAGCTCTCCCAGTGACACACGTACTCGGAGTGCTCGGGTCCTCCGACGTGCTCCACTGTCACATGGGTGACAAGTTCATACATGGTCCCGAAAGTTCTGGCGCAGGGCTGCTTCCCAATCCCGATCACCACCCCCTCTTGGCCGTCACACCATTTACACAGCAGCTCGTGCTTCATGAGATTTGGTTTGGTGCACCTCAGGAACGCGTCACCTGCTCCACGCTGGATGGCCATGTTGAGAGGCTTGTACAGACCCAGAAACTGGGTGACAAGTTGCTGGCTATTTCCAGCCTGGCCATAAGGGTGAGGGTGGTGGTGGTGATGGTGGTGCGTCCGCGCGAGCAGGTCCCCAGGTAGACCCATCATCATTTGGCTGCCGAGGTCTCGGGTGGCGTCGGTGGAGGAGCCGTGGGCCTGCTCGTGATAAGTCGTGAAAAAAGCGTGATGACTTCTGCTGTCTCTGCAGCCAGGGAGGTCACGGTACCTCCCAATCCCGCCATGTTGGTTAGATCTCGTTGCCAGTTGATCAGTGACGGGTGGCATGCCGGCTCCAGAAAGATTGGCTCCAATGATAATGCCCCTAGGGCTGTGCTCTAACCGATGGCTGGGGTATCCGGACTCTGAAAAGTGCAGGGGAACCGAATGGTCAACATATGCACTGGACCTCGTCTCGGGGTAGTCTCGCAAATTGTGCGCGGGGCAGAGTTTTAAGGAACTGCCAGTGGGGTGCCCCATGTGCTCCCCTGCCAAAGGTGGCAGCACCATGCTGGGTTCAGTATTGCTCTCCCCGGGGTTGACGCAAGAAAGAGGGCAGCCACTAAACCTCGACAGGCTTGTCATGTTTCGATGTGAGTGTGGCGGCTATGAGTTTGCAAAATGAACCAATGCAACGCTCATGGATGATAAACCTAGGAATCCTGTTTCCATTTGCCTTGTTGTGTATCATCTGCATGTGAAATTCTTGGCCGTGAACTTCGGAGGAGTAGGAACCAGACTCAATTTTAAAGTTGGTGTGAGTCCCATGCCGTTCACTTTGCCCTCTTGATTTGTGGCAATAACCGTAGTAGTAAAAATGCTTCGAAACAGGCCATGGTGCAATATAAAAGCACAGCAGGCAGACCTGCTTTTAAAAAGGGGCGCTTTGGGATTGGTTGGAATGCGCTATGATTGACAGGCGCTGGGTTTGTTTTAAAAGGGACACTGCACGACTCCGTTTTCAAATATCGCAGAGAAAATGCTTTGAAATGCCGCGTATAGCCTCAGCTCAGACTATATACCACCACCACTACTACTACTACTACAAGGCGCCATGATCTCCCTTGCCAAAATGTCTATGTGAAATGTATAATGGTGAACGATTTAATCGGTATAGATAGGCTAATATTCAATTGAAGAAGCATGTGATCTGATGAGGAAGAATGAATAGGCTATACACGTGTGGATGTGGGCTATATCTAGTATTTTATTAGTGGAAAGCTTGTCAAAGCAAACATTATAATTCGGTGTTACTCAGTATAATAATTACAGAGTCCTGGTGCTGGTCTGTTATAGTGTCAACTGTCAAGACTCGCATTTTGATTTGATAATCAGATTCGTTAATGGCAAATTTAAGAAAATGAAATTGCTATAAAGAATTTTTAAAGAATATAGCATATATAATTAAAAATTATGAAAAAATAAATAAATACAACATAGGCAGCTAGACACAAACACAACACACACACACACACACACACACACACACACACACACACACACACACACACACACACACACACACACACACACACACACACACACACACACACGAATAAATATAGCCTATATATAGGTTATAGGCCTATACCTATATTACAATACATCTACTTGCTAAGCTTGTGTGGACCATACAATTTCCCTTCAAAATATACAAAATATTTTCCTTCACATTGTATTTTTATTTTCTTCCGCAAACGCGGCGATGTCTTTAATCTGCACCGTCTACTGTTTGTGGCCAACAATAACCAGATGAACTATACTTTTGGAATAAAGCAACAAGTATAGCGCTATGGGGCACACAAAGTCGAATTATTATGATGGGGGGGTTAAGTGTCGTGAATCCCATGTAAACCACCGCATTCCTGAAATCCTATATAACCTAATGGCATGGCCTAATCATGGTGATGTATAGCCTATAAGTAACTTGTTGCGCAAAATAATAACCAAAATAATAACCAAACAAGCATTAACAGATATATCTTAATAGCTGGCTACTTTATATATATATATATATATATATATATATATATATATATATATATATATATACATTATACATACACACACACACACACACACACACACACACACACACACACACACACACACACACACACACACACACATGCTGTATATTTTTAATTTTTTATTTATATATATTTATTTTATTATTATTATTTTGCCTACAGTTCGCCAACTCTTCTTATAGTCCTCAGCTTTACAGCTTATGCATATTTTATAATATCAGTTAAGAGTTAACATGATCTGCACTAATTGATATAGCCATGTTAGTTGCTTGAATTTAAACCAGTAAAGAAGAGGCCTGCAGTATTGACTGGCTTAAGCTATAAGGACGTATATAGTCTGCATGATTTAGGTTGAAAACTTGTCTTTATATAGCTGCATTTTCATCTTTTACCACATTGTTATTCTGACGTCAACTGCAATGGATTCGAGGCAGAGACAAAGCAAGGGGCCCACTTGACATTAAGAGGCGCAAAACAGACAGGGGACTGGCTGGCACTGACCTAACATCATGATAATTATGGACACTCGTATTTTCAACCTTTAACCTGTCTCGTTTCGCCCAAATGATAGAGGATTGAAGACCAAGCCAGAAGTTTCCAAGTCAAGACTTTCTCAGAAGGAAGATATAGGGATAGAGGGAGCCTATACAGCCTACATGCATTATATGCAAAAAAAAACCAACAACAAAATGGTTGCGTTTAGGCTTCATAAGGTCATGTTCACAAGTACTATAAAGTATAATAACTAAGATGTAGTTTTTAAAAATCATTTTAACTCAAGTGGATGGCAGAGAGTCTAGCAGAAAGATTATCGTTCACCATGACCAAACAAACTTCTTCAGACTAGTCAAAGACTACTTTCAGATATCAGCTCAAACCCACAAACAATATTTTCCCCATGCAAATTGCAAAAAGCAGCCTGCCATGATGCTTGTTTGCAGTGTTGCCAGTTCTGCTTAAAAATATAAGCGACTTTGGGCTAGTTTTCCTGCAAACATATATAGCTTAACAGCTTCGCTGCATAACCAGCTAAACCCGCGTTTTATTCCACTGTCCCGACATCGGCAACCGACCGGACATGGTCGGTTCTTCATCAACGGGTTCCGACGCGTCGGGAAGGCGATAGGTTGCTCCAACTGTGATCCAGACTCAGAGTAGGCTATTCAAAACTGACACCCACCTGACATTCAGTACTAACAAATAATGACTAGGCAGAATATATGATTATACTAATGCCTCTAAAATACATGCCAACTTCTGCAGTGTCACCATATTCTGTCATCAATTTTAAGGCTTAGTCAAATACTGAAAATATCCAAACATGTGAAGTCATATATTGTTATACAAATTAACTGAACTGTGTGTGTGTGTGTGTGTGTGTGTGTGTGTGTGTGTGTGTGTGTGTGTGTGCGCGCGTGCATGTGCGTGTGTGTGTGTGTGTGTGTGTGTGTCTGCATGCGTGCGAGTGTCTGCATGCATGCGAGTGTGCATTCGTGCAGTGTGCACAAATGGAGGGAGAGAGTGTGTGTCTGCATGCGTGCGATTGTGCATCTGTGCAGTGTGCACAAAGGGAGAGTGTGTGTGCGTGCGTGTGTGTGTGTGTGTGTGTGTGTGTGTGTGTGTGTGTGTGTGTGTGTGTGTGTGTGTGTAACAACAACACTGACAGTAAGCATAACAGTGAAGAAAAGTGTTTCACCTGATGTTGACATCAAGACTTAAGTCATGAAACAGAGTGGGTGGTTCCTATAGCTGTTGCTTTCATTTGACTAACAAAATATGACAAACCTGGCACACTATATCGTGTGATTATACACAAGCGGAAGCCAACAGACCTGACCTGCAAACACGTTGCAATCCCTTTACCTCAGGTAGCCTGCTATAGACCTACAGTACAGTCACACAATCCCTTTACCTCAGGTAGCCTGCTATAGACCTATAGTCATAGTATAGTATAGTATAGTATAGTATAGTATAGTATAGTATATAGTATAGTATAGTATAGTATAGTATAGTATAGTATAGTATAGTAGTATAGTATAGATGTTTCATTATATAGATATTCCACTGTTACGTTCTTAGCTTACGCATGTTTCATGATAACTACTTTTTATGTATGTGATGTATTGCCATGCTTTTGTTCTTCCTTATTGTAAATCGCTCTGGATTAAGAGCGTCTGCTAAATGCCTAAATTCTACGTAGTCAGTAGTCACACAATCCTGGTGACGTTTGTCTTCAATGTCATCAAAACAATGACGTGTCTATCCTCTTCAACTGTGAGGCCTACAATACAGAAACCCTTGGCAACGAGAATGGTGCTAAAAATGACTAAAATACTAGTCTAGTACTACTAATGTTGCATTTATAGACACCCAATCAGAGGTCAAAAGTCCACGGTTATTTCTGTCTTTATGTGTGTGTGTGTGTGTGTGTGTGTGTGTGTGTGTGTGTGTGTGTGTGTGTGTGTGTGTGTGTGTGTGTGTGTGTGTGTGTGTGTGTGTGCGTGCGTGCGCATGTGCGTGCATTACTCGCTCACACTGTTCACATGCATGTGAATACGCATGCAGTGCAAGTTGTGTGATGATATGATAATAGCAGAAGGAGGACTATAGTCGTGCCATGATTTTATGAAATTCAAATGACAGATAACCGATTTGCAGGTGAGTCCATTTGCAGACAGATGCTTCAGTAAATCACAGCAAGGAGTCAATTAGTCCTATTCATCAGCCACATCATGGCAAACCCCACACCAGCCAGCAGTCGCACATGTTCCTGACTGACTATGCTTAACACACACACACACACACACACTCAAATATACAGTAAGTGTTAATTTATCTGAGGTTATACAAAATGGAACAAAATGGACCCGCATGCATAATACCGAATGGAACAAAATGAACCTGTAATTTCATGGTGTGTAACCTAACAGTGTATTTGTTTTTATCTAATGGAAGTGAAACCGAACTGAAGACAATGGAAAAAAAGAGTGTTATGAGCAATACAGTGTAGACATGTGTTATTACATTTCAAATTAAGAGACAAATGTAGCCGTCAAGTAAAAGCTCTATAGTGCTAGTTAGTATATGATGCAGGTGACTTGCAGTCAAGCTCTGCACTCACAGAAAACATGGACTGGAAAGACTTCGATCGATGTGAAATATTAGAGGTTTCCATTCCATACTCTGCATGAATTGCAGAGTATTTAAAAGAAATTGAGGAAAGCATATATACAAAGATAACATTGCACTGGGTTCTGTACTTCATACAGTATATGCTTGTTGGAAGGAACGAGTGAGGAGGGAACGATTTTTTACCAAAAATAAAATGTATCCCTATAAGTCGCATGCACACAAAAGATAGTGATGTGTACTTTCTTTCTCGATTGAGCATGCAAACAATATTTTGGGTGTGATATGTTAAATAACGATATATTCATTTTCCTGAATATAAAAATACAAAGAATATGACAAAAACTTTATAATCACACTTACATATATGGTTGTGAACCATGAGTTGTCCATTTGTTAACTTTTATGCCATACATTTAAATGAGAATGCAGCAAAAATTTGTAATAATGCATAATCCTATAGGCAAAACTATAGAGTTAAAGGAGATAATATAATTCACTTTTCTTTGGTAATTATTGGGTTAACTAACAGCACAGTCCACTTGCATATATACAAATCAAATGCCCAAACCATGGCATGCTGAACAGTACTACAAAATGTCTAAAGCCATAAATTGATACCCACTGTAAATTGGCCACAAAACACATCTATTATAGGCTACCAATACCATGCATCTGGGCCATTAACAAAATACTTACTATATGCTTACACATGCAGGCAATATCCCATTCACAACCAACAACACAGATATAAAGGTTATTTGTTTACCATTTAGGATGACGGTAGTATATGCTCTGCTCTTTTCCAACTGAGTGTGGGCCTGGGCCTACTTTTGGGGAGGTGTGTATAGTCTAGACTGCAATATTGTGATAATGTAGCCTATAAGTAAATGCGCATGCTCAGCAACAATAGTAGCCTATGCTATAAGCCATGCCATGACATACTGAGCATTTGCATATCTCGTCGCCCAATGAAGTACAGACGTCGCAGAAATAAGTAACGGACATGCAAATGATTGTGTATATGTTGTATTTTTGCTTAACTGCAATAAATATGTCCAACTTGAACTTTCATAGCAAGGGCGTCTGGCTGCATAGCTCCGGTTCACAGGGCAAAAGTTAAATACGACCATGTGCCACGATGTAGAAGAACTCATCTTGGGTACAGTAAAGGAGTAGGCCTATAGCCTAGTCTGCCAAAACCTCGTAACGGTCATGGCTCCCATGTTTAAAGCTAAATAGCTACCCTGCTAGAAGTTACAAAAAATAGGCTACATTTAACAACTAACAACGTGACATGCCTATTTTGTCATTAAAACGAAACATTTCGAAACTTTAAAAATAATAGATAATTTTTTGTTCCTTTAAAAAAAAGGGTATAAGGACTCATGGTTGAGCATGTTGGGGAAAAATGGAGTATACTACAGACAAAGTTGAATATAACTATTTCCATTTTTATGTTTTACCAGTTTTAATGAAAAAGGTTAGCCTACCTTTTTTTCTCTAAGAAAAAAGGGGGGGAAACACTATTGACTATTTACACTATTTTGCATTTTGTTTTTATTCAAATATATATAGGCGATTTGTATTTTGTTGCAGGGGTGTGACGATTTGAAGTCTTCAAAGGTCAGATTTGTGAGGAAAAGAATATTAAAAATCTTAATGTGGCCGTAATCATGGAGGAGTGAGAAGACATGTTTCAAGTGTGCCATTACAAACTTTGTCTCCGTTCATTGAGCAACAGTTGTTTTAGATTATATAACGTTGGCTATATTTTATTCAGTTTACAATAGATCTATAGGGACTACCATGACGCTTGCAGCTTAACATTCTCAAAAGGCCCTGCTGTTAATCTAAATTGTAAAAGGTTAATTATTTTAATAAACCACATGCCTACAATAAACTTTAGTTGGAGTGTCGAGCCCCTAACGTCTCAACGAGCCAATAAAATATGGAGGGAAGATAAGAAAACTTGTCACTTGTGAAAGTTCACAGAGGTCGCCATAAATCTCGTACTCCCAAGATTGCAAGGCAAACCCAGCTCAGTTACCCCCCTCTCCCCCCACCCTCTCTCTCTCTCCGTGAGAGGGCGGGTGCATGAGTGTGTGTGTATGAGAGAGAGAGAGAGAGAGAGAGAGAGAGAGAGAGAGAGAGAGAGAGAGAGAGAGAGAGAGAGAGAGAGAGAGAGAGAGAGAGAGAGAGAAGGGGGGCAACCTATATCCCTGCGTGAACAGAGGGCAGAGAATTATAGTGAGAGCGCATGATGAGAAAGGACAAGAATCACTTTCTCCGTTTAAAGGCTTTTTAATAGATAGATATACGAATGATATATAAATATAAGGCTCTATCTATATTTAGGCTAATACATTAATGTGAAACGTTTTGTTACAGTTGTCAGTTAGTGGGCAGTGGCATAGGAAAAATAATTGGGCCTATAAACAGATTGAATCATTGCCTTCATCGCCCATAGATTTACACACGTGCCTTGCGTCCAATTTACAAAAGACGCCGTATACCAATTTAGACAATGCAAAAATATGAAAACTCACCTTTTCAGTCTATACACAACACTATTCTCGAAGAAGAAACTGTGCTGCGTGCATGGGGATGATGAATGCGGGCAGGCGAGGACGAAGGCACAGAATGAAGGACTGATTTGAAGATTTTTCACTTTTTCCTTTTTTTTTCTCCCCCCCACCTCCCCCCCATGCACAACCCTAAAATAAAGAATGTGAGCTCTCCTTCCTGGGACAGATTGAGAGGAAAGGGAGGTGAAAGGCTTGGGAGTTTGAAAGCGCCGCTTGAAGCACTCAACGCGTCTCTGAACTTGATCAGATTGTATGTGTCCTGCAGCGAGTCAGCGGCAACCCTGTGAAACTCACTCAATGGCACGAAATTTTGGCTATGCAAAAAAAAAGAAAAAAGAAAGAAAGAAAGAAAATCTCGGCATATTACAATTACTGCCATCTCTCTTTCTGCCTTTTATTCCTCCGTCACCGTACACCCTATAGAGCTTTGCAAAAAAAGAAAATACCCCCTCCCTTCCCAAGCGGTTTGAAGAAAGCCACATCGGAGCTGTGCCAACTGCCAAGTACATTCAACTTTTCAGTTAATAAGTGCTAACGTGGCCACATGAAAGTGCAAATGGATAACATGGACACGTTTAGATAGATAGATAGATAGATAGATAGATAGATAGATAGATAGATAGATAGATAGAAATAATTCAGTGTCTGTTGTGAAAATGTAGACATGAATAATTGCGTGATATGAAGAATACATAAATTAAACTTCCTATAAAACTTCCTATAAACGAAAAGTATTATTATATGAATGGAATGACTTACAAAGCTATGAGCAAAGTGGGATATGCATACCGGTATATGGACGATAAAAAGTTTGAAAAGTGAGTATAGCCTATATAGATACTGAAAGTTATTCAGAAGCGTAAAAACAGTGAATTTGCTTTGAAAAATGCAGCAATTGCATGGTCAATGCATTGCAGCATTTAAGTTTGTATACTCATAAAGTAGTGTGCGGCTTTCTGAAGGAGAGAAAATAAATATAAGAATCTGCATGTTCTCCGTTAGCCTACCTGCAAAAATAATGCCTGTTCTGGCCAATCAAATTAAACCACTGAGACGAACTGCCATTTTCAATACCAAACTGTGCCAATCAACAGAAATCTAGCCAATTAATACCCTGCGTTGGAGTCACGTGCCAGGAGGATAGCTGAGCCCTCATTGGGTGCCGTAGCTCTGCCTCCCGAGTTCATTTATGTGCAGGGAGTGAGTGATTGACTTTATCAGTCCAAGGACATCATTCGCCTGGAAAGGGGGGAAGTTTGATCCTCTTTCTCACGGATCGTATAGTTAACGGGAGTTTTTCTCCCAGCTCTCTACACATCGGATTTAGTTTTTTTTATTTACGTTTAGTTTCGTTTTTTATTTTTAAGACATTTGAGTGAGGCAGGCCTATATCGCGGCACGTTATTTTGTAGCTTTGCTTGCGCGCTCCGCTAAACTGGAGTTTCGATTTATTTTAAATTTTCTTTCTGTCTCTTAAAGTTGGACTGAGCCCCAATGACTATGCTTCTCGATAGTGGTCCGCAGTTCCCATCGCTAGGAGTAGGGGGTTTCGGAACGCCGCGGCACCACCACCACCACCACGACATAGGCAACAGAGACCCGGGCTTGGGACTGAATCCCTTCACGGATTCCTCCCACTCCGCAGCTTTCAAAATCAGCCCGGTGGCGCACGATATCGCCTCCAGTCAAACGTCGGCGTTTACCCCGCAAGCCACTGGATATGCGGCTGCCCTGGGACACCATCCCCACGGCGGGCAGGTGGGCTCGTACGGCGGGGGAGCGTTCAACTCGCCGCGGGACTTTCTTTTCAGGAACCGTAGCGTTGGAGAGTCCGCGGCGTCGAGCGCGCAGCATGGGATCTTTCACGGACCGCCCGGGATCACCGAGAGCCCCGGACATCTGTTGTTTCCCGGACTCCACGACCAGGGAGTGAGCCACACTTCACCGAGTGGACACGTAGTCAACAGTCAAATGCATCTCGGTTTACGCGGGGACATTTTCGGAAGACCCGACCCGTATCGCCCGGTCGCCAGCCCTCGGACGGACCCCTACGGCGCTCAGCTCCACAACTACAACCACCCGATCAACATGAACATGGGGATGAACGTGCCGACACACCACGGCCCGGGGGCCTTCTTCAGATACATGAGGCAGCCCATTAAGCAAGAATTGTCCTGCAAATGGATCGACGAGAACCAGATTCACCGGCCCAAAAAGACCTGCGAGAGGACTTTCAGCACAATGCACGAGATGGTCACGCACGTCTCCATGGAGCACGTTGGGGGCCCTGAGCAGAGCAGCCACATCTGCTTCTGGGAGGATTGTCCGAGAGAGGGGAAATCTTTTAAGGCCAAGTACAAACTGGTGAACCATATCCGCGTGCACACGGGCGAGAAACCGTTCCCTTGTCCGTTCCCCGGATGTGGGAAAATATTCGCCAGGTCGGAAAATTTGAAAATTCACAAAAGAACACATACAGGTAAGGCCTATACGCAATATATATATATATATATATATATATATATATATATATATATATATATATATATATATATATATATATATATATATATCACTCTTTATGGCATGTGCAAAACAGCAGTTGTGAAGTATCGCCCTGTATGCATTATTATGATAGCGTGACCTAACTGTGATGTAGCCTAATGTTGTTGGGAAGACCCGATAGGTCAAGGGTGGAAAAGGCTTGAGTGAGTAACATTTGGAACGTGGTACAGACCTGGGCTACTTATTATTAAGCTAGGCTATATGATTCCACATTATTCTGGAGATAATCGTGCTCCATTGTTGTTGTTGTTGTTGTTGTTGTGGTTTAGGAATACCACAGAACAGGGCATGTGGGCCTTATACTAATTTAACGTGATGATGTGTAGCCTATATGCTATATGACTCATTTGGGTAGTCCTGGTGGTATAGGGTTGGAATAATAAATACTTATATTATAGGCTACTCGAGTCTGTGCTTTGTCGGGGCATCAACCATTCCGACTCAGTAATATTTACTTTTCTTTATCGAAATGACATGTGATAGCCATTGCAGACAGTATAGAGAAAGGCCCTGTTGATGGTGTATATAGCGTGTACTAACTAGGCTACATGAAAGCAGACAGAGCATTTGGATTAAGTAACACCAGGCCTTTTGCATAAATAAAGCCTGTCAGGGGCCAAGCAGGGCACGCCAGTGTAGTGTTGTGGAATAGTAACCTACATCTGCCTGGACCTGGAGACATATAGCTTTTTTGCAGACGTAGCCTAAATTAAATTACATTTACATCTCCGTTTTCTTGCACTTGCAGATGGTCTCACAATGGGCATTTTGTCTCCACGGGGTGATTTACTGTGTGTATTTAATCTCGCAGGTGAGAAGCCGTTTAAGTGTGAATTCGACGGCTGTGACAGACGCTTCGCCAACAGCAGCGACAGGAAAAAGCACATGCACGTCCACACATCTGACAAGCCATACATCTGCAAAGTGTGCGACAAGTCCTACACGCACCCCAGCTCTCTCAGGAAACACATGAAGGTAATTATAACGTCTTCATTACACCTTAAACACATTAACCCACTTCGCCCTCGCCCCCACCCCCCTCAAACGAGGGGCCATCACAACATCAGGCCCATGAATGAGGATGGTGTCACTTCAAAGTTTGCCGACATGTTTGTTGTTCTCTGTACGTAGTAGGATGAGCAGTCACCATATTTACGGTGTGATAGCCTACTTTACATGCTGAATATTCATGTGTAAACCACATTAAACGTTAGAATAGGCTTGTAAGGTTATATCTACAGACTACACGTATTCAGTGGTAGTATCTTCGGCCTTATAAAGGCCTCGGTTTGCATATGCGTCTATATCTCTGTCTTATATTATATTATGCGCTTTATCCGCAGGTACACGAGTCGCAGGGTTCAGAGTCGTCTCCAGCAGCTAGTTCTGGATACGAGTCGTCGACGCCACCGGTGCTTGTCTCAGCAAACACCGAAGACCCGACAAAAACACCACCCTCAGCCGTACAACAACAGAACACGTCTGGGCACAGCGATGGACTGGCACCCAACTTTAATGAGTGGTACGTTTGAAGACAGTCAAGACGTATAAACCGCTCTCTCTCATTCATTGTGGACCAAGAGAGGTTGAGGAAACCTTATAAAAAAACTATACACTCCATGGTGTGCAAAATGGAATTGGGACAACACGAGGAGATGAGAGCAAAGCCAGCACTATTTAGCAGGCCACGTCCGTTCTCAGGATTAAAAAAATTGACTTTTATTCCGAGTTTGAAGAAAACAAATAAATCACATGAATAATAAAAAATACTTTCTAAGAAATAATGTTTTTTTTCCTTTTTTTTCTTTCCTTTTTTAGTTTACAGATTTCAGATAATTATTTTATTTTTCATTTTATGTATTTTCTCAAAATGTATTTAAAAATGGAAAAAAAAGGAAAATTATTTCACGCTGTTTTATATACGGTGACACGCTATTGTCGCCTTTCAATTGATTGTTAGAACTTCAAACAGTCTTAAGAGCCGTGCCAAAGTCTTTGTCATGAACTTGAACAAAAAAATAAATCATAAATAAATATTATACTCGTGAATGTATTTCCTTGTTTGATGGGGTCGCATCTGTTGTCAACGTCCGTTTTCAGGTGGAGAATGTGGTATTAGGTTACGATTGTTGCCGTTGAATATAACGTTGCCTTTTGTTAATAACGTTGTAAATACATATCCATGATGCCATATTTATCAATTTGTAATTTAATTATGGTTATAAGTTCTGAAGCTTAAATGATATTTATGGAAATGTTTTCTAACAAGACTGTACAGTTTTGGTCATAACCAGCATTATAACATTGAACAAATGATAAACACTAAAGCTCCAACATTGCGATTGTATCCTTTTCTTAACCAATACATGTGTCTTATTTGGATCTAAGATATCATTATTAATATTATGGATGTGTCTATATAGCCTATATATGACACAGATATTTCCATTACTTTTATTTAGCTAATAAGAGACCACTGACATGTAAATCATCGACTTTTCTTATAAGATCTCAATTCAAATGAGACGAGAAGCTATAGAAACAGATTATGTTGATATCCTCGTTTTGGTTCAATTTAAACTTTGTGTATTTTACTTTCATAGACTCAGAGATAGATGTCAAATCGTAGCATAAAACAGTATTCTAAAACATCCACCAGCCTTTTACAATGGTATACCCACTATGTTAAGACGGGTGGTTCATTCATCAATTCCAAATCAAGGTGACAGTATTTAGAGTATTCAGTATTTTTGGTTATTTCTGATTCGGGTCAAATCCTTTATAAGTTCCAACATATTGTCTTTCTGCAAAGTGTTTAAATGTGTGCATTGGCAAGAATGGAACTGTCACAACACAGTATCTTCAAAATAAAAAGTTTTTTTTTTGTCTGTCAGCTTGCATTGTTTTAAATGTAATTCTGTGAAACTAAGCGTGTTATTTGTTACTGTGGTGTTGCATATAGAGAGCAGTTTGATTACACATTTTGCTTGTTTTGTGTGAATAACTTGTCAAGATGACTTTTTTTGTGTTAACAAAATTTAGTGACAGGAGTATTATTAGATATATTATGTGGGTGTGGGGGAGATCTTCAGTGGAAAAAGAGTTACAGCATTGCATTGTAACCTATTCTCAAGAATTAAATATTATGCATAACACAAAGTATATTGTGCTCATATACGAGAACAATTTCAGACCACCAGCACTACTTTTAAAAGAAAATGTAAAAAAAAACAAAAAAAACGGTACCTCGTGACGGTGATATATGAAATAAGTTTATTTAAATAATTTAAGGAATATATGTTTTATATGCTATTTTCTATACCTTAATTTAAATGAAGTGACTTTTCTTAACCACCTTTCTGCCCCATGTCCGAGTCAGAGGAAAAAAATATTCTGATGTGTAAATGCAGCTAGAATGTGATGTTGTAACACTTTCTGGGAGAAATGGGTCACACTCCTAGTTATTCCTGAAAAGCGAAATGTTTTACTAATGCACTGTGTCACTGTGCTACATTGAGGCAAAATGATACAACAGCAGGCCTATATTCGTTATCCAGTCAACAGAGACCAAGGTTCCATGTACTTTTTAGGCTACTGTATGTTGGTTTCTTTGTTTTTACCAACTATTTATGAAGAAATGTGAAAATGAATTTTGACTGATTAAAAATCCATGAAAACAGACTTGCAGACTGCGACAATTATTCCTGCCATTGTCTGTGCATATGTCAAACCAGTTTACTATTTGCCATGCTGTTTGTATCGGACTGTTTGGGAGTCGAGTCAGTCGACACAGTTCACTTGAACTTGACACTGATGAAGGCGCCATCTTAGCATCTTGCTTCTGAGTGGGCGGGAAGTTATAGAGCCTGCATGGGCTATACTTGGTCCGTCTCCTTTCCAATCAGTTACGTCGAGTTTTAATACGTGAAAGTTTACAATCGTAGACTAGCCTAGTATAGCCTAGAACACGGGCAAATGAGGACACGAAGTGACCGTGAAGGTGGACGGGTGGTTGTATACCAGTAGCTAAGGCTGCCAAAAGTGACCAAGCGCGTGAGCCTGCAGAAAACCACGCCAGAAAAAACGACCTCAAATAGCCATATAGTGATAACCTATAATAGGCTATATAGAAGAGTATATTCAATGTATTATTATTGGAAAAAATGTTTGTAGTAAATGTTTGTAGCCGTGTGTGTGTGTGTGTGTGTGTGTGTGTGTGTGTGTGTGCGCGCGCGCGCGCACGCGCGTGTGTTGTACACACAAATAGTAAGAAAGTATACACTGCCGCAGCAGACAACCCGTATATGCACTCCAGGTTAGAATAAAGTCCTTACGGTGCAAGGCTCGAATTTTTATTTATTTCAACACACAAATAGTAGGCTATAAAAACACACAAAGATGTATCTGTCTGTCTGTCTGTCTGTCTGCGTGCGGTAGGCTATATTGTAAACACAAAGAAACAAAACATAACATTGATGACTTTTTTTTACACCAACGAGTACATAGGCCTATTTATTTACACCGTCCCTATATAACTTCTACCCTGCACCCCCCAAGCCCCAACTGTAAACAGATTTAAGAATGTATTCCAATTCTCCTTTCCCCGTTGCGCAAGCGCGTTCTAGGCAGCATTTCATCGCAGAGAGAGACTTGTAGTCAAGTCGTGCAAGTTATCCGCCACAGACACATGCGTGACGTCAGACAAGCTCTCCCCCAGTTCCGTGAAGCACATGCAGATTGAATCCACGCACGTATTAGTATAGCTAGCATAGCCTACTCTTGGAATATAGGAGTCCGCGGTGGGGGGGGGGGGTGATGCTATGATGCTATACTGCAACAGACGGGCAATATCTACAAATCACCGGTTTCGAGATTATTGAGAAAAATGCGGTCGCGGGAATAGCCTACTACTATACTATCCGGAGGAGGGAGGAAAAAACATGAAAGGCTTCTTTCTGGGGATTCTCAATGGATTAGAAAGCACTGGCAGTCACGTGACGAGTAGTATAAAGGCGCATGGATGACAACAATGGCTATTGGCATAGATAGACGACGGAGTGGGTTCGAATACTATATGTTTGTGTTCATTCACCGCTCAAGTTCTGTAATATGACCATTGTTGCACCGTTGCTCCGAGTTATCAAGCCGTAGGATAACAACTGACTCCAGGCGGCTCAGTCTGTCGTCCATCACTTTCTACAGGATTCTGTAAAAGAAAAATGTGCTACGGGGAGGAGTTGCCTGCATGCCATGGAGATAATTCTGTAAACTCTCCTCGGATATTCCGGTCGCTATAATGCTTAGGCTACTAAGGTTTTAATAATGGATTGATTAAATTAACTTTAGCACGCGCGCGCGCGCACACACACACACACACACACACCACGTCTCATGCTTGCCCTCCTCTCAATCGCAAAATAGCCTATTTGCTGCATGGCTTAAGAAAATGAAAATGCGACTTTAATAAACATTTGCCTATTTGGCGCTAAACGAACGAGAAAACGTTTAGAGACGGGATCCATGCATGCATCGCGTAAAGGCTAAAGGCTATAAAGCGACGGAGATTTGGGGCAAACACTTTGTCAAGTATAGCCTATATGGACCAACATGGGCACGTGGCCAAACAGACTCTAACGTCATAACTGCGGCTAGCCGGCTATAGCCTATTCATCGGTATAGTTTCATACTGGTCCTGGATACCCAATAGGCTCCGACACCAATATTAACATGCACACTTCAAACCAAACATTATGAAATGCGCATTGCGTTGTCACTAAAACGGCCTATAGGCTCTTGTATAATTTATGTCATATCAAACCCCCTTTTAACCTTTTTAGGCTGTAATTGCGGCGTGATAGATGGCTACATATCGGCTATGTTACTTGGGTGGAAGTCTGTTTGCAGCCCAATCACTGTGCTTGCTATAAACTTATGTTTATTTTAAGGGATTTGAATATGCATTCCCTAATAGCCTATACTAATTCAGGATGTATTTAATCCAGAGTATTTGGAAAGTGTATAGACGACCATTGTCATGCTAAATGTATGTGACAGTGGGCTTTGTTTTTAGTCCAGTCATTTGTAAATTGACTGTTAGCGAATCTTAACAACTCACGGGCAGACTATTTGCTGATTTAGAAACAGGTGAAAGTAAACCATTAACTTAAATAAATGTAAAAAGAATAGTTAGTTTTTCAGGTCTCGCCAGTGCCAGACTAATCTAATATCATCTACATATTTCGCATCTCAATGGCCAGACCTGGTGTTGTAATCTATCACATTAATGGTGTCATTATGTCACTTGTGCTATTATTTAATAGCAATATGCCCCCCCACCCCCGGCCCCTCAAATAACATTTTCATTATGAGTTAAAATATCAATAGCATGTCCAACAGGAGACAATGTTAATTTCAGAACATCTGGTAGAGTGTCAGAAACGTGATGAATTCCTCATCAGAGCATGCAGGCATAGGAGTCAACGCTAATAGGTCCCTGGAGTGAAAGCCCAGGCAAACGCTCATTCACCAAAGCAGATGTTCGGCGATTGTGCTTTCGTTTTCTTCTCTGACGGATATATTTTCAACACTTTTGAGAGGTGATAAATGAGCAATTGACATCCTTTTATTCGCGCTCTGCCCTAAACATAGTCCGCGCTGACACACATGCTTCCACAACTCGTGCGAAAAGGGTCCCCATGAGAAAGGAGAAACTTTAATTGATGATTTGTGTATAGCACAGTATATAACCATATGCTTTCTTAAATAAACAGAGTTATTCTGCATATAGTGTTGCCAAATTTAATATATTTAGATAATTGATACATTTAATTGTTTTGTGATGCAGCAGCGTTCCTTTTAAAGTTTGTATAGCATACCTGAACCCTCTGTCTTTTGTGGCAGAGAGACCCGCCTCGGCAGAGCGGTCCTCTGCGCTCCCAGCGGTGGTCTGGGGACCTCATTCATCAGCAGGACAGTGTGTCCTTTATTTGAGAAGGCGAATTTGAATTGGAAAAATGCATTTCTATTATTTAAACGCTGCATGCGTTGCCTTGCGCGCGTTTCTTTTGCGCTTGCGCAAAGACACTCCCCTCACCCTTTCTGTTTGAGCGTCATGCCATGCGTGGCCTATTTACGGTAACGTTATATAGGAATGACTGAGATGTTTATATCAAAGTGTATCTGAATCCAGCAAGACATAACATATAGGGCATGAAGATATCCAATGTCCATAGTGGGCTGTGGATATGATAGACAGACAGACAGACAGACAGACAGACAGACAGACAGACAGACAGACAGACAGACAGGTGCTGGTCGACAACAAATGTATATATGCCTAACATACACAAAGCAGGCTATAGGCCTACTGTAAAACTATCTGAGTATATTATAGCATAATCAATATAGGCAGCACAACTCAGATTTGTGTCCTATAAATGCCAATCAAAGCGAAAGGAACGCTATATGGTTGCATAATGTTTGCGTAATCTATAATCCGTTATGCATGAGGCACAGATCGAGGCAGGCATGGGAGGGAAGCATGAAGAGGAATCAGCTTGATCCTGTCAGACAGTGAAACATAATTTAACATAAACCTATATAAGGCCTATAGGCCATGCAGGGCAATATCCTTATTATTTTCATAACTCCTCGTGTCGTTCCTATAGCAACTTTCCCATGAAGAAAGTTAAGAGCACGCACCAAAGACAAACATAAACGGAAACATGAACATATCATATGCGTCAGCGTATACGGCGGTTTCTTTAATAAACATATAGCTCTCTGGGTTCTCTGCATTGCACATGGGTTAGGAAAACAAGTCATGCAGTCACACCTCTGCGGAGTTTCTGTGTCCAAACTTTATCATGCAAGACCTATAAGCAAAGTTATTCCCATGCATGCATGCTCTGGGTTTGATCATATACGCCTGAATTTAATCTGGAAGTTATTAGCCTATAATGCGTTGTCTAATAAAATACCGTAATCATAATAATAATAATAAAGTTGGTAATTATTACAAAAGTCATAATAGAATCGGTGTTCTTTCTGTTCTCTTTGGTTGCATATAGGCTAAAATAATCGTGTTACGAATTGCAATGAATATTTGCGTGACCACATTGCATGATATCATTATAGGTCTGGGACTTCTTGTCAAACTTCCATGCAGCACACACACGTGGGTAGAGTAGTGGATAGGTACTTCTTTGAACATCAAAATCACAAATTATTATTATTATTCGAACAGTGGTCAAATTAATCTCAGTATACGAAATATATGGGGAAAACCCCCAGGGTCTCAATATATTTAATTTCACTATAGGTTATGTTGTTGGAAAGTCAAATTGTACTTTTATATTCTAAAAATATATAACTGTGCAAGGGGTGTTATCAGAAAAGTGAAGTCTAAACTCTAAAATAACTTTGTTTGGAGGGTCCTTTGATTTGAGTTATTGCTGCCCTCAGGGCGACAGCACAGAGAGGGGACAAGTGACTGAGTAAGAAACAGCAGTATAGGCAACAGGCATTACATCACCAACACAGTGCGTGTCTGCAACTGCAGACTCTCCATTTTCCCTGCATGCAGGGTATACAACAATATGGTTATGATACTGCTTTAAAGTGTACATGTGTCTTTTGGCACAACAACAACAAACATACAACACGGTGTTGTGCTTTTCACGGCACTTTTGTTACTGTCTTCCACAATAAACAGCCGTTTTCACCCCAAGTATATCACGCAGCATTGTACCTTCCAGCATTTTTGACTCTTTTGCACTCTCATACGGAAGAATAAAATAGCGTCTTGCGCTTAAGATTCTCTAAAAACGAATATATCTGAGTTGGTATCTGTATTATACCGTACATAGGCGATATACTACAGAGTGGGTTTCAAGTGTATGGTTAAATGAACACTTATTACAGCCATATTTACAAATAATAATAATAATAATTACATGGACACTCGACATGCAGGGAATAGTGCTGTAACTATTTACCCAATTCTGGGTCGCACAACAATCATGCCATATAGCAGGGCCAGGGTAGGCATGATGGGCATGCGCAGTGAGTGGGGAGTGTTGCATGGCGGAGGGCGGAGGCCGGTCAGGGCCGCATGAGGTATAAGCCAGGGCCTGCATGGGATGCATGCATGCATGGGAAAGGCAGGTGTTGGTGGAAATTGGCAGGCTATTGGCAGCACGGCCTCATGCCAGGATAATGCATGGGGCCATAGGTGTCCCCAAGCCAATCCCATTCCCAACCCTCATGCTGATATAGCATTTCAATGCCTGTGGGACAATGTCCCCATGCCATAATTGGTTTCTCTGATAATATAGCCTCCTAGACTATACTCCTTTTCTGACTAGCTTCATACCAATTAAGAAGGAGAGGTATAGTATTCTCAAATGTGCAATACCCATGCAGCTATATTTGGGTGGGGCTCGCTCACCGATTGACCTTTCTTTCTTTTTTCTTTTGTTGGACACTGCATGCATGTGAAACTTCACATGTGATATAAGATGGTGTGTGTTATAAATTCTGGGATGTAAGCAGAGGGCGAATATATAAGGAACAAAACCATGTAGGCCTATGGCTGCATGTTTCCATGAACTATAGTCTCTATAGCTATAACCGAAAGAGAGATCAACATGACTGCAAAAAGATGGAAGAACTCTCCATTCCATAATGGACACTTTCCCTACATGCAGGGGACCCTTAAGGGTTTCAAATTTGAAAAACTATATAGGCCTATCTTCTGTCTGTTTAAAACAAAAAAAACAAGAATACGGCCAAACTTGCGTCTGTGAGACATTCTATCCAAGACCCCTGGTATGATGACTTGTGACTTATATTTTTCCCCGGGAAGGCGTGGGTCAAGTGCACCAAATGAAACCCAACAAGCTTTGAACAGCTCCAAGTCAACACAAAGTTCAGAACTCAAGTCTTTACAATGATTTAATTAAAAATATTGCTTCTAATTTCATTTCATTTCATGGTAACCTATAGGCTACATCCTGGCGATTTTTTAAATTATAGGACCGTATATAAGCCTATAACAGTCTATACTGTTATTTGATTTATTTATTATTAATAGGCCCATTGTTGTTGTTTAATTTGTTGTGTGACATGAATCACTCAACCTGTTGAAGTTTAAATGCCCTTTAATGAAAGTTTTCACAAATGTTTGCAGCAGCAGATTTAAGGTGCACGCTCAGGGCGTCATTTAATTGTTCAAGTTCAATGTGGAAAAATGCCGACGACAGCTGACGACTGCTGTCCAAATCTCACCAAAATGTGCACGTGCCATATTATTAACTCACGTCACGTGTCATGCAAAATATGGCCAATTTCCACTGGCACCGTATTAATTAGCTTATTTATTTATTCATTAATTTGTTGTAAGCTATTTATTTATGTTTTCACACGAAAGTTGAGCTGCCTCGTGAGTGTGAAAACGGTTGTTCTCGAAGGCATCTGAACTTAAAGTTCGACATGAAACTTTTTCAACAAACAATCATGCACGTTTTGGTGCGTTTCCACCGCTATATTTCATTGAATCATTAAAAAAACAGTTGACTTATGTTAAGAAAAAATATATATAAAAATATGACATAAATTAAATGGTAAAAGAAGAAAAAAAACTGGCGCCTTATTTCCAACATTAATAATATATATCGAGTCCATGCAACTGTCTGGCACTGCCGTTGCATTTAATATGCCGTCATTCATACAATCATACATTAGAGATGAAGGGAGGGCAGAGAGCTATAGTGTGATATTATATATGACGTGACATTGGCATCACAACCTTAACGACAAACAAATAACTTTTCCTTCTTTCCCCCAAACAATTTGCTCATAAACAGACATGGACGCCCATGTCGGAATAACCTCAATTTACAGCAAAATATGTCAAGGGAATAATAATAATAATAATATTTTTTTTTAAATAATAATCAGAGTGAAATAGTCTCAGATAGATAGTAATTCCTCGTGATTTTGGAGTCCTGCGCAGAAAGTATAATAGGCCTACAGCAGATCTACAAGCTCACAGCCTCACACATGTGACAGGCATTTTGAACTTGAAGGTCGGTCATTTAGGTGCGAGACACCGGCGGCAACGAGGCTATACTTATAAATCACCCTTAAAAAGAGAAGACTTTTGTTTGATTCATTTCACGGCCATTGAAGTTGAGCACTATAGATTTAAAAAAAGGCCCAGCTGCTCCTTTATAAATATTCTTTCTTAGGTTCTACTCTAAATCGCAGACGGTGTGCCCATCCAGAGTCGAGTTCAATTTACCTTGTCTGGGGGATAATTTCGCTGTATGGGCCTACCTAAATAAGGTGAAATCTGGGGCAGGCAGACTCCAGTCGACTGCTTGTCGGAATCAGTGAAGTGTGAAATTGCAACACCAGACAGCAAGGATAATAGCTCAGAAGGGGGCTAATGTCCTTGTTACATTCCCAGAAATGTTTTATAATGGCTAAATAAAATAATAATTATTATATACATCCCTTAAACAAAACTATATTTGATAATAGTCTTTTTGCCATTGTTTTTCCATGTAATGGTCTGTCATGCACTGCATGTGTTTCAAAGTTTTAACATGCATGTCTGTCATTAAGATTCAGCACATTGACTTGATTGTGACCCTAAATGCTCTTTGTAATAAGATGGAGGTATAATACGGGAGGTGCAGTGCAGTGGGGTACCAGACCCAGCCTTTCCCCTGCAATTGGAGCCCTGGGAAGCCCCCCCCCCCCCATCCTGAATCCACAAGCTGCTTGACTTATGAGGACGGTGCTGTGGAACAATTACAATTAATAACTGAGTGCAGTCTGTTTCCGCTCGGACTCACCTTGCACACTCAATCACACATAACTGTGTGTGTGTGTGTGTGTGTGTGTGTGTGTGTGTGTGTGTGTGTGTGTGTGTGTGTGTGTGTGTGTGTGTGTGTGTGTGTGTGTGCACGTGCGTGTGTGGAGGTCTTACTGATTAAATCTGAGGACATAAAACCAATGAAAAACCATGCAGCCATGCTGTTGTTGAACACTGAATTGCGTATTTCTGAGAGAGAGAGAGAGAGAGAGAGAGAGAGAGAGAGAGAGAGAGAGAGAGAGAGAGAGAGAGAGAGATTAAGCAATTAAACCAAATCCAAACCCGACCCTTTTTCATATGGATAGAAATGTTTACTTTACTTTGTTTACTTTTTATGTTTTCCTATGTGCTACCTACATCTCCCCAATAGAGTCCCCACTATGCCCCCCAGACATAATTGACAAAGCAACAAACAAACATGGCTCACAACTCTTGCAACTCTGTCCTTCACTGGGTCATATGGTATACACATAGCTCCTCTAAAGGTAACAGTATACTTTATCACTGACATCAACATGGAGTATTGGAGTCTGTCAGAGCGTTCACAGTCAGTCAGTCAGTCAGTCAGCTAACACCCCTGCCAGACCACAGTAAAATCATATACCTGCACAGAACAACACGCAACCAGCAAATGTCAAACCCAAGTACCGGTATACACAATATTAGACAATATTACAAATGGAAGGAACAAAGTATGGAAGCGTTTCAAAACGCTATTAGGCAAAAACAAGTGCAATCACTACTAGACAAATTCCTAAAAGACACCTTCCAAGACAAGCAAAAGTGTAAACAGGGCAGTAGAAAGCATCAATAACATATTTGACTGTTACAGTCTAATTAGCAAACCTAAAGCCCTCTCAGAGGAAGAAATTATAACACTGACAACTGGTATGATAATGACTGTAAAAATCTAAGGACTGTATAGACTAAGGAATTTATCAAACCAAAAACACAGAGCCAGACAACCAAAACACAATATAGTGAAACACTAAAACAGTATAAAAACAATATAAGGAAGAAAATAAACTAACATAGGCCTACTAGAAACCAGCTACAATAGAAGACTCAATAAAAACAAACAACTTCTGGGAAAATTGGAACAATTAACTATACAAACAAAAACAGGATGAGCTACCCATCTAAAATGGAGACATATGGGTAAACTTCTTCAAACTCTTTGGCCCAATAGAGGAAAACGAAGAGCAAATACAAGATAAACTAGACAATCATAAAAGACTATACCAAAATCCACTAGATTCACCAATTACAAAATAAACAGACTGTATCCTAAATGAAATGATAAAGCACACAGACTCCAAATTGGCTATATTAAGACTCCTCAGTTCTGGGACTTTCCACAGATTTGGAACCAATTAAGGACTGTCGCTCCACAAAAGTGGAGACAAATTCGACCACAGTAACTACAGAGGCATTTGTGTTAACAGCAACGTTGGGAAACTCCTCTACATGATTATCAACCAGAGAATCTTACATTTCCTCACAGAAAAGAACATATTGAGCAAATCACAGATTGGCTTCTTACCAAACTATCATACAAGAGGCCACGTTTTCACTCCCACGCTAATCGAAAACCAAATAAACAAAAACTAAACTAAAATATTCTCCTGTTTTGTTGACTTCAAAAAAGCTTTTGACTCAATTTGGCGCGAGGGTCTACTGCACAAACAGCTATAGAAAGCGGAATTGGGGGAAAAACCTACAACATCATAAAATCAATGCACACAAACAACACATGTGCTCTTAGGATTGGGAAAAAAACACACAGACTTCTTTCACCAAAGCAGAGGAGTTAGTCAGGGATGCAGCCTGAGTCCAACACTCTTTAACATATACATCAACAAATTGGCAAAAACACTATAGAACAGTCAACAACACCAGGCATCCCGCTAGGAGACACAGAAGTCAAATGCCTACTGTTGCAGATGAGATGACCGGGTGTTACTGTCCCGGTCCTATACCAAAGTAGGATTACAGCAGCACCTTGACATCTTACACAAATTCTCACAGACATGGGCCCTGACAGTAAACCTAGCCAAGACAAAAACTATGATATTCCAAAAAGACACAACCACGTGAACCAACAATTCTTTCTAAATACAACAGCACTATAGAACACACAAAAAACTGTTATGTTATATTACTGTTATGTTAAAGATAGCCCTCAATCATAGAGAAAACCTACAGGGATGCCCCCTTAGTCAGCTGGTCTAGGGGATATATGCAAAAACCAAAAGAAACAACCACCAGACCGAAAACCCATTGGATTTAACCAGATTATAAGAAAACAAAAAGAAAGATATATATACATACTGGAAAGAGACTACCCAAAACCAAAGCAAAATGGAATGCTATCTATGACTAAAAGGAGAATATACATTGGCTGAATACCTAAGCACGGTATACGACCCGAAACTTAGGAAAGCATTGACTAGGTACAGACTCAGCGAACACAGCCTTGCAATAGAGACAGACCCCGCTCCCAAGGGAAGACAGACTATGCACCCACTGCACACAAAATGTGGTGGAAACCGAGCTACACTTCCTAACCACCTTCATGCCCACTATATCAAGACATCAGAGACACATACTTCCCACAGATTATAGGAGAAATGCAACAATGTGCAAACACAGCAGCAAGATTTGTGAACTGTTGCGACAAAAGAAGGTTAGCCCATGGAATGGAATACAACCTACTATCTGTACCAAAGACCGCTAGACCTACTGCACATGTAAACAGAGCTGCTACCTTTAAACACAGCTTAAGTCTGAGTTTTTCTCCACTATACTATTTAAATAGTCCTGAGGGAAAAAATACTGCTATTTGTACCAGAATTACTGCTATTTGTTTAAAAAAAAAGCTTTATACCCTTTATAACATACATGTATATAACGATGCAATCTGACATAGCTCTGTTTACAAAATGCTGTACCCTCTCTAACTAACCTTCCCCATTTTCAACTGTTTATTATATTTTGACACTTGCTTTGGTAATGTAAACGTATGTTTTCTCATGCCAATAAAGCTCCTTTGAATTGAACATTGAGAGAGAACATGCGAGAGCATTTTGTGCACGCACGCGCACACACACACACACACACACACACACACACACACACACACACACACACACACACACACACACACACACACACACACACACACACACACACACACACACACACACACACACACACACACACACACACACACACACACACACACACACACAACTTTCAAAAACCTTGCAACTCACTTCCTCTGGTGCCAAAGCTAAACTTTCCTGCGACCAGGGGTCACCATTGTGGTGGTCTCTTACCAGAGCGGTCGGTGAGACAGGTAGCCCCTGCACCAGGACCTATGTATATCAAAGCTCCCATCTGATCTTATCTCAGGACTAGTCATAGAGATAAGATCGCATCACCAGGCGTTCCACCTCGGAGGAAAGCCTGGTCTGTGTTCCAAAATCGCTGCGTGAACCGGTCGGGAGCGGATGGTAAAATACGTCATGTTGTAGTCACTGATTTATAGTCATCAGGCAGGAAACGGCAAGGCGGAATAAGAAAGTACCCATTCAGTACTGATTCCGTCTTGTAGTTTCCTGCCAGATGACTACAAATCATTGACTACAACATGACGAAAGTTACCAATCACGTTTCTTTTGCTCGCGATCCGATTCCGATCATTTGACTATCTGCCGATACCGATTTTTCCCGATCCGATATTTATATTTGTATCGAACACTTATGCCATATCACAACAGCACAATATCCAAAATCACAGAAAATATCCAGTCTAATATCATGATATGGATATGATATTTATATACTAGGGATGTCCCGATCACATTTCTTTGCTCCCAATCCGATTCCAATCATTTGAAAATGAGAGTGGAGGGTGAGTAACAGGTCAATCACCTCCTCTCCAGACATAGGGCTTATAGGCATGGTGTAAAAACCTATATTGTCAGACGCAAAGCCTTGTGCAACGTGGCTTGAGTGGGCATCAAGGAAGAGAGCTCTGAGACTGACTTTATGTAGAGGCAACAAATTGCAATGTTTCGAGCTAGTATAGGTCTTCATCAGGCAAATTTGTCTGATGAAGACCTTGTAGGTCGAAACGTTGCAATTTGTGTGTGGATCTGTTCTTTCTCTTCCTTGATGTTTGCCTTGCCGCCTGACTTCCAGCACCTGGCCTAAATATAGACATTGAGATGTGCACACAATCTTCTCTGTTGAGTGGGCATCTAACCAGTGGTGGTAAAAGTATCAATACTGCAATATAGAAATACACTGTTACAAGTAAAAGTCCGTAATTCAAATACAAAAGTATAGGTATAGGCTATAAAAATGGACTTAAAGTATACCAAAAGTAGAAAGTATTCATTATGCAGAATGTCCCGAGTTCTCAAATGTATTAAAAACCTTTTGAAAATAGCAGATATAACAGCTTGCATTGCATTGCATTACAAAATGTATAGGGCTGAGGTGGGCAATGAATGGGTAAATATAGGAGTGGGTAATAGTAAATAGTAATGTAATGATAATCAAAATAGTTTTCAAATACTTATAGTAGCGGAAAAGTGTAATATTTGCCTTTGAAATGTAGTAAGAGTAGAAGTAAAAGTAGCCTACTGCAAATTGTAAAATACTCCAGTAAAGTAAAAAAAAAACACCTCAAAATTGTACAGTACTTGTGTAAATGTACTTAACATGCACTGCATCGCATGTTCACTCGAGCATATTCCACCACCCCCCAAAAAAGCAGCTTATTCATTAGGTGTTTGGTTTATCATATGGTGTTTTTGGGGTTGTTTTGATGTGGTCGGACAGGACAGCAGACGGCCTCTTGACTAAGCATGGAACCAAAGCAGACAGACAGTCCAAAGCGCTTTAATCCACACCAATTCCAGCTGGCCTTCTGACATTATAGGACCTTATAAAAAAAAGAACACGCTTCCATTACGCCTGCATGCATGGCAGAAGGGGACTGGGCCTATCTTTTCTCCTGCTCCAATCAGATTGGACGATTAAAAGGAAAAAAAAGAAAAAACCCAAATCTAATGCCCCCCTCTACTCTCTCAGCGGGGAATAACGGAATCATTAATTCTCCATTAATGTCTGGGGGGGGGGGGGGGGGGGGTCAACTCGACATTGTGCTTTACACTAAATAAAAGGACAAGGGTGATAGACGGGAGCGACAACTGCTTTGAGTTAACCACCAAGAGATCAGGTTTGAGTTAGGGGGGGGGAAATAATGAGGTATTGTGTATATATTATAGGATATACGACAGTTTACAAATCACTGTATTGTCCAATTACTTTAATTGTTTATTATGTTTTTAAAATAATGTAAGACAAACAAAAACAGATACCATGAGTAAGACGCACTGAGGGCGAGAAGCGACCTAAAGGGAGAGGTTGCGTGCACGCATCCCCCTCGGTGACAGCAGACTGCTGGGCGAGCACTGGCGCTTTGGCATGGGGCGGGTCAGATCAACATGGAATTAATTCTGTACTAGCCCTATGTGGAGCTACAGGGTTTGATGAGGCCAGATCAACAAATGGATATACCACGTATGGTTATCCAGGGTTAGATGAAGTCAGTGTCTTTGACCAAAGAATGCACATAAGAGTCTCCATGATGTCACGTGATGTCACGAGGTGTGTCATTACCATATGGAGGTGTGACCATATATATATGGAGGTGTGATATGGCCATGCATACGTCGCGACTACATTCATGCCCATATATGGAGATCCCTGATGATTTCACGTGATGTCACGAGCCATGACCATATATGGAGGCGTGGGGTGACTAACGGACGGACTGGTGGGAAATGCACATTTTCATAGTAAATGCGACCTGTGGTCGCCACAAACATGCACACGTTCACACGTGCGCCAAACCATATAAGCCATTTGCAGGTGTAACACCCGGGAATCCAACCCAGGTCTCCCACATGGAAAGCCAACATCTTATCCACTATAGCCTAAAGGGGAATTCTCCCTTGACCAGGGGAGATATTAGGCTTTTGGTCATCAGGCAGAGACCACTACTGTTACAGTACATAAGGACCTAGACTATAGGCTGGCACTGGCAGTGATGGAAGATCACATTTAGACTTAAGTAAATGTATCAATTCCTCCCAATCATCACCTGCTGCACGCATGCACGCACTCACGCACACGCACGCACACGCACACACACACACACACACACACACACACACACACACACACACACACACACACACACACACACACACACACACACACACACACACACACACACACACACACACAGATTTAGAGTGAGACTTTCACATCCGTCTCTCAACTCAATTTCAACTTTATTGTCACATCACAGCTTTATATGTGTTAACAAGGTGGTGAAATTTCGTACAAGCTCCAATCATTTGCTGTTTTGAGGAAAGGGAAGAAGAATAGAGTTAGAATGTATACATACACGTACAGAGGTCCTACAGTTTAGGCGCATGGTTATAGAAAATCCTGATTTACACTGTTACACATGGGTGTAAGTGGCCAATCGACAAGCTCTTAAGCAAAGTGTCATCATCATCAAGTGTAATTATCTATGCATCCAACCATTAGGAAATGTCACACGTGTGCACACATGCATATACGCTCACGCACATCCCCAACTCCAGACACGCACGCACACACACACACACACCATTCTGTCAGGAAATGGGGTCCAATTAGAACTAATCAATGCGAGATAAGTAAAAAGCATTGCAGAAAGATCTCCATGCTTTTCATTTTTCAAAATTGATTCTCCTCCATCCTCTCTCTCTCTCTCTCTCTAACTTTGGAGATTGACAGAACAAAAGGAGATTGTTGCGGAAAGACTAATTATTTAATGAATGATTTATTTATTTATTTCAAACGTTGACGGCGATGGTCCCCGGGTCATTACAGTAGATGGAAAATTACAGGGTATGGGAGACAGTGAGCGACATGCGAACAGAGATGGCGGGGAGGTGGCAGGGCAGTGGGGGGGGGGGGGGGGGGAGGGGTACCCACACCCTCCACAACCCACACATGACATCCTGCCAGTCGTCCTATATGCCCCTCCCATCATGCACCACATTTCTACTCAACAAAACTGTCACATTAATCATGTTCACTCATTTCAATCTAGCTGCTTCTATGTTTTTGCGTTCCTCTTAAAGTCCCCAATATGCCAGAAAGAAAAACCCTGAACATGACAATTGACCTGCCACACACCCACTACAGTGCAGCAGAACCTCTAACAATATATCTGTTTTGAGGGACGCTAGCCCCTCCTATATAGAGGTTGAATATTTGTTTTTAGTTTAGTTTTTGGAAAATCTACGTCATATTGTCCCTCATTACGTCATATTGTCTCTTTATTGTTAATGGCATTTAATGTTTGTGTTGGAACGGTTTGTTTCACATCACCATTACATCACCTCATCAACACGAGTTAGACTTTAATATATTAGCGCCCCTCACTTTACACGGGTGTGATTTTTTCTCCCTATACTCACAAAGCTTTTTTTCCCCAAAAGGACAAAAGTGTCCCTTTCACCCCGAACTGATAAGTAGGGCACGAGGAGAGTGGGCCATGGACGGACTGCACTGTTATTGATTTGACAAGTGAGTGAATAATTCATCTCCAGTGACGGGCATCAGCTGGGACAACCGTTTACTGCTACCACTATTACTACTGGGGGGAGAGGGGGAGAGGAAGCACAATTGAAGACAGAAGAAGAAGCACAAAGGGTTAAGAGAGAGACCGAGACGGTAAGAAACAGTGAGAGAGAGATATAGGATATGGGAGAGAGAGAGACGTACAGGAGGAAACAAAACTGCGAGAGACCGTGTACAATACATAAACATTTCAATCATGTCTCATGTTTAGCGAGTCCAGATCAGTTACCGCTCATCCCACATAGTGTAAAACTCTTCTCACACACACACACACACACACACACACACACACACACACCTTATGGGAGCTCCATTCATGCGGGCATAACCCCAAACATTCCTTTCAATCCCAGATTTCATATGGTTGCCTTAGCCAAGTCCCAGCTGATTTATGACCATTTCCAGTCTCCCCGGAGTTCTTGGCCAGTGGGAGACCCAAGAGGCGGCTTTATGCATGGGTGTAATTCACACACTCGTTGGCACAGGCCTTAGCACCCCCCCCCCCCCCAATACTATGCTGAAATACTGCCTTAGAAGCAACCTGGTGGTGATGCTAGATAACTTTGTCAACTCTATTGATCCTTACTTACTCCAGCACGTGGGTAACTAACTCAGGGACGTAGCTGACCATTTGGTTGCCCTATACTCGTAGGATATTTGTGCTGACACCCTAATACTATGCAGGCCTATACGGCCTACCTTCATCTAATACTATGCAGGCCTATACGGCCTACCTTCATCTCATGTACACAAAGCGCTGATAAATCTCTTGCACCTTAATGTATATTTCATGTAGGCCTACAGTATGTATATATATATATATACCAGTTTTACAAGATGTAAAAAATAAGAAAATAATCGAAATCAACCATGTCTTACATGGCATACATTACACGATGATTGAGAACAACGCCACGCTGAAGTGAACCCATCTGCACACAATAAAACACTTTCTGCTTCAATAAAGGAACAGTCATGCTGTCGAATAAAGTGTGCGTGGGTGTGTTTGTGTGTGTGTGTATGCATGTGCGTGCGTGCGTGTGTGCATGTATGTGTTTTAGGGGGGGGGGGGGGGGGGGGGAGTCAAGTGCAGACTGACAGAGGTTAGTTTCAATCTACTCTCCGGCTACCTGCTGGGTTACCAGATCCCCAGGCCGTGTGAAGTCAACCAGGCTGCCTCCATGGCTCATGCACGCCGCACGCCACCGTGCACCTCCGCCCCCTGCACCACCATTTATTCTCTGACATCCAGACTTTGGGGATTGTTGAGATGAAGACGTGCACCACACGAGGCCTGGTCCATGCTGTACAACACCTGATGGAGCGAATCGCGTAGATCATGGGCTCCTCTCCAGCACAGATGTATACGCAATCCCTCTCCGCTATACATATATAAAATGCTCACATATGTGGCACACACACACACACAGTAAGACACACATGCATGCACGACACACACACACACACACACACACACACACACACACACACACACACAGGAACAGACGTGCCACTCATGCACGCCACATAGCCAGCTGTCAGCAGGTCAAGGCACCATAAAGAGTGTCAGGACAGGATGAGGGAAGATAAGTTATGTGCCTGAGTAGTCTGACCTCTGCAACTCGCTCCATATGATATCACTCAAAGTGAGCCTGACTCCTGCCACTCTCACCCTACATATATATACATACCACCGGTCTCATATACCACCTCGTTCACTGTCTGTCGGGGGGGGGGGGGGGGGGCATGCAGCCATCCTGTAGGACTATATATAGCAGCACCCCCTCCCCCTCATTTACTTAAGTAAATGTGTTCAAAAAGTAAAAAAAAATTGTATACTCAAGTCTGCACTTAATTACAGTACTTAAGTACATTTACTAAGTAAATTTACTTAAGTGTCCACCTCTGCGTATGCGATGCATTGTGAGCTTATAGATCAGCCTGTTTTCAGTCTATATGCCCCCCCCCCGCTGTACTTTAAAGTTTTCATAACTTAAGAATTCATTCTTCCTTGTGCCCCCATAACCAGTCAGTCACTCAGTCACTCAGTCACTCAGTCACTCCCTCCCTCAGCCACTCACTCAGTCACTCACTCAGCCACTCAGTCACTCCCTCCCTCAGTCACTCCCTACCTCCCTCCCTCAGTCACTCAGTCACTCCCTCCCTCAGTCACTCAGTCACTCCCTCCCTCAGTCACTCACTCACTCACTCACTCACTCACTCACTCACTCACTCACTCACTCACTCACTCACTCATGCTTGCAAACACAGAGGCCACAGGGAACTCTAAGTTTCCATTCATGCTTCTCATTATTGGGGCATGTTGGTATTTTATGGGCCCTTGTAAACCTTCTGAATTACTGCACTTTAAAATGGATGCTGACACTATTACGTGACCACGCGGATGAAAGGCCTTCCCATTGCCGGAGCGCGGACCTAAAATGGTGGACGTACAAAAGACCATGACTTGTTAATTATTTTTAACTGCCGGATAAAAATGATTATGAACTAGGGGGGATACACAGCGGTGACATCATAAAATGACCCCCATCGTCTTTGGAGGAAAACTAACTTTGCTTTTAGAGGGGAAACGTGAAGTCTGAGAAGGGGATATACAACGTCACGCTCTTACAATGCATGCACATACGTCAAGCCAGATTAGAACTCTCCACTGGGTCCGAGGAGGGGGAATGGAATGGTGAACGATTCCCGCTTCATTTTCTGATGATTTATTTGAACAAATAGTCAAATGAAACACCAAAATGTACTGGTGAGATATAATTTGCTAATCAATTATGAAAAAGAAATATATATATATACACGCCAACTTGTTGGTGGTTGATGACAAGCAAATGTTGATCGTAAATAATAATCCTGACATTCCAGTTTTAATTAAGCTGTATTTCATAAATTCCTGTATAGGTCAATAATTTCAGAATTAATGAAATACTATTAGGTTGCATGTAACTATACTATTTTGCGGATCAAAACATGAATTGGCAACAAATTGAACCTTTTTTGACAACGAATCACATCCATTTGGTTCCATTTGTACACAGTCAATTTGGACCCCCTGGTGGTGAGAACCAAATGAAGATACTGTACTTTTATGTCTGCGTAACAGACAGCACACTGACTCAACTTAATGTGCTGCTGTGAATATCCTTGACCATGTGACTGTGCGCACATCAGAGCCATTACATCCCAGAAAGGCTGGCCAACGTTGAAGCCGCCGAGACGTAGTGGTCGAAGCTGGAACTGCAGGCGGGGCCCTGCATTTAGCGCGATAAACCCCGCGCCGCTGCATGGGGTTTAACGATGAGCACTTCTGCATTTTGGGCACCAAACTTTGGTGCGGAAGTATATATAGACCGTTCTTCCGGGTGCTTCAAAACGCCACTGAGCAACCTCCATTGAAATGAATAGCAGGGGCGGGGCTGTCCGCTCTATGATTACATCACTATATCTTACAGCCAAGTTTCATCACAGCTTTAAGACTTCATATACACGTCTATGTACTCACATACAGACAGACACGCCCTTGCACGCGCGCACACACACACACACACACACACACACACACACACACACGCACACACGCACACACGCAAACACACACACGCACACGCACACGTCTTTACTTTCCTGTGACCTGGCAAACACACACACGCACACGCACACGTCTTTACTTTCCTGTGACCTGATAATGCCAAGAGGCTTTTTTGGACCAATACTATCATCAAAGCATCAAAGCCAACCAAAGACTTATTGCCCTTGAGTGAGTGAGTGTGTGTGTGTGTGTGTGTGTGTGTGTGTGTGTGTGTGTGTGTGTGTGTGTGTGTGTGTGTGTGTGTGTGTGTGTGTGTGTGTGTGTGTGTGAGCATGCATGTACGTTCAGCAGTTGCATAATTTGTATTTTCTTCACCAATTACTGATGGTGTTGCATTGAATGTGATGTATTTCTATCGGGAGGTGGACGCTATCTACTGTGCTGTCTTTGGCGACTTAATTATTACCACTGCGGTGGATAGGCTGGTGACGCGAGGTAAATAATACTATAGTATAGTATGACAAACCACAGGTGAGTGGATGCTACAATAGTTGCACACCGAAAGGTTGAGAAAATCTTAACATCAGCCAAAACCATTAGACAGAGTTGGATGTTACAATAGTCACACAGCGGCGTAATGCTACAGAGTGCTAATGAGAGCGCAAATCTGTCCTGTTCAGGGAACATACAACACAACAAAAAGAAAAGAAAACAAATACATTAATGACCTGAAGATCCACGAGTCACGACGTGGTACCCTACATAGGGTCGCTTGAGTTTATTCATGTGGCCAATTCACGCTAGAACCTGGCATAAAAAAGTATCGTAGGCCTAATAATTAGTAAAATTTATAGGCCAAGATTTCCAAAATAGTGAAGATTTTCAGACGTTTTCGAACGCGTGCTGCGTAGCAACACGATGAATTGTGAGCGTGCAGATTGGCTATTTGTCATCTAAAGTGGTTAAGGCTGCGCGTGTGTAAAAAACATACCCTCCTTCACATTCCCATTGGATATCTGACATAGCTATACGTTTTAAAATTTAATACACATTGTTGTGTGGCTCAATCTCCAAATTCAGTAAAGTATGGCAGCCTTTTCTGTCTCATGTTGATCGGACCGCCTTACACTCGTGGCCCCGATTGAACCTGCATAATGTCACCTGACTATAGCCAACCGGTCTGGTCTGGATGATGTTTGTCACCATGAACTGATTTGTATAATGACTATATTGGAGTTGTTTTTTATTTTTGTTTTGTTTGTTTCTTTGGTTGTCTTGATTGATTTGTGTTGGTTTTGTTCTTGTGTGTTTTTTCTTGTAGCCTACTATTTCTCAATTTATTTCTGCATTTGTAAAAAACAAAAAAAATGAATAAACAGAACGTTTAATAAAAGAGAAAGGCTGCGCGTGTGTAAGACATTTTCTGTCTGTGTTTGAAGTGTTTTGATTTAATTCTGCTGAGTAACAAAACAAATAGTAATAATGAGGATAATAATAGAAAAAAAAACGAAACCTGAACATGACATCAGGTTGAAATCAATGAAAACCAAAGTTGTATCAGTTTGACAGCCTTTATTATTATTATCCTCCTACCCTCAACAACTGAGGCAGCAGATCACGGTGGATTGTGTTTTTATTCAAGGAATATGGCTGCTGATATTCTTCCCTTCTCTGTGGGGCCAGTTCACCAGGGTGACCTCTGTTCTGGTTGAGAAAGAGCCTGTTAAGGGATTGATATATACTTCATTGCACCACATATGCACCACATATAGCAGGTCTACAAGCTCACAACGTGACAGACTGCAATGTGTTGTGAGCTTGCAGATCGTCTATTTAAGGTGTGCGAGTGTGACACTGGCGTGCGACAAAGTATAAATCCGGCTACAGTAGTAGCCCCGAACAGTCCTGGAAAGCCCAGCTGGCCTAGTGGCAATTTGGCTGACAACAGTAGAATTAGCGCCCAGTGCTTTTTTACAAGCACTGCCTCAAATTACTTATTTTTCTCTGCCACACTCGGTAGAGAACGAGGCAAATTTAACTTTATAGAAGGCTGTGGCCAGACATTATTGTTTGGAATAAGTACGTTTGCCCTAGGGTAAATAATCATCATCACCATTAAAGAAAAAATAAACTGTTTAGAGCACAAATAAAAAACAACTACATGAGCCGTTTTATTTTTAAAGACTTTGAAGAGGAATCGAACTCTGGCTTTGATGACATTAAAAGGGATTTGGTTTTCTTTCTTTGCTCATCTTTTCCCTATATTCTAACCTCTCTCTCTCCCTCTCTCTCTCTCTCCTTGTCTGTTGAAACATGTGGTCAGCTGTTGTGCCTCCATGTGGTCAGATGATCAAAGCTTCAGAGCGGTGGTAATTGTCCCCCCACTGAAGCCCCTGCCCCGACTGGGATCAGGAGCCCAGCAGGTGGGGGCACAGCCATGAGAACGGAGGGAGAAGCTGGAGGAACGCGAGAGGCCCCTGCCTGGCAGAAATAAAGACTTCCTATAAGGGCTAGCTCTCTGACAACAGGAGCCCCAAAGGGAGAGTGAAAAATGAAGCCTCGCACACATTCGGAAAGGGTTTTTCAGGCTGGGGTTGGGGGGGGGGGGGGGGGGGGTAAAGGGGCCCGCCAGTGGGGTGAACGAGACGAGAGAGAGGGAGAAGGCGAAGATTGAAAAGCATAAGACAACGGGATTATAATATTTGTTCAGAGCGATTGTGGGCCCATTTCACAGTGGGCCCCGCAAGAAATGGGCAGATGTGTCAGATGTGTGGGCTTTGTTTAGTGACAGTTATAGTGAAATATGGAGGCCATATTTTACTTCACCTGCTAAACCTTCATCAGCCACCTTCCCCTCGTGACTGAAAGGCAGAATACGATCACAGAAATAAACCTGCATGGCGCCCACTCCATTAGCACTGTCAAACAAACACATATGCCACAGAATTACCATACACAAACACTCGCGCTCACACACACACACACACACACACACACACACACACACACACACACACACACACAGGTTTGAGGACCTGCATACCTTGACTGCTGTGTGTTTACCTGAGGACCCAGGGGGGGAGCCGTGAAAGCTCACAAGTCAGGCTACTTTGCATGTATACGTGGGAGCCCGCAAAAAACACTTCTCGCTGCTGTCCGTCATTTTGATGATTGCCCAGCACGACTCCCCCCCCTCTCCTCCCCCCCTCAGGGCCAGATGGCTTTTTTTCAACTGTCTGTGGGCCCTAAGGCCCTTGCACCTCTGACTGCCCCACACAAACTAAATCCCTGCAGCTTGACCGGGTGGGAGCAGAGCTAGTGTGTGTGTGTGTGTGTGTGTGTGTGTGTGTGTGTGTGTGTGTGTGTGTGGGCGGGGGGTGGTTCTGCGTGGACAAATGGTTTCAGAGGTAGCAGAGCAAATAAAACGGATTAAGGGGGGGGGGGTCTTTTCACAGATACTTCAAAACTATTTCGGTGCCGAGCCGCCAACCTACATCCACCCCCCCCCCCCACCCCCCCTGAGCCACCAACCTACAACAACCACCCCCCCGCCCCCAAACTCCTGCCCCACCACTGCAGCCATCCCCAACCTACAACCACCCGCCCCCAAACTCCCACAACCCCGATTGAAGGACAAATACATAAAATCGATCATTGCCCTGCATGGTGACAGCAAAGCCGCAGACGACAACCACCATGACTTTTGACAAAATAAAGTACCAAAAATGTAGCCATGAGGGACGTTTGTCTGCAGCTTCGAGGTGGATTCAGGTAACCCCAAATACACCGAATATAGGGATCGGACCAAAATCGCTCCAAGAATAGGGATGCATGCTGGGGGTTCAACGTGGTTAACAAAAGTGTAATTTTAAGTTTTAAGCATATTTTGATTAGCGCGGTAATATGAAGCACCTTGACTTTTGTTGTGCCTCAAAGGTTTCTAAGCAAAGACTAACAAACTAACTAACTAAATAGCTCACTAAAAGTTATTCTGCAAACCCGTAAGTCATCTTGCGCTTGAGTATAGTATTGACCATCTAAAGTGCATGGTACTCCTCCTACCTCACCGGACCTACTGCAGGTTTCTTGGAAAGGTTCGCTATCATCCCCCCGAACCCTCCAAACTGGGGTCCCACAGGGATCTGTACTTGGTCCCCTCCTTTTCTCACTGTACCCTAAATCCCTTGGCACGATCATTTCTGCTCACAATCCTATCACTGCTATGCCGATGACACACAACTGTTTCCAACCAAGTGGAAGAGCGCATCACTGCATGCCTGGCTGACATCTCACAGTGGATGTCTTCCAACCAGATATTTTGTGAAGCCACTAAGGAAATCGGGATTCCTGAAAGTTCATATATAATGGCCTGTTGTGGCGCTGTCATTGGGGCCAAAAAACCCCATAGCTCCATAGAGGTCCATGTATTTGGGCCCAACTTCACCTAGACTGTATTACCTTAATAAACATGGTCATGAATACTTTCTGCTTCCAGTCACTAGTTTAAAGTTTCATTTCTCATGTCATAATATTCTTTTTGGAAAATGATGGTTCCATTTATTTAAAAAATGTCCATAAAGTATGTATGTTCTGAGGGGCATGGCTACCGTTACAGTCTATGATCGGGAGCCACCCCCGGTCGAGTCAAAATAAAAACCAACGAAGAAGGGGAGAACGAGAAGTCCCGCCTCGTTGTCTGGGCCAGCCAATGGCCAGCTGGGCCCAAACGGATCTAGAAAGATGGCGATTTACAATTCAAGGACTGACTGGCTTCATATTATGTCCATATCAGACCCGGAGAACGCTTTGTCCATATTATTTTACAGTCTATGCTTCCAACCACCTCAAGCTGAAGCCACACAAGACTAGACAAGACTTCTATTCTTCCCAGCTAAGTCCTGCCCTATGCGGGAGCTAACTATGTCCGTAGACAACGCCCTGGTAACGTCTGTCCCAACAGCCAGGAACCTTGGTGTTGTCCTGGACAGCCAGCTCTTGTTCAAAACATACATCACAGCTGTCACCCGATCCTGTAGGTTTACACTCCTAATCCAGACAACAGTCTTGTCAAAACTTGACTATTGTATAACTCTCTCCTTACTGGCCTACCGGCATGTGCACTTAAGCCTCTCCAACTGATCCAAAATGCCGCAGCTTGCTTGGTCTTCAACCAGCCAAAGTTCTCACACGTCTCCCCCCTTCTCCGCTCCCTCCACTGGCTCCCGGTCGCTGCCCACACAGAATACAAAACTCTGATGCTGGCATTCAAAGCAACCAAAGGTATGATCGAACCCTACAAACCCCCCCGTGCTTTTTATTCTTGCTTATTGTAAATCGCTCTGGATTAAGAGCGTCTGCTAAATGCCTAAATTGTAAATGATGTACACCGCGGCCATATTTCCAGTAAGGTGGCAACTAGCTGCAATTTCCCATTGACAGCCCATACATCCAAACATAAAAGTCCAATCTGATTGTATTAAACGACGTCAGACTCAACAGCAACATTTTCAGCTGTATACGAACCGGAGACGTGATGTTATGAGCTACTTTCTGCCAAGAGAGTTTGGAAGCGCTTGTTTTCAGTAAAGCAACGTCCTGCTGCCTCCTGCATTATGTGCAAATTCGAAACAGGCGGTACACAGGGCAGTTGAGTAATATCTAACAAGCACTTCGCATACTGTTTTTCCCATTGCTGAACTCGCTACCGCCGATCCTAACCCTTAAGAAGTACTAAAGTAACACTGACTTGTATTAGTTAGCCTGCCAATGAATGGCCGCGTACAATTTACAATATCAGAATATGTACAGAATAATTCATGGAAGCATGGACAGAACCAAAATGGGGATCGTGAGATTCGTTACTAGAGCTTAGACTGTTCCTCAGGAAAGGAAATGCAAGGGGGAAAAAAAGAAAGAAATCAAATACAATCACTTCCTAACACAGCAATTGAACTGGGAAAGAACACAAACAGACCATTAAATGGTGAAGTCAAGGAAACCCAAATGTCACCTCTTGACTCAATCCAGCCAAAGGTTAGATTGCTGGATCCCCGCTGGGGCCTGTCATTAGGTTGCTTAGCGACGGATAGCAAGCTATTATTAACTTGACAAAAAAATAACATTTCCTTCTTGTTAACCAAAAAGAAGAAGAAAAAAGAAAACTGTCATGTTCCATGTAGGATATGTCAATGCTGTGCAATAAAAACGAAAATGATTGGAATGCTACATGCTAAGCATTGTTCCAGATGCATATGAGCAGGGTTATTACCTTTTCAGCCACAAGATCACCATGAAAACCAACATTGGATGTCTTAGTACGGGCTGCTATTTAGAATAATTAATTTAGACCTGAGGCAGATTTAAAAAAATGGCATCTAATCTAATACCCAGAATTATCTGTATTTGGCCGCGGACCCCCATCTGAAAATATGTTGTTCCATGGACCCCCCCCAGAAACAAAGATTTTAGTTAAAACGTTTGCTCTGAAAGAATATATATTCAAAGATTTGTGGCACATTTTCACGTTTTTCTAAAATAGCAGACCTACAAGCTCGTAGCGCAGCACTCAGTGCCGCACTATGAGCTTGTAGATCTGCTATTTTTCAATATCTAAAGTGTAACATAATGCTTGAAACACCAAAAGGGGTTCCCGCACAGAATGGGATAATATATGCATAGAATAAGTCAATCATTTGAATAAAACAGAACAAAGCCTCCTAATAAATATAATTCTGACTATATTGAGAAAGGTTTTACGCACATAAAAAAAAGTAATGGTTGTTTTTGATCAACTCAGCTGATCACCTCCCTATAGCCAAATCTGATCACCCGGTAGATGAGAAAGATGCGGTTGCCCAACACAGCATTAGAACAACCACAGATGCATTTCAGGAAAGGGAAGGCAGGGTTTATTTCATTGGATTCCGTCACTTCTGTATAATTATTTGTTTACTTTAATAAATCATAGATTAATACTTTTATAGCAGTGGTTCTTGACCCACAGGTTGAGAACCACTGAAAGTATATAGTCATCTATGAATAAAGGACTTAATACAAAAGAAAGGGGGGAGATAAAAATAAAAATAAATTTAAAAATTAAAAATAAATAAATAAATGCCATTACTGCATGAAAAGTAATCAACAAACTATACCATTAAAAAGTGGTCAAACATTGGCGAAATGTAGAAAATAGCTGAGCTTTGTGAACTAGATCGGATATGGAACCAAGTTAACGTGTAGACATGGTAGGCTACTGTGAATAGAGCTCTATGCAGGAAAACATTTTACTTTATTTTATAAATCAGCTATGGAGGACGTCCCTCTTCACTTCCTTCAATTCTACCCATCCATCCATGTATGCATCCACCCCTTGACTCATCCATGCACGTGCTGTTACCTGTCTTTACACAAAGAGATAGACATGGTTGACAGACGCATGCCTGCCTGGTGTGACTTTAAGCCCTGGGCAGTGACCCGGCTCCTGCCGACATCACCAGGCAGGGATAGAGGGGGGGGGGGGGGGTCTCCACCATCACTCAATTAGCAAAGAAGACAAAAGCCACACCAGGACCCCATGCCCTCGCACCCCTCAACTGTGACACCATGACACGTACCAGCCACCTCAATCAGCCGCTCTGCTAGGCAGTGCGCCAATACATATTCCTGCCACGTGTGTAATCTTAAAATCGTTTCATATAAGCATTGTAGGAGCCGATCTACAATATAGGCCATCACATCATGTATGTACCATCACGCCATGTCTAACATTCCTGTTAGTGTGCTTTGTCACCCCCTACAGACATGGCAGAGAGGACATAAATTACCTGGCCATCAGAGGGCCAGGTGTTGATTGGAGGTTCACGGTTTTTTACGTCTGGTTTTTGTTCTACACCTCCTTCTATTCTAAGTTACAGTTTATATGCTAAAAGTATATTTATTTTTGTTTTCAAGGATGAAATAAACCCTTTGAGTTTAACTTTAACTTTTCGTCTGGACATTCCTCATTTCCCTTTTTTGGTCAAGTTTGCTGCACAAAGCCAGTCAGTTGGAAAAAGGTACTCTCAATCAACCACCACAAAGAACAAAAGGGCTCTACAAGCATTGTGGTCAAAAAAATAAACAAGCTGTCTCTGTGTTATTGTCAGGGAGGTGTCTCTGTATCGTTTGCGACAGTCAATCACTCATAATGATACTGTCTGTTTCTAGCGAAAATGTAACTAATTCAGTAGCAGTAACAATAGCGTTTTCTCTCAGTCAGTTGATTCTTCATATCCATATGAGTGAAACGGCCGGGATGAGGCGGTCTAAAATCCCCCTATGGGGATTGCAATGCAAATAAAAGGTACATGAACGCGTGGATTTGCGCCCTCTACCGATATTGACGTCAGACTTCAATGCTCTATAGAGCATCGCAGTCCCTCCCCCTTTCAGAACAACGAGTGGCCCAGGAAATGAATCCCAATGCATTTTTCCCATAGGCATTTCTTAATTTTTTTATTTAAAGACCCTTTAAGCGTCGTACGAAGCCAACTCTTGTCGTGACAAATCATGACAACAAACACAATGTTTCGGGCCAAACAAAGAATAGAAAGTAGAAAAAACCGGCAGGTTACAACACTTTTTTTGTTGTTTTTCTTCTTTGTAATTATTTGTTTGGTCCAAAATATTGTGTGTGTTGTCATGATTTGTCACGACAAGAGTTGGCTTCGTACGACGCTTAAATGGTCTTTAAATAAATAATTTAAGAAATGCCTATGGGTGCATTGGGATTAATTTCCTGGGCCACTCGTTGTTCTGAAAGGGGGAGGGACTGCGACGCTCTATAGAAACAGCTGCATCTTTGTACAGGTATGGGAATTGGGAAATGCATACATTTGTGCATCTGTGCATGCACCTGTGACTGTGTGTGTGCATCTTTGTCCAAAGTGGCTTGTGCCTAATTCCTCCTTATGAATTGGTCTGTCCGTCCGTCCGTCTGTCTAACCCATCTGTGTGAATTTCTATGTTCATGCCAATCTGCCTGCCCCTCTCTCTCTCTCTCTCTCTCTGACTCCATCACTCTCTTTCCATCTCTCCCTGCATGTCTCACCCTCTCTCTCCCCCTCCGTCTCCCTGTCTCTCCCTTTATTACTGTCCTATTTGCAATAAATCGTCTCCCCTGAAGATCCCAGCGTCGGATTCCACCATCATCTGCACAGTACAATCGTCATAGCACAGCATGAACTCCTTTGTCTACCCCGCCCCCTCCTCCTCAAGTGTATCCTCTTTTATGAATAAGAAGGCGAACTTGAAGAGAGATGTAGATGTCAGCGAGAAAGGCAGCGTTGTTAATTAGGACATTCTCCTTGATGGGACCCCACCTCAGCTACAGTAGAAGATGGGTACATGTGCTGTACAGTGTACAACAGTATGTAGGGCAGTAGTTATATAAAATATAAAATAAAATAATTATATTATATATTATATATATATCTTCCAACTGCCTTTGATTGTGGAGGAGTGTACATGTTTCGCATGTATGTCTGTGCGTGCCAGCCTCTGTGTGTGTTTGTTTGTGTGTGTGTGTGTGTGTGTGTGTACGCGCGCACACACGCACGCACAAGCAATCACGTGCGCACACACGCACAAGCACTTGTAGAAGCACAAATATATACTGAAGGAAAGGGAGGAACACATTGAGAGAATATAAATGAAGAAACTGAGAATCTTTGTTGGAAACATTATATCTTATCTGTCTCTGGATAAGCTGCTGTCTTGCGTGAGTGCGTGCATGAACACAGTTTACCGTGTGTGCGTATACCAGTGTAGGCATGAAACATCATACCATTAAGAACGTGCATGTGCAAGGGGGGGGGGGGGGAGTGGGGGGTGGGGAGGTGATACCGTGATGGATAAGATAAGACTCTTTAAGCTTTCAGCAGTTTTTGATGTTCCCAAGCGGCAATTCCCAACGCTCCCTCTCCACAATCACTGGAAGCCTGCACTGTCACCGGCTGAGACCGAGGCTCACATGCCATTCAAGGTAGATCAGCCGCAGAATCGAGATCATTCAAGAAGCACTAATAACAACAACAACAGCAGCAGCAGCAGTGGTGCTACTGCTTACACTGAGAGCCCATGATCATGGAAGTGGCAGCTGTCTGTTTCTACTGAAAACAGCTCATTTTCTGTCTCCCCCCCTTCCTTCCCACACACAGACACACACACACACACACACACCCCATATTTCTGACATCCTCCCCACACGCACTCCCTGTTCTACTGACCTAAAGCAATGGTTCGGTCCAGCTGGGACCCTCGGGGTTCAAAATGGACTGTTATACAGCCAGGTCTGTTAGAGTGTGCAGATATAAGCATTATAGCCCATGGCCGTCATCTTTCCCTTCTGTATTGCTTGCACAAATATGACATGGAGCAGTATAGGGTTGAATCGTTATGTTAAATATCACATGGAGCAGTATAGGGTTGAATCGTTATGTTAAATATGACATGGAGCAGTATAGGGTTGAATCGTTATGTTAAATATGACATGGAGCAGTATAGGGTTGAATCGTTATGTTAAATATCACATGGAGCAGTATAGGGTTGAATGATCGTTTCGTTATTCTTGCAAAGATAAGTGTCACTGTGCAGCAATGAATGGAATTTCTATTGCGCAACTCAGCTAAGTAAGAAACTCAATCAAACGGAGAAATTAGTCACCGTTAAGGAACGGCATGGCCTACTTCTGGAGAGACTGCAAAGCAGCTATAAGGCCCGTAAACACTCCAGATTCAATAAAAGCCTTAAGGTTCACGGCTCAATAATGTCATGAAGGTGAGGAACTAGCCAGCACACAATCAATGTCCATTTCACATGGTTTTATTCTCCTCTCGTGGACAGAAACAATAGATGTGTTTCAACAAACGGGTCTTCCTCAGCGTTGTCTTGGTCTATTTCTTGCCATTATGTTACCAGACATGAAAATGTTTCAGAACCACTGGTTAAATCAATATAGAAGCAATAAGCCCAAATAAACAACTACACTTTAGACACAAGCACCAAAACTCACAACTAGCAATATTTGCAAGTGATTTTACAGAAACAATGTTCCTTATAACATATAATTGGCAACACTTTGCACCAGAGAGGCAGACTGACAGAGAGGCAGACTGACAGAGAGGCAGAGGTTGCTGTGATACATGCGAGTGGCTAAGTAGCTTTTAAACATATCATGGAACCAACCGCACGCACACGCGCACACACACACACACACACACACACACACACACACACACACACACACACACACACACACACACACACACACACACACACACACACACACACACACACACACACACACACACACACACACACTTGTTATTGTTGCAAGTCTTAAGACTTAAGGCAGAGAGACGCATTGTAACAGCTGGCAGCGCAGTTACATCAGACCACCACCGCCACAGATGCTCACTGTCAGCATCTGTTGGGTAAATACAGTTATCAAAATAAACAAGACTCTGAGACCACAAACTTTTATATCATAGTCTACCGCACTTGAATAGATAGAGCACAGGCCATTAACACGCACGCGCACACACACACACACACACACACACACACACACACACACACACACACACACACACACACACACACACACACACACACACACACACACACACACACACACACACACACACACACACACACACACACACACACACACACACACACACACACACACGTTTGTTATTGTTGCAAGTCACCCTCTGACAACACACCACCCCTCCTATCACTTGTTGACACGTTGCTAATGGCGCCCTTTTGGTGCCCATTAATTGCCCAATGATTGTCTTTACACTCTTCAAATAGTCACACAGTGCCTTGTGTCCCTGCAGAGAACACAGACTGGTCAGTCCAGGGCTGTATGTGTGGGGGGTGGGGCGGGACTCACATTAGAGTCCTTGTCTTGGAATTGTCTCGAACAAACGCAAGACAGAAGCCAACAAAAAATACTCTACGGCCTTTTTCTGATTGTTTATTCCTCACACTCCTGACGGGTAAGGAAGGACCATAGCCCACTAAGGTAATGTCATTCTAAAATGTTACGTGATGAAAGGTAATCAACAACAGAGTAGGTATTTATGGGGAAATTGAACATTTCATTGCGTCCGTGTTAAAACAAAGACATTTTATATCTAATACGCCGTCGGATATATAAGAAAATACAATTTGGGTTAAAAAAAAGTTTTTAAAGGGGAGCGGGATATAGTCATTAGAAGAAAAAGTAGTTGGATAAAGTAAAGTAAATGATAGAAACGTAAGCAGACAAACTTCATGGAGTCATTGAGTTTACAGGGTGAGAGGATCACACATCTATACCGTTTGATTAGCAGTAATCTAATTGATGGAGGAGGTTTTCCTGTGAAAGGAGGTGCGAAGGGTTTAAAACAAACAGCTTATGAGACTAGAGTGCCGTCTGCAACCCGTGGTAGAGGTCCCTGACCTTGCTGATGCCCTGAGTGTATAATGAGCGTGTATCCGCTGCTCATTACATCCACTGCCACCTCCATGTGTGACCAACGCCCAAACTCTACTCTCCCATATTGAATGGGAATCCAACTGCTAGGACAAATAAAGAGGATAAGGCACGGAGGTGCGGCCCGGTCTCCTGCGGAAGGTTTGCACATGCTCAGTGTAAACAGGAACTGCTGTTCCAGTAGTATTTCTTCTTCCACAGGGTGTTGGCCTGATTGCTGCCACAGCTCCAGGTTGCTGATTGTGTTAGGCCAGTGGATTCGGAGGATTCTTCTATTCTCTTCTCAAATGGGCGGATAGCCCCAAAGGGCTCAAACGCCCTCCAAAATCCTCTGTGTCCAAAAAAGCCTCACCGTGCTCGTCGTAAGAGCCCTTATATACACGGTACGTAGGTCTCGAGGAAGTCCCCAAGACATAATGTGTGCGTATGTGCGTGCACATAACTGTGCACGTTATTGAAAAGTCACTATGCATAAGAATCTTTTGTACACAAAAGGTCCTTGTCTACTGCCGCAACAGTCATTTTACCCAAGTGAGATTATAATTTTAAATATATTCTATGATAGGCAAAAGTAATACTAAACTAATTATTATTCCATGCTATTGACATGAAAGTGTCCAATCTTGTGACGTAGTCAACAGGCGATACAGCAATTAACAGCAGGATAGCTGATGGTTACGGGTACAGTACAGACAGGCCTGCTCTAATCAGTGCATACCAACACCTAGAGTGCAGTATCGCAACCTTTTTTCAGTCAGGGCACATCTCTCACACACATCTCTCTAGGGAGTCTAGGGCCGTCTGAGGACGACCAGAGATGTAGCTCCGCCCCGGCCATTTGTAAGCCCACCACAGCCCACTATTGCAACACAGTGTGTAGGCACCAGCAAAAAGCAGGCTCTTAATTAACACCCCAATCGCTCAGGACGAAGTTCACCGTCCTTTCAATTAGTAACACCCACCACCCAGGACAAAGTTTTATCCAAAAGATGAAGATTATTGATCACAACCGAGCGCATCGCTCCACAGCTTGGAGCACCTGTTGCGCAATACTCGATGTTGCGTAACAGTGGGACGTCATTGAAAATGTTGGCTACATTTAGCTGCTACATCCACATCCGGGATAACATCCGGTACGTTGGTAAAAGTGCTCCGCTGCTATAAATCGCTGGGCACTATGATTTAATGGATTAAATAACCCCGGGCAATCGGAGTGTTAAGCAGGAACGCAGTCAGTGCAGTCACACTTTAGCATCACAAAGATGCCAAAAGCCGCGAGCGGCAGGAGTCTCTTCCTGGTTTTTAGACAGCTGGTGGATGGAAATGAAGCGACGCGGCAGAATGCTGCGGGGGCAAAGCGTTTCTGGAAATCTGGCCGACGCGGCATTTTCTGCATGGGTGGAGCTTAATTTCCATCCACCAGCTGTCTAAAAACCAGGAAGAGACGCCTGCCACGAGCAGGTTTTTGCCGCGCCTTGACGCCCAAGCGTGCTTACACCCACTGAAAGCCTGGTGACACGAGGTTAGGAACACACAGAGCTGAGGCAAGCGGGGTCATTTTTATACAGTACGTGCCATGCAGGCGAGTAGGTGATCGGTGATGTCCCCGCGTAAACAAAGCCATGCATTCTATGGCCGAGGGGTCGTTATAGACTGGTAGGAATGGGCAGCAATAACAGACCGCATGGCAGCCCACCCAGTATGTATTGCTGTCGGGGGAGGGTCGGGTTATACTTTTTGTTCAAATCAAACGGCACACCTGGCCATTTTAAACGGCACACTAAAGTGCCACGGCACACAGGTTGGGAATCACTGCACAGTGCTCAGCAACACATGTAGCCATAGCACAAATGTGCTGACCTCATCACATTTTGTGCTGACCTCATCACATTTGTCATGACGTCTATGACCGTTTTTAGCCCAAGGATTGTATTTTGTGCAAAACTAGTGCTTGGAATGGATTCAGAATCATGAAAACCCGCTAGTTTGACATGTTACATGCTACTTAAATCATAAGGAAAGTTTGACATTTTTGACATCTTTGCCTGCCTGATGTTAATGGTAGGGTCACAAGAAACCCCTATAAAAGAAAATTCCAATAGTGACAGCCGGTCAGCAAGTGGATTCATGAATGTCTCCACGCAGCAATTGACGAAAATACTCATGTATATAGACAATATTTTAGGCCGATAAAAAAGACTATATACCAAATTTCCCAATTTAAACAAAATAACCTGTCGGCTGCCGGACTAATACAAATTCATAAAGAGAAAGCATGAGATATCTTTTTTGGACTGTGTATGAGGCAGCATAATGCAACCAGAATAGTAGTTTGACCTTCATCGCTACGGTGAGCGGCCAAGTTGTTAATGTTACGGAATCCTCGACTCATCACTGTTGTGACAACACAACAGTGATCTCGTCTAATCAGCGAACCGGTCTAATCAGCTTCAACGGTTTACAGCCGTGCAGACACAAACCCTGAGCGCAACTTCCAAATCATAGATTAATCACAAGCACACACAACACACACACACACACACACACACACTTGTATAATGCACATAGATCTATACATAGATCGAAAACACTAAGCGTTTGTGCAGGCCCGCACACATCCCCTATAATTTAGCATATCATTCAAGGCACTAATCATCCTTCGGCGCAAACAGACAGTCCTGGCTGTGAAATGACACATCTGAGGTCAAGGGGAATCATCATCATCTTTCATGGAGCTCCGCTTCCTGCCGTCAGACATTGCCAAGAAGCAGCGCTGGATCTCACAGCAGCAGTGGCAAATGGTGAGGCGGGGGGAGGTGGGGGGTGAGTGTTGCCAGTGCAGATGCCCACAGACAGACCGCCTCGCCTTGAGAGACACGCAAACCGCCGGGGCTTCAGACAGCCCTCTCCATCACCCCCTCCAAATCTCCCCCTCCCTTCAGCCTTTTGCCATCTGTGAAACACACGCATGCACGCACGCACACATGCACGGCACACACATACAAACACACACATGCATGGACACGCAGTGAAAACTGGTACCCACTACCAACCCCGTAACCCAGGGATCCTTAGCAGCCTCTCGAAGAGCGCCGCACCACCATCTAACTGCTGACACAGTTTAAAAGGACTAGAGAGAGTAAGAGGAGGGTGGGGTTGGGGGGGGGGGGGGGTAGGGAGAGCTGCTGAGCCAGATGGTTGGTCTAAGCTAGGCTAAGCACCCAAGAAGATTGAGATGCCAGCCAGGTGATTTTTCCTTTGCCTTTTATTTATTTATTTATTTACAGTATGTTACATGACAGGCTGAGGACAGTCAGTCGTCTTTGGTTGCCATGGTCTGCAAGCTTGTCAATAAGCGGTGTTGTTTAGTGGCTGCCTGCGTGCGATGTGCATGCGTGCCTGCATGTGAGAGTAATTGTGTTTGCAGAGAGGACACGTGCATGGATGCAATAATTAATGTGTGATATGACTCTAGTATACTGTATAGGATGGTGTGCATGTGTTGTGCGTGTCCATGTATGACAAGCCCTGCGTGGCTGTGGTTTAGCACTGTAGTACTTGTATCCATTACAGCGGATGGTAATGCCAAACGTAATGACAGAGTTCTAAGCTCTGATTATGTTAACACCATGTCACGCAGAGGACAGGCCACCGTTCCTAGCTGCTCTCTGTGTTTGCACTCTTCTCTCTAACTCGTCTCCTTTCTTCACCTTTTCTTCCTCTCCCCTTTTGTCAGGAGAAAGAGAAAGACTTGAGGCAGCTTCCTCTGGAGAGCACAAACTCAGAGAATGTAGGTTAGACTACAACACAAGTCCATCCATCCAGTCCTGGCAACCCAGCATATCCAATTGAATCATAATGCACAGACGGATTTCTAATGCAAAAACACTAGTACTGTTCGTCGTGCAAACTGGCTATATATTGGTTTTCTAAATGTTCATGGGATGGTCAGCAATGAGGTTCCTTGCACTGCAAGTCAGAATCTTTCTTTATAAAATGAAAATGATCTCATGTTTTGTCCATTTTTGTTAGTATTGTCTTATATGTCTCACATAAACCCAAAAATGTGTTGTAAGAGCGCCCCTCACTTCACACGGGTGTGATTCTATTTTTTACATTACATTTTTCACATAAGCTTGTATGGGAGATTGGTAACTCAGTCAATACACTTGGGCAATGGATAATGAAAAAAATGTCAGAGCATTTTGATGAGCTTCACCACATGGCTCTTACGCAAAGTGCTCAATAATTCTGCCCTGGCGGTATACAGTACATGTCTCTGGAATCATTAGCATGAATCCATCACAAATGAAATGCACCATCAATAGATCTCCTCCGTGTGCTTCACTGCTTGGTCAAGTTGTTTGCAGAGTGATTCAGAAGAGGTTTGGCGGTGTATGGATCTCGGATCGATTCCGCTCTGGAGTCTCACACAGATGAGCAGTTATGTGGAGTAATGCACGGTTACAACAAGCACACGCTAAGCTGCAGCCATTCAATACGCTGAGCCATTCACTCTGGGAGAGACGGAGCTAAACGGAGCACGGACAGAAAACCTGCACGCTAGCACGCTTCATCCATCTATATATAGCCAATCAGTACCCTTTCCTGGTTCCAGTGCCACAGAGCCAATCAGAGGCCCCACTGTCCCAACCAACCCCCACTGTCTGGCACGCACGCGTGTGCGAAGCATCTCACCCAGCTGTAAGTGTAAGTGCCACACAAGCCATGTCTGTCTGTCTGTCTGTGCTTACATGCTTGCGCACGCGTGCGCGCGCGCGTGCGTGCAGTCTATGAAGATGAAAAGGGAGAGCTGACCATATCAGTGATAGATGAGAGAGAATGTGTTACTATGCCAGAGAGACAGAGAGGGGGAGAGAGAAAGAGAGAGAGAGAGAGAGAGAGAGAGAGAGAGAGAGAGAGAGAGAGAGAGAGAGCAGAGGCAAGGGAGTTTAAGAGTGAAAGACCAAGAGAGCATGAGAGTGAAATGAAGTTGAAGTGAAGTTAGCGAGTGTGAGAAAGTGAGAGAGAGAGAGTCAGAGAGATGTGAGTGAAGTGAATGAGAGCTATAGGGAAGAGCAGACAGTCTGTGAATCATCCTCACACAGACAGACAGATCTTGGCCAGGATCAGAGAGACACTGAGTGACAGAGAGAGAGAGAGAGAGAGAGAGAGAGAGAGAGAGAGAGAGAGAGAGAGAGAGTGGGGATTATTCCTTGGCTGAATGACCGACAAGCACCCAGACTGTCCCCAGATTCTCTGTGCCTTCTACAAGGTCACCTCTGACAATAGCACTCTATCTCCTATCAGCGAGATAGATGAGAAATAAGTACAAAGCATACAAACTTTAAGTCCACCCACAGTAAGAGCCGGTACAGTACATCTGAGTTAAGCCCAGTGCTATCGGGGTAGCGGTCACTCAAAAGTCACGGTGGCCAGTCGGGGGAAAGATGAAGGAGGATTATTGAAAGGGTGAGAGTTTGCTCGGGCAGTAAGTTGGATTTATCATACCAGTCCACAGTGGGGATAATGAACTCTGAAAGTGTACTAAGTTGACCCATAAGGGTCCCTTATGTACATGTCCGATTGTACACTTTCAGAGTTAAACGCACACCACAGGATACAACTGTGTGAATGGTGAACCCATTTAGACCTGAGGACGATTCTAAAAAAAAAAGTCTTCTAAATCCTAAATTTATTCTGTAAAACCTATGTTTCTATGTCAGTGATGCTCAACCTTTTTCATGTCAAGGACCCCCAGAATTATCCGTATTTGGCCGCGGATCCCCATCTGAAAATATGTAGTTCCAGAGACCCCCCCAGAAGCAAAGATTTGAGTTAAAAACGTTCACTCTGAAAGAGTATATTCAAAGATTTGCGGCACATTCTCACGATTTTTCAAAAATAGCAGACCTACAAGCGAGTGCTGCGCTACTATTTATCAATAGCTAAAGTATAACATAATGCTTAAAACACCAAAAGGGGTTCCCTCCCAAAATGGGTTAAAGTGTGAAGAACAGTGCTTGGACTCACCCGGTACTAGAGCAGAGGATGGGTTCTGTGAATAGAACAGTGCTTGGACTCACCCGGTACTAGAGCAGAGGATGGGTTCTGTGAATAGCGAATACCATCCGTGGTCTCACTGCCCCGAATACATGTCCATGGTCCGAACAATCAGCATCTGTTAGGGGCATAAATTGTAAAAAGTAAAGAATCAATGGTACGGTTCATACTTTATATAGACCTTTTCTATCAACCCTTTGATGGTTTACATATTGGCATTGTCGGAATGGAAACCTTAATATGTCCAAAACCGTTAAGATGGAAAATAATTATGCTATTTTTTGTCACTCACTCACACACACACACACACACACACAGTAAAAAGACATGGTGGAAACCTTTCTTTTTTTGGTTTATTAACGTAGTTACTAGTTTGGATCGCTTTTCAGAACTACATAATACACATACATTTACAATTTAGTTGTACATAAAGGTTGGCTGCTGGAGTGCACATACATTTGGTTAACCTTTGTTGTTGTCAAGTTGTTTTCATCTGAAGTAATTTAATTTGCACACAAATGAGTGCAGCGGGGTTGATATGCTGGCCAAGCCAGGAAAGAGCAAAGATGTACCAGGTGCTTCAGATCAGCTTATATAGAGCTGATGGGGACATTGGACTGCACCATGTTCCTTCTGCACTGTGGGGAGGGCCAGGGGGACATTGGACTGCACCATGATCCTTCTGCACTGTGGGGAGGGCCAGGGGGACATTGGACTGCACCATGTTCCTTCTGCACTGTGGGGAGGGCCAGGGGGACATTGGACTGCACCATGTTCCTTCTGCACTGTGGGGAGGGCCAGGGGGACATTGGACTACACCATGATCCTTCTGCACTGTGGGGAGGGCCAGGGGGACATTAGTTTGGAATGTATTAAGGTTTTTGGACAAGTGTGTTTTTTATATTTTAGTTGCATTGCATTTTCCATAGTTTATATTGTTTGATGTTGAATTGGGTTGTGTTGAAGTTATTTGTAGCTAATTAAAATGTTAGTCTTCTTCCAGTTCTGCTTTGTACAGTTTGCTAATGTTGACCTAATTTGTGTTGGGCCCACAATTATTTTACACAAACACATAAGTCTCCTCCTGTGTCTCTCTTGCCAAAGCAACTCTGTCCTTGATACTCTTAATACTTTTAATTGGTTAAACCCTCCCAACCTGGTATCCCCATTTTGGGCTTATATATCAGCTGTTTTTGAACATTTTTAAATATCTGAAAACACCACAGAGTGACCAGAGAGTAATACAAAGTGACCAATTGCATTGCTCTATTAAAAATCACACCTGTGTGAAGTGAGGGGCCCTTTACCAACCCTTAATTATCATCTTACACCATCGCAATATCATAACAACATGCATAAACATATGCCGATTTGCTCAGTGACAGACAAAACATTTGATGTTTGTGTTAGTGACAAAACAAACATTAAACTCTGTCCATTGTCAATGGCGTTTTTAATGTTTGTCTAGACAAGATCGACAAACATTATATTATAACAAATATGGAGACATAAGGTTTCAACATAACAATAATGATATAGTCCTCAAAACCATATTGAAAAAATATATATGTAACTGGCCCGGGGCAGCTGGCGTAGTGGTTTGGGGAACATGTACACTCAGGCTCCAATGTAGCCTGACAGCTTGTCACAGGTTAGAGGCTCCATCCGGGTGGCCTTTGCTGCTTGTCACTCCCCATCTAGAACCCCATTTTCAGCCTATACTGTCCTATCAAAAAAGGCATAAAAGTAAATCTTAAAAAATGTGCTTTTCCGGTTGATCAGTTTAGTTAGTTAAGTTTAATTCTCACACAGATAATTACACAAGTGTAAAAGCTGTAATAATAATGAATTGCATTTTATATAGCGCTTTTCCAAGTGCTCAAAGCACTTTACAATGGTTCATTCATTCATACATGGGAGGTGAAGCGGCGAACAGTCGAAGCCAGCGTCCTCACTTCCCACATTCACACACCAATGGTTGCGAGCTCACACCGACCAACTCATTGGAGGCAATGTAGGGTTCAGTGTCTTGGCCAAGGACACTTCGACATGTGGACAGGAGGAGCTGGGATTCGTACCGCCGACCCAAGGATCATTGGACGACCTGCTTTACCTCCTGAGCCACAGCCGCCCATAAAAGCATGGATGCTTTATGGCCCTCATTTATCAACGTACGCCTTAATCACTGCACTTTTTGGCATTTATCATTCCGTGCGTGACTTTGAAATTGGACGCGTCACACCAAAACTCACGTCTGGCTGTCGTACGTCCGTTTTCTGTCGTATAGACAAGGGGAGCAACATTGTGTGACCAGCTTATTAAACATAATGTAAAATGATTAGCTATAATAAAACTAATCAATAATGTGGAAAAAGACATATTTTGTAAAGGCATGTCATCAATTGGTAGGATATATATACAAGCAATTAAAAACAATATGTTATAAGTTAGTTAGATGCTTAGCTTAAGCCATTTAAACAGTGCTTTGCATGAGTGCATGCACTCCTTTTTAATTTTTTTATCCAATCATGAGTGATTGGGATGTGATAGTGTTATTCAACAACGTAGGCCTATAGGTAGAAGGAAAACAGTCGACGCCTACAGCTATTTATTTTTGCATTAATGGCTCAGGTGTTCTACATGCATTCTAAGGAAGTACTCGGACGGACTGACTGACTGACAGACAGCGACCGAGCAAAATAGACAGCGGGCGAGCGATCGCAAATTATTAGATAGATAGATATACAACACACAGTTGGGCTTGCGTGTGCGTGCATGCGTGCATGCGTGCGTGCGTGCATGTGTGCGTGCGCTGTTAAAGCATCAGTGGAAGTTAGCAACTTCACAAAGCTTTCCCTCGTTAAGACGCTACACACCACTGCTGCCTTCTGCTGACCTTAAATAGCTTATTGATTTCTCTACAAGCAGAAATGGACTGGCGAGTCGAATCTTTTTTTTCTTCCTTTTCTCTCCCCCCCCCCCCCCCCCCCCTCTCTGTCCGCCTCCCGTCCCTCGGTCCATTTGGAATTAATCACAGACAGAGTTATTGTAGCGATTTTATTTCCTAGGCCCTATTGTTTTCTATTGGTCAGTCAAGAAGAACGAGAGGAGTGTGTGTGTGACTGTGTGTACACAAACAGATGAACAAACAGGGATTGAGAGAGCGTGTCGACGTGTGTAAAGGCAAGTCGTGATGTTATTTATCCAAAGTGGTTAGAGAGGCGTAATGGCCGATAATCCCCCCGGTAGATGATGTCCCCACCCAACCCCTCCGTTACATCTATAACAAAGACCTTGGCCTCGGCACTCAGCTGTCACTTGGCCCTGCTTGGCTCCCATGCTGCAGCACAACTCAAGACTCCGGGCCCTGCCGTGCAGCCACGACTCCTATCGACTCCTTAGACCAAACCACATTTCACATGTCAATTAAATGAGAGTTGCCCCGGTGATTAGCAGATCCCACTAATTGTCTCTTGCAGCTCCCTCCCTCCCTCCCTCTGTCCCTTCTCTCTCCTCCTCCTCCTCCTCCTCCACTCTTCCTGCCTCCTTCTTCCCCTCCTCCTGCTCTCCTGCCATTTTCCACTTGGAGGAGCAGGGAATGGGGCTTTGTCTTGCCCGGGCCCCATGCCCCCCCCCCTCTCATCCTCTGAGACCCCCCTCCCTCCCTCCGACTATGTGTGCTTGGACTGGAAACAGGAAAAGAGGGGCAGTTTATGGGGGCATGCACATGAAGCACATACGCATGAAAAGATACACAGGGTAAAGATAGGAGATATATAATACACCTAGTTTAGTCTGTTTGGGGGACCCCGGAACACAGAATCAAACTGCACACGCGATGAGAGCCAGCCACGGTTGCCATGTGCACGCTCCCTCACTTACGTACAAACGCGCACGCACGCACGCACACACGCCTACACGTGCACCCTTGGTTGATAATTACCGCAGCAGCCTCTGGAGAGTGGGACACCAATGTGGGCCTCATAACTGCTTTAGACAAGGGCCACAGCACTCTCAACTTCCCAAGGCCCTCCTTTCTTTCTCTCTCGCTCTCTCTGTGTCTCTCTCTCTCTCGCTGGTCATGTGTTTGTTTTCTTGTCTTTAATGAATGCAATCTGCAGATCTTCACCGCATTTTGTTCACACATCCCAGAGGTGTTGAGAGAAATGCTAAAATCGAGAAGGAGCAGCTTTGAAGTTAACTACTATATGATACATGAAAGGCAGGCCCCCTTTAAACATGGCATGACTCTGTAAATTCATTCATTCATTCAAATTGTTTTGGCCTTTTTTTGTAATTCGGGCACAAACAACAATCAACTTCAGAATTATGCACAGTCATATTGATTAAGTCAGACTTCACTGGGGTCAGACCTTCCCTCAGACCTATGTTCCCTCTGTTTAAGGGTTCAGATTGGGGTTAGGGTTAAGGTTGGGGGAATACAAGTACCTGACTCCTTCAACTTCAACTGTTTGATTTGCAATAAAAGTAAAGAAAAGAAAAATAATGGTACTCGTATTTTGAGTCCAACATATGTTTAACAACAGTTTCATTTTAATTTCAATGCTTGGGAGCATCTCTGTCGTTTAAATATGCAATAAAACACAGTGTTCATTTGATTACACTTATCATTTTATGAACTGTTAACTATTGATGAATGTCTGTAACTGTGCCGATGGCTGCCACCGTCTTTCCAGATCTCTCTTGAGAATGAGATCGCAGATCACAATGAGAATATGAGATTATGACCTGCTTAAATAGAGGTTACATGAAGTTTAACTCAGATATTGCTGCGTGCGTGTATGGTCGGCCCCCGCATGGCTGTTCGGCTGCTCGTAATTGCATCCATGGCTGGCTTGGAATATTGAAGTGCATCATTATCGCGAAATGAGCACATCGTTTTGAGCCTAGTCCTTCTATGAATAAAACACACATAATGACACACATACGTAAATGCACGCGCGCCACTCTGCTCACTAGTGACACGTCGGCACGTTGACTATGTGTGGGAACGCTACAACACTCACTGCGAGTTTTGAAACCTTTGAAAGCAGCGAAGCCAGAAGCACTCCGACTTGTCTTTAAAACATCCCTCTAATCAGCCCTCGTCACAATTAAGCAGAACGGACAGCAGCTCCAAACATTGGGTGACATCTTTAAACTGCCTGAATGGTCCTTTGGCCTACTGTGTTCGGCACAAACCAAGCATCCCACAACATGCAGACCAACATTCATAAGGAGGCTGCGGGCTACAATGGAGGACATGGCAGAGGGCCTGCATGCATCCCGTGGCCCAGACGGTGCAGTTTGCACTTTCATCAGACCTTACAAAACGGAGACGCCTCATTGAGCCACAGTTTGGTGCTGCTGGTCTCCTACAAGGAGCAAAACAAAGAGGGAAGGCGGGCCAGTCCTCCTTTTGTGCTGAAGCAGCAGACCACACAGAACACACCGTGTGTTGAACACACACAAGCACACGCACGCACGCACACACACACACACACACACACACACACAGACAGACACACAAGGTGAGATGTGGAGAGGTTTTACATTAATTATTGCATGATGAAGACATGTTATGATGAAGTGTATGGAATGAATGATCTTCTCTAATGGGAATGTGTTCATGTATCATTATATCACTGACTAAGGACTGCAGCTTCAGATGAGAATGTTAACTGGCACATGCAGCTGGAGCTCTCTTGTCCCATGTTAACCACAGCAGCTGCAGGACAACACTACACATTTGGATTGTCCTCGGGGTAAGGTCACGGCCAGGGAAACTCGCCAACGCCTGGGCCTTGGGGATCAAGCACTCTGCTGAAGACAATTCTGTCCTTCGCACTTCACCCTCTAAATTTCCCTTTCTCTTCACCCCTTTATCAATCACTCTCGTACAGCGCGTGTGCGACTGCATGTGTGTGTGTGTGTGTGTGTGTGTGTGTGTGCATGAGCGTGGGAGGGCTAAAGTCCCCAGTTGTGTGAGTGTATGTAGTAGTAGTAGTAGTAGTAAGGCAAGAGCGTGAGAGAACCAGCGTGGGCGAGTGCTCCGTGCAAACCCAGGGCTTGACAGTCAGGCTATGTCAGACAGGTCACAAAGTGCCACACAGTCCAGGGGAATGCTGTGCCAGCGTCTCCAAAACTTGCCTCTGCCACGGCACACCAAGCGGACATAAAGGACATAAAGGACATAAAGGACATAAAGGACCCTGGGCCGTATTGGGTAATGCCAACGACGCAGGGCGGGACTGTAGGATAAAAGTGTTGACATACAAACCATATTAAAGGAAAAGGGGGCTCGCCATATATCCATACATAAATCCCAATTCATTAACATAGAAACACAGATCAAAAGACAGATTCTCTGGTGCAGTACATCATAGCGCTCTTTCCCCTCCTCCCCCCCCCCCCCCCCCCCCCCTTTTCAAAGTAGATTTTTATTTCCCCCATCACAGTACAGTGAAGCCCCTACGCCAGCCCCCACCTCGTCCACCCCTCGACCATTACAGTGCAGTGCTTGCTGTTGTGGGGGGGGGGGGGGGGGGGGGGGGGGAGAGTGGGGTGGAAGGGGGGGGCGTTATAAATGGTTGCCGTGGCAACTTTGAAGTTCAACTCCTGGCTAAAATGGGCTAGATTAAAACAGTGGTTGTGTGCATGCTGAGGCGCACTGGTGGTGTGTGTGTGTGTGTGTGTGTGTGTGTGTGTGTGTGTGTGTGTGTGTGTGTGTGTGTGTGTGTGTGTGTGTGTGTGTGTGTGTGCGCGTGTGCATGCGCGTGTGCCTTGCTATTTTGTGACGACGCATTATTATAATATATATAACTATACACACAATTATAAATCATTTGTATTTATTTTTTACTATATCACCACTTTGTGAGCACACATCTTCCAAAAACAGAGACAAACTATATATCCTCCATTAAAGATATGACCTGGCATCCATCCCTATTTTGGGCGTGTCATTATAGGACGAAATGCCCATTTTGTGTTTGAAAGGCGCTGGGCTAGAATTTGGTAGATTTGATAGATTGTTGACTGATGTTGGCTGGGTGGATGCAGGCAGTGGGGGAGCTTGGTTGGGTGCAGGAGAAACATGGTAAATCAAGTCTTAAGCCAAATTTGTACTTTGTTGCGAGACCATATAAATAAAGTAAGCACAGTATTACATTGTGTTTTGTGTTAGTATGTAAATTGGTCTTTGAGGTCCCACCATCTCCTTGTTTTTGAAAGCCAGGAAAAGCAGCAGGAGGAGATGGATAGGTATGATGGGTGTTTTCTGTCTGCGGGCAGATAAATAAGTGATGAGAACAGGAGGTACCCCATATTGCAAGGTTTTGCGAGAGAAACAAGCAAGAAAACAAGCCCAGGAGAAGTGAACAGGCATTAGGCAATGTGATTATGTGATTGTAGATAGATAGATGGAAACAAGTTGTCAACTATGGAGTTCTTTGAGAATGCCTCGAGCAATTACATGGTGTATTATTAACGCAGTGTTTTTTTGGCCGGTGTATTTACAATCATTTTATCACAAGTTGATCCAAATAATTCATTTAGAACTAATTAGAAAATTGTTCTCCTCGTAGCACAGGTCTCTGCCAGGCCGGGTTGCCTACCCAGGGCCCGCAAAGTCACAAACACATCTTGATCATATGACCCCAGAGATAATGTTTGTGAGAGTGCTGGATAAAATCTGTAGTGTAGCAGGAAAGTGTAATCTGGCAAATTAAGTGGCCAGGGCCTATATGGAGAGTGAGAATCGAAGGAAAATATTTGTAATTATATATGTTCAAGTTACAGGGCAAAATGTGAATCATGCCTGTTATAGCGCCGCCATGGGTCGATTTGAAAAATGTCAGGTGACATTTCATCCTTGGCCTAGTGGAAAGGTTCGTGCAAAGTTTCACAGCAATTCAAAACGGGCCCTACTGCAAAAAATGTAAGCCATTTCAGGATTGGAATATGACAAATCTGACAGATGGTCTTGATCACATGACTATAGAGGCAATGTGTAGGCCTACCAATTTGCATGATGTTTGGACATGGAGTGAAATTTAAAAAATGTATTTTGCAAAAATCGGTCTCCTGGTGGCGCTATAATAGGCCGATGTGAACAATGGTGGGGGCAGAGGTTTTTACTTGGTCTCCAAGAAGTATGTTGCACAGTTTCATACGGATCGGTCCAAAGGTGCCGGAGATTACTGCTAACAGACGGACAAACACATTGACATCGACAGACGGGGATGAAAACATCATCTCGGCCACGCCTTTGGCTATGAATGTGTGACAGGCTATGGAGCTCCTCACGGGTCCCAATTTTTTTTCCCGAAATTAATCTGTGACATATTACCGGTCCGGTACCGAAAACACTTTCAAATAGTTAAACCAAACATGAGTGGATTGCCAATTTCGTCCGATTCCGACCTGTTCCGAGATTTCTTTCAAATGGCGGCACTGCGCCAGAACCAGATCCAATTATTTCCGACATTCCGAGAGACCCGACCCAGCCAGGCAGACTTTATGAAATAATATGATTTTATGAGAGAGAGAGAGAGAGAGAGAGAGAGAGAGAGAGAGAGAGAGAGAGAGAGGGGTTCCCTGCAGGCTGCAGCAGAGGGTGAGAGGGCTAGAGAGAGACTTGTCTCCTCAGCGTGCGTGCTTTTAATATCAACCAAACGGATAATTTGTTTCTTACACACAATCATCAGAGTTTTAGCAGATGCATGTAGCCTACCGGTCTTGGCTGATTGGAATGTTAACAAGGCACCACAGAGACGAAGAGTTCTTGTAATCGTCACGGGGGCCCGCCCCGCTCGGATCCACTCAGGCATTACACATAATGATTGACAGGGTTCCGAGGGGGGTACGTCCAATTCCGACCCTGCCAGAGTGATTATGATAAAACAGCTCCAAAACAGGTGCTCCAAATCTGATCAACTGAAGGCAAGTCTAAACCCACACGCAACACACAGACAGAGATACCATACATTTTATACTAAAAATATGTGGCTTGTATGATGTTTTGCATAGTATTGTATATTTGCTTGTCATTGTTACGATGAATTGAGTACACTCGAAGCACGCCTGGTCTCTCGTCTAGTGCTCAAAATAATTGGGGAGGGGCCAAAAGTGGTGACGAAAATGACGTTGCACCACTTCAGGAAGTAACCAGCGGAGGTATTGTGTAATAAGGCAGTGTCATGCTTACTGTACAATATGTGAAGATATTCAGGGCGGGATAATAAGCATAGGACCTTGGCAGAGTACTTAGCAATTGTTGTGTAAAATGGCGTGTAATTTGGGTGTGCGTGTGCTGTGAGACATGAGGTCAAAACTGTCTCGAACTCCATGGCCATCCTCTCCGATTTCAGTGGTTTCCAAACTGTGGAGCGTGTACCCCTTGTGGTGCGCGAGCACCTTCTAATCTAGGGGGTGCGCGACATGGAAAGGCTAATGGTGGTGCTATGGTTTTATTTTAAATATATTAACATATTATGCCAATATATGGCAAGTATATGCAGAATATAGCCTATGCTGCATACCATATTCAGGTTCATATATGTGCATATATGTGGATATATAGGAAATACATATCTCTATATAGCTTATGCGATTTGGGGGCTGGTATTTATTGAACTGCACTTCCCAGTGCTTCCCCCCCCCCGCAAACTGCTAATAAAGTATTATTCAATCAATCATAAAGGGTTGGTGTCTGGCCTCCGCTGCAGACCTGCGGTTCACCAAGAGAGGGGGAAGGTCTTGGTGTGGGACGGGCCTTGTATAATTGGAACAAGTGGCGGGGTGATCTGATGTGACTGCAAGGAAACTCTGGTTTGTCACACGTAAAGGCAGCATAGTCCTCAAGGCTATAGCTCCATTCACAGCTAAGTTAATTAATACAGGGCTTAATGCACAGCACAGTTGCTTGTCCTATAGTCTGGGGATTCTGGTGGTGCGGTTTGGTGGGAGCTGGGGCAACGAGGTTAGCGCGACAGGACGGGGGGAACAGTTTCACACTCTGCACCCAAGCGACGCACAACGGACAGATCATGAACACGCTGCGTACGGCGCCAGCTAGGCCTATATATATATATATATATATATATCGTCAATGTCGGGTTGAAACCTTGTATATCCAGAACCGTTCCTGTTTTTATTATTTAACGAAATATGTAATAAAAATAAATGTGAATAGTGAAAATAGGAATATCTCCAAGCGCACAACGCATCAAGATGCGACGTGATCACATCTGCAATTTTCACTATACTTTTGTCCGATGCCGATGGCATTCATTTACGGAATTGATTTAGGGGGAAAAACATAAAAAGTTGAAATAGGGAGATACAAGGTTTTCTTTCCCGACGGTCGACAATAATATACTCCTCTAGTCAACCCTATCATCAAGCGCAGATAGACCTGTAGAGGAGGCCGGGGCTCACGGGCTCTGATAGCTCGCCTCCCTCATGATGGGATAACAGACAGCACCACCTTCCCTTAGACAGCCTTGATGGAGGGGCCGTAAAAAAAAAGAGATAAAAATGCATAAGCTCGGCACATCAATCACGGTCAGAAAATTGTGACTCCATATGGAATCGATTTCACACGGTGCCTTCGGTCTATACACAGCTTAAATGTGACACCACTTCCAAACTATACCTTGTCCACACTCACTACACACACACACACAACTGCATTTGACATGAGACACGGAGGATGTGAAGGAATAGCTAAGTATGCAGTTTGTGATGTACGGTATGTGTGTATACGTTGGTTTGTGTGTCTGTGTGTGTGTGTGTGTGTGTGTGTGTGTGTGTGTGTGTGTGTGTGTGTGTGTGTGTGTTGCGTGCATTTACATGCGTCTGTGTGCGAGTACTGTATGTTTGTACGCATTATCTGTGGGTGTGTCCTGTGATGCAGCTGAGGACATGTAATTTCTTCCTAGTGTGTGTGACATGGAAACACAACACGTTCCAACTCTAAAGCCATACATCCTGACTCTCTCTCTCTCTTCCTCACTCAATCTTTCTCCTATGTGCACACGTATGCTAACTAAACAGCCAGGGTTTACAGTGCGCCCTCCACTCTCTTGTAAAGTTCAGATTTACACTTGTGTACTAAAAACAGCTTGACACAAACAAACACATTAAGGATCTCAAATGGCCGAGGCCTTCAAAACGTGCCAGGCATTTGGGGAGCTAATTTCATTGAGGTGGGCCCAAAGCAAACAGACAGACAGACAAAAAAATTAGGTAGTTAAATGTTTATGCACCAAAAACAACTGGCTTAAAGACATGTTTCTCATGTGTCAAACTAACACCTGAAGACTCAAGGGCTCATATGGAGCACCCGCGCTCTAAAGAGTACATTCAACCGAGTCCTTAAATCAAATTATGGTCTTCAACAAGCAATTTGCATTGTAAACATGCCATGCAAATCCTGTTTGCCTTGCTAAGGGACACGACGGGGGGTATAGGAGGATGGAGAGCTATAGGGAATCTCCCTGGACACACACACACACACACACACACACACACACACACACAAAACAACACAACACAAACTCTCCCTGCACCCGCAAGCTGTAAGCATCCCACACACACCCCACCCCAACGGAGTAAGCCCCCCCCCTTCCTGACCTTTTCCACCAGGGGGGTCAAAGGGAATTTAACACAAGGGTCCCACATTCCTCCAAGGTGATAATTGCTGTAGCTTCAGGCAGGGTGCCATCAGGGATAGGGTAAACAGGCATGAGAGAGGGTCTCTATGCATCATTCCCCACCCACCCTCGGCGTCATCCTCACCCGGTCGTCCCCCCCCCCCCCCCCTTAAACACCACGCGTGGCTGTGACCTAGGTAAATTATATCATCAAGCGGCACCCCTGACAGCGTGTCACCCATCACGGCGAGCACCGTTTATTTGGTGTCTGAAGGGAGCCCCAGCTGTTCCACTGCACCCCCCCCCCCCCCACTGCCCCCGCAGACAAGCCACTTCACACGTACCATCAGCTACAGCTATAGGCTAGGGGCTAAAAAAAGGCTGCTGATTTAAATAGACCGTTAGTTGGGAGCTATAAGGAGCGGCCCTCTGGGTAGGTTCCGCCGGGCTCTTCGGGCAAACATCAGCACGGCCTAATCGACTCTCTTAATCATCGCTTCAATTCTCAGCACCTGGGCAGAACGCACGAAGAGGTACATAAGCACGGGGTGATGGATGGAGTGCGCACCGCGTACCGTGGGGGAAACGCTTCCTCTCTGCCGTGATCCACTGGGGGGGCCCAGCTTCTCGCTTCAGGTCGGTCCCATTCATCACCCCCTGCATCCTCATCACAACCGCACCCAGGACAGTATCCAGCACCGTCCGGGGGAAGCCTTCTGTTTAACTCTGATGATCATTGCTAATATAAATAGCATGCTTTGTAGTAAAACTGAGACGGGAAATAGTATGAAGTATGAAGTAAGGGCCTTGTTCCACACAGCAACATTTTTGCTATTAATCAAAAATGTTAATTAGTACAAATGGACCCTTAAGGGTCAATTTGGGTAAATCTTTTGACTTTTTACTGTATTGTTTTCAGCAGCTGACAGTGATTTGGTGGAAAGAAAGATGGAGATAAATGATACGAGTGGATAGTTTTTTCTTCAAATGCATGTTTGAAGTGTACATTTCCATGATAATTTAATATTCATAAAGTCTATGATATTGCACTATTCACAATTATATTGAAATTCAATGAATTTACATACTGTATATTTAAACACCATTCATATACACAGTATAGTGTTAATTCAAGTGTGAGTGTTCATTTCTCCAGGTGTACACTCTCAGAGTTAACCCATTTTGGGCGGGAACCTCTTTTGGTGTTTTAAGCATTATGTTCTACTTTAGCTATAGCAGATCTACAAGCCCATAGCGCGGAACCGAGTGCCGCGCTACAAGCTTGTAGCTTGTTTTTGTTTTTTTGTTATTGTGAAAATGTGGCCCAAATGTTTGAATATATTCTTTCAGAGCTAAACAGTTTTTAACTCAAATCTTTGCTTCTGGGGGGGTCCCTGGAACAACATATTTTCAAATCTTTGACATGAAATTTTTTGAGAACCACTGACAGAAACATGGGTTTTTCAGAAAACTGTCAGTATTTAGAAGACATTTTGTAGAATCGTCCTCAGGCCTAAATTCAAGTGTGAGTGTTAATTTCTCCAGGTGTACACCCTCAGAGTTAAATGAAGACCCTATGGGGCTTTACAGTGTGTTTAGCGTCCTCTGCTAACATGGCGCTGGGTAGCTGCGGTTAGTTTAGACAAGGGGAGGGCTTCGGCGGTGCCATTACTTCCTGGTCTGTGCCCACATGTGGTTCCCTCCAGCCACACACTACGGCTCGGGGAGGTTATAAAAGCCGAGGGGGTGATTAAGAAGCAGGAATAATGACCTCCACAAAACCAGGAATGCGTTTAACTGCTGCAGCGGCTCGGGAATCATTCTGCACCGGAACGCACACTGTTAATATCTGGGAATTATTCCACTAGCTCTGAAGCAAGGGAGATATTTATGGCAAATAAAGCCCTGAAAATTGTGGGGGCTTTGAGAATAGCGGGGTCGTATAATGCAACTTTCAAAGGGAGCAGAGCATGGGAAGACATGGGGAGGCGTGGTGCTGCGTGTACTGTAAGATTCATGATTTATGTCCGTATGGGTCCGACGGTGACCTCGGGAGGATTTAGGCCGCCTTGTATCTGGGTTTAGCTGACCTAACGCATGGTTTTACATGCTTGGGTTTTTGGTGGATCCCTCTAAGTCCAGGATTAGAAAAGTCAAATATACTAAACAATTTCACCTCTCCTCTCCTAGACCTCTCTCTCTCCCACAAGCACCCCACCACACACACACACACACACATGCACAAACCATAGTCGAGAGCGAGCAAGGTAACTGCCGCCTGCCATGCTTAAGCACACACCAAAACCCCCAGACCCCATCACTTTCCTCATTACAGCCAGGCTTCATGGCTTTTTAAGGGCTCTGCTGCACTTTATCGGGGATTTCGACATTTCCTCGCCTGCCACTTGACACGGCTCACCCAGCTGCCAGCAATCAAACAGCAGAGAGGGGCTGCCGGCCGCGCACAGGGGCCGGGGTCCTCGCTCCTCAGGGCTGCACCTTGATTTCAGAGCTGCCCGTCACAGCCACACGGGCCCCGGTGAGCTCCTGTAATTACACACACACATCCCCTCTCCAGCCGTCACGTGTACAGTACATCACACAGCCTTAATGACGGCTGAAGGAGTGTTGGCCTATGCGTATGTGATGAATGAGATAAATCGCCACTGTCGGGCAGAAACCTTGCATCTCCATTTTTTATATTTTTTTTAATCCCCCCCCCATAAATGAATGCCCTATTTTAAACTTTGTTGTGACAGTGTCACGCAAAATTAGCGAAAATAACCGAGCTTGAAGCTCTGTTAATTTCTGTCTGTGGGTTTTCATTTTATAGATATCTATCCATCTATAAATGCACAACGTCTCTAGTCTGTACATCTGTACGTGTGTACGTCTGTAATGCACGTAACTCGAGAACCGTTCGCCCCACTGACTTCAAATTTGACACGCACGTTCCTCACCCATGTCGAGTCGGGTGGACCCATGGGTTGTCCAGAACCGCCAAAAAAGGCCTCTGCTGGCCTGTTCTGACATCACAACACTCCATATGTGGGCATGTCTGACATCACAACACTCCATATTTGCTGTAATGCACGTAACTTGAGAACCGTTCGCCCCACCGACTTCAAATTCGACACAAGCGATCCACCATGAATAGTATTAATAGCTTGTGTCACATACAGTTATAGTATTCAATCAATCAAACCAACTACATTGGATTAATTGGAACACACGTTCCTTTTTCCATTTCTTGAAAAGTAACAGTTTTGTACATACAAACTTTCCGCCCGACAGCGACGAAATAATCTAGAAAGTGAAGGTTCTATAGTTTGCCTGCAGTGTGATATTTACTTGCATACAGTGCGTGTACAGTCGAGCCTATGTTAAAGCCTTGAGTGTGCATGTGTGTGTTTGCCTGATGTTTTGCATTGATGTCTTTAGAGCGGCACGCATGTGCGCCTGCTGCACATGCTGCATTAATGCAATGTGTGAGTACAGTGCGTGTTCATGTCTGTACTGTATACACATGCGCGTGTGCTCGTTTGTGTGTGTGTGCCGTGTGCATGTACTTATCTAATTGAGAGGTAAGCAAAAAAGTTGCCTTTAAAGTTGCCAATAAATACTGTGCCAGTAATGTCAAACACCTGCCCATAAAGGCCGGTGGAATGCTAAATGAAACCAAGTTACAGAGCCCGTCTCCTGTCTGGGCTCTCAAGTCAAGACAGCAGGATTTGTAATGGCTGTAACCAGGATTATGGAGTTCAAGCAGAACAGCCAGGAAGCAAGGAGGGGGTGAGAGGGGGTGACATGGTCGGAAACAATGCTTTTCCACACTCTAAAGACCGTTAACCTTTACACACAATATTCTGAAAAAGATTTTTCGGCTAAAATAAACGCACACAACTCCGGGGCAGTCGAAAGACTAAAGATACATTAGGAACTCTTTTTGTTTTCAATCCCATTGTCTTTTCACAGATGGGCAATCAAAGCTCCTCAGAGTGCGTGCCGTAATGCTAGCAGACACATGGGAGTTTGTGCCAAAGACTTCCCAGAGGCCTTTGAGCATGGGTGAGCTAGATATAGGGAGACAGATGATTACAACAGCTCAAAACATGGCCCCCTGACCTCCTCACCTCCGTGTCACACACCCCTGCATCCTCACACACTATCACACGTCCCTGTGCATGCACGTGCACACACGAGCGTGCACACGCGCGCACGCACACACACACACACACACACACACACACACACACACACACACACACACAGAGAGATCTGTCAGAGGGAGGAAAACGTTCTTGAACTTGCAGTGCTTTGGGACCCCCAGGGGTGGGAGAGAGAGGAGCTGACCTCAGGGAGCTGGAGACACTGTCGTTTGGCCCCATCTCTGGTTTCCATTGCCCAAGCCGCCTGACGCCTTCCTCCTACAGCACCTGTTGACCGCCAATAGACCCCCTGCCCAGTTCCTTTCACCATGAACAATATATATGGCCCTGCTCGCTGGGCCTAGCACGGCTAATTACTACCACCACGGCCAATCCCACAAACCTGTGGGCCGGGGCCCACTGCTGGCCCGTGAGGGTATTGCAAGTGGGGGCCTCCAAATAATTGGCACAACACTATTTACACTGATTTTATTTATAATATGCATGTCAAATTGTCAATATATATTTTTTAAATAATATAAAATAAAATAAATGAATGACATGGCATTGGGTGGGCCACGAACGCTTTGGCCCCGGATGTGGAGCGGTTCGATCCTGGTGACACCCCCAGAGTTAGTGTTGAACGAGTGTTGTTTTCGTTGACTAATACTATGACGAGAAATGTTCGTCGACTACATTTTTTCACTGACGAAAACTACATAAAAACTAAGCTATGATTACTAAAACTATGACTAAAATATACTGTCGATTTTGTCAACAAATAAAAAAGACTAAAATGTTGGGAAGGGATTAGTGGACAAGAGATCCAGTAGCCTATGAGTCATTTTACACTCATGGTTGCATGCTGAAAATAGCAGATCTACAAGCTGAGCTTGTGGATCGGCTATTTTCAGGTGTAAAATCAGCCATTACGACGGCCCACCAAAATACATTGTAGTCGACTAAATCAACTGTAGATGTAGTCGACTAAATTATTATGATATAGTAGACTAAAACTAGACTAATACTAAAGCATTCCAGGTGACTAAAATGGGACTGAAACTAAATTTGAACTACCGGTATTCAAGAGACTATGACTAAAACTAAAATTTGCTGCCAAAAACAACATGGCTGCCTTGGGCGAATGAATGTAACGCACAATCATAGTATAGCGCTGTGGACAATAAAGGTGCTATATAATAGTTGAAACAAAATGTTTGGTCAAACCATTTCTTTCAAGTGCATGGCGGGCCCTGATCCAAAAGGTTGGAAACTATACACTTTACTACTGGACCCAAAGGGCCAGGCTCGGATATGGGTGTTTAGGTACTGTTGTTGCCAGCCTGAGCCCCTTACTCAGCATTGTTATCTCCATGGTGCTATAAGTGAGGGCTTACCCATGCAGTTATACAGCTTTTGCACCCTGAGCCACAGGCTGCCAATATTCAACCCAGAGATTAAGCACAGTCTACACGCAACCATGAATAATAAAGACATCGCTCCAGACAGGCAGGCACAGGCAACAGCAGGGTGAGTTACATAGTCCCATAATCCTATAGGGCAGTGCATACAGTAGTAGAAATGCTACTGTACCTACCGTTTGTGCATTATTTAACACGTACGGTGGATTGAATACCTACATTATTTACACATCGACAGTTAAAATATTTTTTAATGGGGTTTTGCTGTAGCATGTACTTGATTGGGTCTTTTGACTTATATGTGAGTTGTAACAATGAATCAGCTGTTCGGATGCTGTTAAATTAGGCTCTGATCTAAACAGAAGCAGAACGTGACGTCACACCATTAGTCCACAGCCACAACACCAGAGGGAGTTCAACAAACCATGTGCAACCCAGATTCAGCTCAAACAAGAGACTGTATTCATTTCGCTCCTATATGCCACCAAAATGTGGAACGCCCTACCAACAGCCATTAAGACATGTTACTCCTTCAAAAACGCTCTCAAAGGGCACCTATGGACGCCTGCAATTCGAAACTGGCCCCCCTAAATAAAGTCTGAGCCCCCCACCGCCCCGCAAACCCTTTTCCCCTTACTGTATATGTTTTTTCCTTTTTTACTTCCTTTATTTGATGATTTACGTCTCTAAATGTTCTGATGAATTGAAAATGGTGGACCCTGTTGGAAACAAGTGTATCTGGCCTTATACTTAATCATATGGTGTCATCCAGACTACAGTAACAGTTTTTGACTTGTGCTTTCGTTTGAAATTGACATTCTGTTAATACAATTTTCACTCAATCATTCAAAATGGATGAGAGTGGTTCTAAATAGCCTAATAAGGTATTACCGTATTAGGCTTAACATAGCCTACATAATTACATTTCAATTTCATGTTGACATTTGAGTTTTTCTTGGATATTCAGGACTACATGTTTTCTAACCAAATAGCCATAATATATGCTCAATTTATTTGCATAAACGGCACACGTACGGTTATTCGAGGAATTTATCTTGCAATTCGTCAGAGCTGATCAGATTCCCCCTTTGTATGATAGCCTAACACACACGAACACACACACACACACACACACACACACACACACACACACGCGCTATGAGTGAGCGTTCATTCAATAACAAAGACCACGTGACTGAACTGTCTAGTCTAGACGCTCTCTCTCTCTCTCTCTCTCTCTCTCTCTCTCTCTCTCTGATCAGAGCGTCCCTTCCCTTGCGAAGAGGACGACAATGACAACACGGTGCTGCTGGATTTAACAAAAATGCTTTCAAATGAACCTCTACCCCGCTGGGCACCAGAAAGTTGATGACGTAGGCTACTTGCGCTTCAAATCCTTTCCAATTTATGATCTCACAACAAAATGCGGACAATTAACAAGCCATGGGGAAGTAACCTCATAGTCATAATCATAATATGGGTGACTGAAATCACACTCCTCCCCGACACTTTCTATATCGCACTGATGAAGTCGGAGCTTCGGACCCTTATTTCTAACCGCACACCGCGGCAGCCCTGTTTGCTAACAGCATTTTGATCTACTAAGCCCAGACATACAGGGAACATTCTAGACTACTCTACGGCTATATATGTGCTGCGTCACTGTGTGGAGTATCTATCTATCTATGGCACCATGTCTGAACTTGCGTGTGTGAAAGTGAAGTGAGTGAAGCCTCAGCCTCAGCCTCGCCGTTCGTTCGTTCGTTGCGCACGAATATAGCCGATATACAAGCTCACGAGTCCGTGTGATGACTTGTGAGCTTGTACAGATCAGCTATTGTCGTATATATAGACAGCAGCAAGTGTCTAGATGTATAAATCAGGCTTTGATGATGGTATAATTTTGCGCACAGTCAGCCAGCAGAAGCAGCGACTCACTGTGCCTCCAGTCAGTGCGTCTGGCTGCGTCTCTCGCCTGTTGTGGCACTCTGATCCATCCATCCAACCCCTGCATCCCTCAGAGCGCATCACGGTCAGTGGATTTGCGAGGCGTCCTCCTCAAAGCACCTCCTGATACACGACAGACAGACAGTCACCGTCCTGCGACAGATTTTCTTTTTTGTTTTGGACCCGTTGATGTCACTTCCTGCCTGGCTGGCTGCATGGGCACAATACCGAATAATAAAACGAGCCCAGATCAATACCTATAACTAATAAACTATACATTTACAATCATAATTATAACAGACAGATCATGAGAGTTAATAATACTCGAGGTCAAGGCGGCTGTGCTGATGAACTCACAACGAGGTGATACACGCAGACGGCAGACGCAGTCTTTTATAGCCTACCTGTCGGACCCGAACGAACGGCAGTGTGAAATAACAACAAAACAAACCTCGAGCGTCCCGGGATATACTTTAAAGTGGAATTCATCACCATCATCCCATCTCGATCTTTGTTCTTAACTTCTTATGTAATGATGGTGATATCGTCTCTGTTGTCACGCAGGCTTGTTTCGTTTCCTGGCGGACGGAGGACGTATTTACGTCCAGACTAGTGACCAGGGTATTACGCAATATGATGGCGTTGTGGCATGCACTGGTGGACTGTGTCCGTTTGGTCCAGTATAGCCATCAGTGCCAATTAAGCCATGCATTTTAAAGACTAAAATAACTTTAGGGTTTGTTCCAAACAATGCGACACTTGTTGATGTTTTGGAACAATGCCAAATTGCAATGAATTACTGCAAAACACACACACACACACACACACACACACACGGTTGCTCTTTGCACAGCACCTTCTCCATTTTCTGGCCTTTATAATAATGAACAAGCAAAGCACTCGGAGGCTTGAAAAGTCTCCCCATCTTTTGACACACATTGAAGATAGCTTGCAGGTGTCACGGGGGCACAGACATCTCTCTGTGGGGTGCATGAGAGACTGATTGCTCCGTTTGATGGGGGGGGGGCAGCAGTAGACACATTCAGGGGGTTGATCTGCACCACACTGAAACACAGGGGAGACGGAGGCTGGCCGGGGTGTGTGGACCTCTGCAATGAGCGCTATCCTCTTTCCTAGCCCAGGTTTTCCTCCTCTTTTACCTTTGAACCCTAGCCCAGCAGCCCATCTCTGATCTACAGAGGGTCTCCTCTTACCCCAGGTTCCCCGCACTAGGCCCCTGTGATAGATGGCCGCCATGCATGCCAATACTGCACAATATTTCAATTTCCTGCCCAGGGCGAGGTATTCAAGGGGTTGACTGGAGTTCAGACGCACAGTGTGGTGCCTACAGCCCCCCCCCCCCCCCCCCCCCCCCCGCTGCATGGAGACCCAGAGACCCAAACATTCAAGCCTAGAACATTCCAGAACCCGGGCCCTCTCTCCGTGTCAGCAAAACAACCCCTGCCGCTGCTGCTGTTCTCCAGCCTTATAACAGACGACAGGCAGGAGGACACTGGACTGGGAGAAGACCAGCGGACCTCTGTGTGAGTGGAACCCGTTTTCGACAGAGACCGATTCTATTAAATGTCTTATAAATCATGACAGTTTTCTGAAAACCCTATATGTTTCTATGTCAGTGGTTCTCAAACTATTTCATGTAAAGGACCCCCAAAAATATATGTAATTGGCCACCGACCCCCATCTGAACTCGGTGCCGCGCTCTTGTAGATCTGCTATTTTTCAATATAGCTAAAGCATAACATAATGCCAAAAGGGGTTCCCGCCCAAAATGGCTTAACACACAATGGATTAGGAAGGAGTTAAGAGTATAGGACATATATATATATTTAAGTCACAAATTAAGACCTAGCTATACCTATAATGGTAATGTTATCACTTTTAAAATGGTTATACCGCATACTGCCTATGTGCAATACTGTGCTATGCCGCTGCACTATGGTCCTTAATTGTATTATTATTTCTGGTTATTTAGCTTATTAACTCAAAATTCTCAACAAAACATAAATCCACACAAAAGCACCGTTTCTAATTTAAGAACGCCTTTTACAAACCACTTAATTAGAACTGGGCAAATGAATGGGGGGGGGGGGGGGGGGGGGGGGGTTGGCGCATCTCCGGCCGATAGGTGAGAAGGGGTTTGCCGGCGTGTGACCTCTGACCCTACGGCGGTGATTATAGGACAGAGGAAAATACTTTTACACTTTTATCTTGGGAATAGCATGCAAATTATTAGTCTTTACTCAACCACTGCATCGTGCACACACTGTATAATAAATGTCCCCAAAGCAAGAATTAACACATGGGGTGATGCTAGAGATCAAGTATGACATTATCTAGGTCAGTTATATTTATATTTCATGGCTGTTTCAGACAAACAGGATTATGTACATTCATATCAATGTGACTAAAGCGGGCACGTATCCAGTACTGTGTGTGTGTGTGTGTGGTTGAGTATATACATAACATGTATAACATGAGAGTGGTTTGCTATTGGATGAGGCTGTATAGTGTGGCTCTCATTTAAAACCCATTTTAGGCGGGAACCCCTTTTGGAGTTTTAAAGCATTATGTTATGCTTTAGCTGTTGAAAAATAGCAGACCTACATGCTCGTAGGTCAAATTTCAAATATATATTCTTCCAGGGCGAACATTTTAACTCAAATCTTTGCTTCTGGGGGGGGGGGTCCCTGGAACGACATATTTTCAGATGGGGGTCGGCGGCCAATTACATATACTTGTTGGGGTCCTTGACATGAAATATTGAGCTCCACTGATACAGAAACATAAGGTTTTTCAGAAAACTGTCAGATTTTAGAAGCCTTTTTTTTTCTTCTCTATGTCAGGCCTAAATGGGGGCCACGATTGACTGTGGTGAGTCAGGGGGCTTCAATCTGGGCAGAGGGATGCTCAGGGTCCAGCAGTGCAACCTAGTGGTGGGAGAGAGGGGTGTGGTACAGGAAGAAGGTTGCTTCACACATACACATGCATGCCACTCACACACATACCGTTTTTTTTTGGCTTGTTTCTCGCCTTGCAATAAATGCAAATATTTTTGTAAAACTCTATATACCTACAGTTGGATGTCATCGCGTGTACCTTTCGGCAATTTGCACAGGCAAGCTCTAAATACACAGACGTATTTTTGTCACTCTATAGAACAATGGGATTATGTTCAAAATTGGCAATGTGTCAAATTTAGATTAACAAGGGGATTATACCGTGTAGCCAGTGTTTCATTTTTTTTAAACATGCAGCCACATAACCCACCACAACATTCCCCACCCCCAACAAACATGCATAAATGACTTTATGCGCTCTCTGTGTCAGTAGGATTGTATTTGTTGTATTAGCCCACCCTCCCCCCACCCTCTTGTTCCTTCCATAGCCAAACCCTCTGCCTCTTAAACCAAAGGGTGCTGGTGGGCTGTCTGTGTACGGCTATAGCTGTCCTGCTTTCAGAGAAGAATATTCAGTGCAGTCATGCTCTTGCTTCAGCCATTGAACTATGGTGACCAGATGTCCCGGTTTGCCTGGGATTGTCCAGGGTTTCATGCTGGGTTCCCGAGTTCCCGACAAATATCTCTAAAACACAAGGTTGTCAACATTCATCGTCAGTACCAAATTGTCCCCGTGCACAAGTAAAATAACACTTGTTTTCATAGATGTGTATCATGTTCTGCTCTGTTAAAAGGAGCAGACATAAAAGTAATAACTACAATACAATAATAACTAGAAATGCACTCTCTCAAGATGCCAACCTACGCTTTTCACCTACTTGTGCGCAAGCAGAGCGCGCCATGATCGAGGTACGCTCACCACTGGCATCACCGCAACGACTGCTGCTCTGAGTCCCCATAGAGCTCTCTGCTGTCTGTCTGGGTACGACTGCTGCTCTGAGTCCCCATAGAGCTCTCTGATGTCTGGGTACGACTGCTGCTCTGAGTCCCCATAGAGCTCTCTGATGTCTGGGTACGACTGCTGCTCTGAGTCCCCATAGAGCTCTCTGCTGTCTGGGTACGACTGCTGCTCTGAGTCCCCATAGAGCTCTCTGATGTCTGGGTACGACTGCTGCTCTGAGTCCCCATAGAGCTCTCTGCTGTCTGTCTGGGTACGACTGCTGCTCTGAGTCCCCATAGAGCTCTCTGATGTCTGGGTACGACTGCTGCTCTGAGTCCCCATAGAGCTCTCTGCTGTCTGTCTGGGTACGACTGCTGCTCTGAGTCCCCATAGAGCTCTCTGCTGTCTGGGTTCGACTACTGCTGACCTTAAACCAACCTTGAAATGTACCTTTAGTTACGTCACCAAGAATGGTGGTCCCTTATTGGCTGTTGAGGACGCGCACACACAGCTGATCGCTGTACGTGTGCGCTCTGCTTGCGCAAGTAATAATCACCCATCCTAATAAAAACACCAAGTGAAAGTGAAAAAGTAGCAAATATAGCAGATCTACAAGCTCACAATGTTGGACACTGTGGCGTAGTAGAGTAGAAAGATGACCAACATGTGACTGGTTTGTACCGCACATCGACTTCTTGACCCCTTTGGTGAGGGGGGCTAATATTTACCCTATACATACACCAAATGTCTTTGCTGTAAATAGCCGATCTATTGGGTTGTGATGCCGTGATATTGTCACAAATGATATTCCGTTGGAGTTGCGACTCGATAGGCATTTGCCTCGACTGCCACTCAAAGTGGCTACTGGCCAATCACAGTGCGTCCTCGCACAACCCGTGTATAGGCTTTCGACGGACGCCGGACCATCGGGGATACATACAATCTCCATATATGGGCACAAAAGCAGGGACACACAGACGAGTACAACAGGTACTCTGACAACGCCCCCGACACTATGACTCAGACAGTGTGAGGGCGCCCCCGAACCTCTAAAAGCAATCATTTCAAAGATATTCAAAAATAGCATATGGCACTTTGATGCACTATGAGCTTGGAGATCTACTATTTTCATGACATTTTTGCATTTTGGAGGCGATAACTAAAGTATGAAGGTATAAAACATGAGGCTTAAGTGGTTAATTAGTAGCCTATACCGTACAGAAACTGGGGTGCAGATAAAACCTCCCATATATTACAACACTGACCACTTACAACCATGAAGCCCGCAGCCATTTTCAGAGACTAGGCGCACTGCCCCCTCTCCATTGGTTAGTAGGTTACAGAGGGCTGTGTGGACTGTGGAGTTGGTCACTGCCCCCTCCCCATTGGTTACAGAGGGCTGTGTGGAGTTGGTCACTGCCCCCTCCCCATTGGTTACAGAGGGCTGTGTGGAGTTGGTCAGGTTTGGGAGGCAGTCCAGAGGAAAGTCTAGTTTGCAGCAACAGGGTTTGGTATAGAGTCCCTGCTCACAGAGGCACCAGCCCCGATTCCCTGGGAGGGGATTAATTAATAATGAATTAAGAACCCCCACCACCCCTTCCCCTTCTAAGAAGATAGTCATGCATATGATGCATCTATTATTTATATGTTGCATATACAGGCTGGCCATAGTGGTGGTGGCCACATGCGTGAGAGAGGAGGAGCGAAGGAAGGGGTGGAGGTCTCTTCCGGATGGCGCATGCAGATTCAGGGCTCCATGCTCAACATCCGCCCATTATGGCTGTGGGCAGTGTTGCCAAGTCGCGTGAGATAAATAAACCAACCGACCTCCAAAAACAAGCCAAAATCTTGCTAGAGAAATGAGCCACATGGCACCACGAAAAACAAGCCAAAACAAGCCCAAATAATATGGCCATATATATTGCTCATAAAAACAATATTACCAGCGGTAGATGCATACATTATAATTACTATGTAGGTCTATAATAATTAATGTTTTGATTGTTTATTATAGCATTACACATTATTACTTGAGCCAGAGGCTAAATAAGTAGACACCATGCAGACCAATTCTGTCAGTCAATAGGATTTACACTCCTCCACAAACCTATGGGGAATTATACATCAAAGAAATGTTGGCTTGTTAGATTTGCCAAAGAAGCCACCACATTTTGAACCCATTGAAACCGGGAAAGCAGCGTTTAAAAAAAAAAGCGTCATTGGCTATTCAAAAACAACAGATCTACAAGCTCACACCGCGTCACTTCGTGCCACATTGCGAGTGTGTACATCTGCTATTTTTTTGCGTTTTAGAAAAGTCCTGAAAGTCAACTGGTAGGTCCTTGCAGGCACGGAAACGTTGGAGAACTACATCTTTTAGAAGGCATTTGTAGAATCCGCCTCAATTATAGGTTAAAAAATAAGCCTAAAAAACCGCAACGCAGCTTTTTTGCCGCAACTCTAGAAAAAAAGCCAAAATTGCGGTAAATATTGGGAATTGGCATCACGGTGGCTGTGGGCCTGACACTGACACTGGGTGGGGAAGGAGGAGGAGGAGGAGGGGGTCGGGATGGAAGATGGGGCTCTCTCTGCCAGACAGACAGACAGTCAGCGTATATGGGAGCGGGTTGCCAAGTGGTGTGGGGGGAGGGGTGGATTAAACAAATAAATACATGATAAGAAATAATGATTGCAGGGGGAGCTGGGGGGCTCAGTGGAGACAAAGAGGCTGGGGGGGGGGGGGGGGTCAAACAGGGTGTGTGTGTGGGGGGAGGGCGGTAGTTAAATCAGACGAGATTTTACAGTCTGGACTTGCCCCAATCTTGACAAAAAAATAATGTGCGGTTACATTACATTTTATATCATTTGTTTTGTATACTTTGTTGACTGGAATCCCCCCAGGGGTCTAAGTACCCTTCTTTTTCCCCTCTATACACACCAACCAAAAATATGTGTATAGCTCAGCGCAATGTGTTCTGAGGTTGCGGATCTGCTGTTTTGTTTTTTGCATAATGTTGCCAGTGATATAGGGATGCTGGGGTTTAAGAGAATAATTAACACATTGGTGATGCTCTCCTTCACAAGACACCCCGATACTGTTCTTCAGAGGGAATCAAGACACCCCAATACTGTTCTTCAGAGGGAATCAAGACACCCCGATACTGTTCTTCAGAGGGAATCAAGACACCCCGATACTGTTCTTCAGAGGGAATCGAGTGAAAAGCTTTTCTGGATCAGCGTGTGAACTAAAATACTCGCAGCACAAATCTGTCGGAGTTCTTCTTCTAATTGTATTTCAAGTCCAGAACGTTGGTATGAAGTGTTACAGCTATAGTCTTGTCAAGCATGTATTAAATACAACAAGAGGCACAGCGCCGAGAGAGAGCACATGAAGAGGGGGGGGGGGGGTGGAGGGGTGGGGGTGGGAAGTGTCACTTGGAAACGGAGTAAAAAGTGGCATATCTGGGCTGACTCCATCCCAAATCTCCAGAGTCACTCTGTTAAATCAAAGGAGAGCAGTGAAACAGACTGAAGGTGAGAGACGGAAGGGTGGGGAGGAAAGGGGCATGAGTGAAGCATGGATGCAGCAATGCAGAGAGGGGGACATAGAGGGGAGAGAGAGAGAGAGACGGAGAGAGCTTAGTGATAAGATAAAGTGAGACGAGTTTGATAGTCCACTGATCCCCATATTAGCATAGATACAGAGTCCTCAGCCAGGCAGGGAACTAGGTGCAGTGGAGGTGACGAAGGGTAGGGGGGGTGACAGGCTGGGCATGACACCTCGGCTCATCTCCATAGATATCATACATCTGCTTTATCTTTTGGCAAGCGACGTCTGCATGACATTCTCCTGACATGCCGCCAACATGCTGCCACCTTATGTTTCTGCAGTCGTTGTAAGCACTTCATCCTTTGTACACAGCTGTGACTGACCCCAAAATAAAGCAGAGCACTCTCTCTCTCTCTCTCTCTCTCTCTCTCTCTCTAAAAAAAAAGCATGTTGTCGTTGATATCTGTAATTTGTCAGGCACACAGTAAAATCAAGAGCGTTATTTTAACACTTAAAAAAAAGGGTCCCTTGCAGATTAGGGATTTCAGACTAGAATCACATTCAGGCTGGAGAGGCTAGTTAGGGTTCAGTGGTTTCAGCCTGGCTCAATGCGTGCATGACCACACATCATATCTGGGGTGAGAGGTTATCAGTCTGGCAATGGGATTAGCTTCCTCGTTTCCAGTCAGGCATGGCAGTGGAATGAGATCATCTTGAAAAAGTGTATTGTTAAAGAGTATAGCACACCGTTAATAGTCTAGTAAATTAACCCAAATTTTAACCCATTTCGGCTGACGTCGAAATGTAAAAAATGTCTTCAAAATCCTGACAGTTTTCTGAAAAACCTTATGTTTCTGTATCAGTGGTGCTCAATATCTCATGTCAAGAACCCCAACAAGTATATGTAACATGCCCCACCCCCACCATCTGAAAATATGTTGTTCCAGGGACCTCCCCAGAAGCAAAGATTTGAGTTAACATCTGTAATAATATATATTGAAAGATTTGAAGCACATTTTCACGATTTTTCAAAAATAGTGAAACGATTTTTCAAAAGCACTATGAGCTTGTAGACCTGCTGTTTTTCAATAGCTAAAGTATAACATAATGCTTTAAAACACCAAAAGGGGTTCCCGCTCGGGATGGGTTAAATGTATTTCATAAATGAATGTCCTAATTGCTCATACACAGCGTCACACAAAAGTATCAAAAGTAATAATAAGAATAATGGATGGCATTTTTATAGCGCTTTTCTATGCACTATACGTGCTTACTCAAAGCGCTTTACAATGGTCCATTCATTCATACATTGGGGGAACAGTTGACGCCATGCAGCGTCCTCACTTCCCACATTCACACACCAACGGTGGAAACCACTGGAAGCAAGGTGGGGTTCAGTGTCTTGCCCAAGGACACTTCGACATGTGGACAGGAGGAGGAGCCAGGATTCGAACCGCCGCCCCATGGATCATTGGACGACCTGTTCATACCTCCTGAGCCACAGCCGCCCCAAGTAGCAGATCTGCAAGCTCGACAAACGGCGCAAATCGACACGTTACGAGCTCGTACTAGGGGCGGCATTGGATCAGGGGTAGAGTGGCCGGTAGAGCAGCCGGATGGCAGCCCCAAGGCTCCCGGTTCGATCCCTGTGGGCTCCCAGAGTTAGTGTCAAGTGTCCTTGAGCAAGACTCAGTCTGAAGCCCTATTGTTCCCCATGGTGGGTGCCTTGCATGGTTTCCTCTGCCATCGGTGTATTAATGGAATGCACAATATAAGGGCTTCGGATAAAAGCGTTATATAAATGCACCATTTATTTGTACTTTTGCCATTTTTGAATTTGAATCCTGAAAAGTAACAGTTTTGGACATTAATGTTTCTACCTAACAGAGTTGATGTTTGAGTTGATAACATCTAGGAACTGCTGTTAGTTAGTGGGCAGACAATTTATGCAAGAGGGTACAGAAGCTGCACTGGAGGCTAGACCTCCCAGAAGGGTAAATCTGCATTGTGCAAACATTGCAAACCTTTGTTACCGCAACAAAAACAAGGTGAAGCACTTAAAGTGATTTTTAATACCACCACCTCGACCGCACACAGGGAAATCCATAAACATTGGAATGATGTCAAAACAGCATTGTGAGGTTTTGACAGTTTTAATTTTCCACTGTTCAAAGTGGAACGCGGCTCCTGCAACATTTCCTGCACCCCCCCCGGTGACTTTTATGACAAATACAAGAGCAGCTTAATTATACATGCGACCGCCGCTGTAAAAAGCTGTACCATTAACTACCATCTTGTTAACATGGAGGACCTGCCCCGAAAATGCTGGAGTCGCGCTTTGTAATCCCCCTCACTCAGCGCCTGTTTGTGCTGGCAGATTGGCACCGGTTAGAGGAAATATAAAAATTAATGTGGCAATGCTACACACACCTCATGCATGGCTTATGGCCGTGTTAAATGAATGGCTGTTCCCGACTGTCGAAGTTGGGTGGCCCTCTCTGTGGTGCCCTGCTCTGCTTGATGCCCGACCCAAACAAAGAGAAACTGATACCAACTCTTCAAACAGGTCATGCTGGCGCGCGCGCACGCACGCACGCACGCACGCACGCACACACACGCGCGCGCACACACACACACACACACACACACACACACACACACACACACACACACACACACACACACACACACACACACACACACACACACACACACACACACACACACACACACACACACACACACACACACACACACACACACACACACACACACACACACACACACACACACACACACACACACACTTTAACTGACTCAGTTCATCCTGCAGCTGCTCAGAGACACGATGCTAGGCAGCTCCTGGATCTCTGACCCGCCCCAGTGTGTCCGAGGAGAAAAAGCTTTGAATCTCCAAATAACAGTGAACTCCCAACCTCCTCCCCGAAGAGGCCTTCGTTAGGTTTCAAAGGCTTCCTGGTTTTACGTTACTGGCCAAACACGCCCCAGCTGTACACAAAGTGGCCACTCTCAATGAACGCCTACAGGAGACAGACGGAGATCGGACACCCCTGGACGTAACTAAACATCCCAGTCAAAACCTGAAATGATCAGAGTGAATGCCATCGATGCGACTGTTTTCTCAAGTAGGTCAGCATTCACCCGTGGCAAGTGTGATGTCACTCACAGCGGTTGACGTTGCCAAAAGTTCTCAGTGTGAGTGATGGTTCAAACGCAGAACAATTCTCCACAAAGAAAAGCTCAAACGTTGCCATTCTCATGAGCCGCAAAGATCATTTGCATATTGCACGCCGTTCTCTTTGAATGATTACACAACCAAACATCCATCTTGTTAAAAGACTCATACTAGTGTATCAGTGGGTGTCAGTGGCTCAGGCCGCTTGGGAATCGAGAGGTTCCCGGTTTGACCCCTGGTTCCAACTGGCTTCTTTGCGTTGAAGTGTCCTTGAGCAAGACACTTAACCCATTTTGACCTGAGATCAGATTCTAAAAATGTCTTCTACATCCTGACAGTTTTCTGAAAAAGCATATGTTTCTATGTCAGTCGTTCTTAGATTTTTCAAAAATAGCAGACCTACAAGTTCGTATGAGCTTGTAGATCTGCTATGAGCTTGTAGATCTGCTATTTTTCAATAGCTAAAGCACAACATAATGCCAACACCAAAAGGGGTTCCCGCCCAAAATGGGTTGCTCCTGGTGATTAGGTTGGTGCCTTGCAAGGTTTCATCTGCTGTCAGTGTGTGAATGGGTGAACGTAATGTTTTGGATAAAAGGGGCTATAAAAATGCACTATTTACTGTTTTACCATCAGTGGTTATAGTGAAAGTACACCCCCCCCCTCACCCCAAAAAAAACACAACACCTTCCAAAAACAACCATGTCATGCTGTGTTCATTCACTGAGAGATATATGGCCCTAAGGTGACCCACTAATTCCCATTATTTTTCAAGCTCCATCCATTGTCTTAAAACCTGTCCTTATGCCCCCAGAGTGCCTTTAGAAGACACATTAAGAAAGGTTTTACTGCCCTGGAATGAGCTAATTCAATTATAATAGCAACTGGTTGTGCTTTTTAACATGTCAATGGTACTTGGCCTGCATGCATAATTTTGTTGTGTTATTGTGGTGGCCTCTCTGTGTTGCTCACTGACAGAAAACCCCAAACCACAGGCACGGTGGCCTATTGTCATGGGCACATCCATCTGTATCGAGGCCATTAGAGGATATTTGCACTTCCTCTGTGGGTCCAGGCTCTTTTTGACATGCGGCAGAAGGAGAAAGCATCACCCACCAGTGCTGGGCCAATTGAGTTGCAGATTGACCAGAGGGACACAGTGCATAGGAAGCAGGCAGCAGGCCAGCACTCCTGTCAAAACCCAGTGATGGACACCCACGCGGGGCGGGTATGGCTGGCCTGCGGTTCCTGAGGTCCTGCGGCGATTGATGGGACAGGACCAGGCCGCAGCTCCGGTCTCACTCTTTTGTCCCCTGGGACGTTGGGAGGGTGAATCGGAATGTCAGGGGTTCCTGGCCACAGCACACGTCTGGTGTCAACCGCTCACTCAGGACATACAACCATCCCTTGCCTTAGTTAGTACACACACGACCAGAGAAGAGACACACTACTACTGGAGCGGTTTTGCCATAGAAAAGGGACGGGAAAGAAACATTATAGCTAATTTCCTCTTCCTTTATTCAATGTCACAGCATGAATAAAACATGACTGAAAGGAGCCATACGTGCCATACGCAAGGGCTCGCGTGAAGCTGCGAGTGTAAATGATCGGAACACAAATGCGTAAATGGTGCTCTTTGAAGCAGGGGAAACATGCTGATTAGGCATAGAGATAGGCCTGATGCGGTTAACACAGAACACCAGAGCAGTTACAGAGGCCGGAGATGTCCTTTCAGAGAGTGTGTTTGCGAGTGTGTGAAAGTGTGCGTAGGATAGAGAGATACGATAAATAGTTAAAGCATATATATCCCTTTACCCACATGGCAAAACAGCCCTCTTGACTATATCAAATAGAAGCAGTTCAGCTCCAACGCATAAACACATCGAGCTGTCAATCCGCATCTCCCCACATGTAACTTATATGCTTGTCGCTGCACACGCAGCCTCTCTGAGCTGGGGTTGGAATGCTGACAGCGCCGAGATACAAATCTTGATTTGATTAAGGGCCGGAGTTGAGGGGCTGGGCACAGGGGCCAGGGTTTGTCGGTGGCGAGTGGGCAGTGCGATTGGTGCAAAAGGGTTGGTGGTGGAGGGAAGGGGCCAGTGTGTGCTGGCAAGGGGTGGGGGGGTTGGGGCTTACCTGTCGGCCCAGCTCCTACTGGGAGTAATTTGGAACAGACTGCTCCCAACGTGTTCATTAAGTTGTGATTGGGGCCGAGGCGAGCGCAGGTGGGGAGGGCTTGCTCAGCCTGACGCTGAATAGTCCTGATTGTGCTCAGCATAAAACGCCATCTGTTTCGATGGGCGGGAGAGAGAGAGAGAGAGAGAGAGAGAGAGAGAGAGAGGCAGGAGGAGGTAGCTCTGCGACCAGGGAAAAGTCATCTCTTCTCCAATTTTTGAACGGCTTTGTGTGTTAAAATGCTGACAGGAATAAGACATTGGAGAGGAGAACAGAATCATATTCAGTTGCACTTTTAAAAGTCAACGTAAATTCAGTATGGGCTGCCGATTAAAAAAACACTATTTCCTTTGTAGCCTGCACTGCAAGCCAAAAGTCAAGTCCATAACACACATTAATGTGTGGTCATGGAAATTATACATTTCCCTACTTTTTATAAAGCCAGAAATAGGCCAAATGGATTGATTTTAACCACGCCAGGGATGTCATTATAGGCAAGCTTTTTCAAGATTTGTCAAAACTGGAAGAAATAGTAGAGCTCACAATGTGTCGTGAGCATGTAAATCAACTATTATTGCTATTTGTCATATGACGGACTATATATTCAGTATGGCATAAAGGTAGGGTAATGTTTTATTAAAACAAAAAAGAAAATGTGTTAAAAGGTTCAAGCATTATATTCTGATGGTAGTGTTCCCTGCATGTCTCTCCACCTCTTCAATAAACAAAGAATACATTTTCGGGGGGGGGGGGGGGCAATTTTTGAGCCAATCAGGAGAGACATTTATCAGCTTAAACGTTAGTGTTCCAGTTCCAATTTTGTCTGCACATTTCTGTGTCACCACTTCCACTTTCACTTGTTTAATCTAAATCCTGTGCGAGGTCTCTCTCCTCATTGGATAAAATTGGTATCCTGACCTGAAAACGCACAAAAGATCTATAGGGAGACTCACTTACCCTATACTTTAAGAAGTGGTTATGCAGAGAATCAAAATGGCGTCTATTTTTTTCTGGCTAAATGGATGACACGTAGTCCAGCCATGGCATGCTGCTGTGAGAAAAGGGCAGATTTGAGATTGGGGGATTTGAGATGGGGTAGCAGTGTTGCATTTATGTATGGGTTTCCGGGCTCAAAGCTGGGATGTTTTTTGGTCAATTCTAAGCACTGACCAAAAGCACACATTTACGCACATTAATCTACATGTTTATACATACAGGAATGTACCCTCTGTATTTTGCCTATAGACACAACATTAGTCCTGTCTAATGTCCTGTCTAATCACAGTCACAGTCCCCACGAAGTCCAAAATGCAGGAAACAAAATTGTCTTTCACATTTTTCCGTCCATAACTTTATATTTCTCTTCTTCTTCTTATTTTTTAAATCACTCCTGGGGCCTGGGAAGGACGGAAGGCAGCGATGGAGGAGAAGGCAGCCGCTGTTTACCGCTCGACTTTTGAAGCGTCTTTATCTGGGTTGGCAGCGTGGTCCTGCGTGTCCAAGCCTCGCTGTGCTTTTCATCCTTTGTGCCGTCCAAGGTGTGTCCAATGGACTGGGGCTTTGTGTGATGAGGGAGACGACACATCGTATTCTGTTTCCAGTCTCTAGCTGGGTGCTGGGGGGGGATGGGGCGACGGGGGGACAACAACAAAAAGCTAACTTATAGAAGGCCGCGGCTCTTCAAAGCCGAGATGCACAAAGGCTTATAAAGCGTTACTTCATGCAGAGTTGTGCCAGATGTAATTGCGGGGTTCCCAGAGATACAGAGTCACATGCAGCACTTGGCCCCACCCCTGACACCATGAAAGGGCTACGGCTAAGAGGCTTCAACTGCAAAAAGGGGAGGGTGGATGAGCAGAAGAAAGTTTTGCTCACTTTGATTCACCATAAACAAGTGAGTAAATAAGCTATCCTTAAGGCCCTGCAACAAATCCACCACTTGCTGACTCGAAAAGGCAATTTCATGCGTGGAGCTTGATAGATGTAGCGGTGAATGGGTTGCCTTCTACTGGGAATCAGGAGGGGTGGAAAGCTTCGCCGAGCGACAAGTGATTCGCCTCCCCCTCCCTCTATCACCGCCATCGCTTTCTGTGGCAGCTTCTTTCAAGTCTCTAACACTACTTTCTACACAAAACGATGTTGATTCACCGTTAACAATCCCCACAGTTTGTAGAGTCACATCCATCGCAGGAATAGGTAAGCCTCTGTGTTTCCTGATCAACCTGACTAGCTTCTCATCTGTTTCCTGTGGCCCCCCTGCCGAGATGGAATGGGGTGTTAACCGAATTAATTCTGGGGTACAAGCGCTTCTACCGCGAGGGAGGCAGGTACATTTGCGCACACTGTGCATCTGCTGAATGTGCTTTGAGTCAGTCTGGGCATACATACATGTATGTGTGTGTGTGTGTGTGTGTGTGTGTGTGTGTGTGTGTGTGTGTGTGTGTGTGTGTGTGTGTGTGTGTGTGTGTGTGTGTGTGTGTGTGTGTGAGTGGTGCTGGGTGTGGAGGAAGGGGCGGTGCCTGTGCTAGAGGCCTGCAGATGGGAGGGACACGCCCCGGTTGTGTTCCTATAGACAGAGACTATATATCTGCATTCTGCCAGTGGTGGAAAAAGTACTCAATTGTTTTACTTAAGTAAAAGTACCAATACTGCAATTTAGAACTACTTCGTTACAAGTAAAAGTACAGAATTGAAAATGTACTTGAGTAAAAGTACAAAAGTATCTGCATTAAAATGTACTTAAAGTACTAAAAGTAAAAGTAATCATTGTGCAGAATGTGCCATTTCAGTTCAAAATGTGTACAAAATCTATTGAAAATAGCCAATCTACAAGCTCTCAATGCGTCTTAACGCGACGCATTGAGAGCTTGTAGATCGGCTATTTTCAAATGGCCAAAATGTATAGGGTTGAAGTGGTTAATGTATCGCCAAATGAAATCGCCAAAGTAACTAGTAACTAAAGTTTTCAAATAATTGTAGTGAAGTAAAAGTACAAATTTTTGCTCCGAAATGTAGTGGAGTAGAAGTAAAAGTACTGGAAATTGGAAATACTCAAGTAAAGTACAAATACCTCAAAAAAGTACAGTACTTAAGTAAATGTACTTAGTTACTTTCCACCACTGCTTCTCACCAGCTCAGTTTACCATCTAATGTGGCAACAGTGCAGCAACTGCACGTCTGCTCATCTATGGACATGCAGAAATGGTAAATGGTGCATTTATATATATAAATGCACCATTTACCATTTCTGCATACTGTATACATTTTATACAGTACGTGTAGCCTGGGCACCATTCCATTTTGTGTTTATGAACCGGTCGGGAGCGGATGATATCGATACGTCATGTTGTAGTATTGTTTTGTAGTCATCAATCTTCCCGGAACTTCCTTTTCCCTCAAACAAATTTTTCGCAATAAAAGCTAGGCTACGAGAGCTTTTATTGTTATTCTTCCGGTTGGAGGGAAAAGGAAGTTTGATTGTTCCTGCCTGATGACTACAAAACAATACTACAACATGACGTAATGATATCATCCTGATGACTACAAAACAATACTACAACATGACGTAACGATATCATCCTGATAACTACAAAACAATACTACAACATGACGTAATGATATCATCCTGATGACTACAAAACAATACTACAACATGACGTAACGATATCATCCTGATGACTACAAAACAATACTACAACATGACGTAACGATATCATCCGCTCCAGACCGGTTCACACTTTTGGAACAGAGACCAGGCTTTCCTCCGAGATGGAAAGCCTGGTGAGGCGAGGTTACCATTATCCAAAGTGCTTTGCTTTGATTTGATTTATTTGAATAGCATTAAAACCACATTGGTACAACATTTCAAGGATTACACAAGAAAGTCCTGAGACTTATTTCCATTGAGGTCCTCTCACAGTCAAGAGATTAAGTATTCATTACAATACAAAACACATGGCAGTAGGTAACATAGGTAATATACAGTACATATGATACAACATAAGACAAGTGCTCCCTTCTCCATCCTATATAGATCACTCCACGGAGGGGTGCCCTGGGCGCAGCCATTACTGAGGTGTACCATTAAATGCAGCTTTACACCGCAGCACTGATAGCCACAACTGGCCTACAGGGCACTGCTCCATGGATTCAAACCTTTTCCAATAGACATGCCTTTGTCTGCCGTTTAAAAGACCTCAGATTGGTTGTCAGTTTGACACTGGTTTCGAGGTCGTTCCACTGTGTGCAGGCTCCTAACGTCCTAAGTAATAAGTATACATTCACCCATTCACACACCGATGGCAGTGGAAACCAGGCAAAGCACCAACCTGCTCACCGGGCAGCAGTTAGGGGTTCAGCGTCTTGCTAAAGGATACTTTGACACCAACCGGCGCGTCACCTGGTTGCACCTTTACAAACGGCTAAATGTCGAACACAGACAGAACAGGCTGTTTGTGCTCTACACCGACAACCATCCGTTTCCCAAGCAGCTGCTTTCGCCGAATGTTTGCCCCAGAATAGGGACGCCAGGGTTCACATGCTTAAAGGACGCTTTCCTGTCGCAGGTGTCAGGTTTAGCGAATATCCCCATGTGCTACAAAGTCTTGCCAGTGTCAGAATTACAATGGTCCTCAATGTTGGCGTGATTAGAGTGGAAATGAAGGATCCTGTGTATATCCAAGCGATATGAAATGGCACCTTGCAGAGCAAGAGAGCTAAAGCCTCACCCGGTCTTCCTTTGCATACCAATAAGGAGACGCGAGTATGAAACGGAATAATTCATCTGCCTGAATTGGCCTACAAATGTCACCTTTCATGGAGGAGCTGCACATGCAAACCAGTCTGACCTACGGAAAAACCATTAAAGATATGTTGGGTGCAATGATTGTAGCTCTGTTAGGCAGACTGCAATTATATTTTGTTTTTAAAAAGATCATTTACAATAATGTGTGCAAAAAACATTTATTTTCTTACCACATTCACACAGAAGGATCGGAGTCCCCAATGCCAGGGTTCATGTCCGTATAGACAAATGTGTCCGTGGCAAAGTCTGCGGCAAATCTTGGATTTTCATTTTTTTTTACACATTATAATGTTCTTATTTTGATCATAAGACCCAATAACTGAATGTCAGTCTCCAGGTTTTCATCAGAATATACAGTATGACACTGATCTACTATGGCACTATGTATCGTATGGTACATTAGGAGTTTTATTTGCAAGGACCCCCATAATTATTTGAGTGTACAAATGAACCCATAGGGTCCTTTTTATTTTGTACACTCTCAGAGTTACAAACAAACCTGTTGTGGTCATTCAGTAATGGTAATATTATATTGTCTACTCATTTTGTATGTCTGTGGCAATCTCTGGCAAAAATTGAATTTAGACAAAAATGGCCACCAGTGCACCACAAGCCAGCATGGCACTGACCCCTGCCCAACCTGAGCATGACATGAGAGCAATATGACCTCCACGGTCAATAATGGGAAATTCTCCTGAAAAGTTAAGCATCTGGTTGTGTTCAATTTGGTAGGCTTATATTTGCAACTCTGCAGTCTGCTTCTAGATAATATTTCAGTCTCCCCACGATACACCCACCTCTATCAGGTCACAGCAAAAAAGAATTGGGGCTAGCAAGCAGGGGTCAGAGGTCATGCTACCCCAAGGGTACCTCGAGTCTCGTCCCAAAACCTCTAACATTCCGAGAGACCTCCTGCAGCCCAGCCCCATCACCAAGCGACCCTGATGGCCCCACTGCTGCCCCTCACCCCCCACCCACACAACCCAAAGCTCCTCTCTAGTAAGAGGCCAGGGCGTAAGGGCACCTGGGTGAATCACCTGGAGCCTTCAGTACGTGATGACCAGGGCTGTCTTCTCCTAAACAAGCCTGGAACCCAGTGGGGGGGTCGGTAATGATGCATAGGGGGCAGAAACACATACAGGGGGCAGATTTCATTTTCTCTGTGCTCACAAAAGCCTTTCACACATATTTCTTGGACTCAAAAGACCATCTAGAGAGGGTTTCACCCCATGAGAGATAATTAGTCATAACCCAAATGGCCCCGTTAGCTGGGGTTCATATACACATACGCATACAGCTGCGCCATTACCATTGTTGCTCGACAAGAAGATCTGCAACAACAACAACAATCCTCCTTGTTTGAAGTTAGACAGTGATGGTCTTTCATCCATGCACGTTTGACCGCAGAGACTCTTTCCAAAACTAACACAATTCCAAAAAAAGTCATTCAACATGTCTGTGAGTTGTGTTCTGCAGGCCTTCCATGAACCAAAGCCCTATAGCCTATACGTCGCCATACGCTGCATAGTGAAAATATGACAAGCTCACACGGTGTGTCACGATGCAACACATTGTGAGCTTGTAGATCGCCATGTTTCACCTTTTTCTCCCAACTATATTAACCTCTGCAAAAAAAAGTGATGACAGGGTTAAGGGACAATGTGTCCTACCGGTATGTTACTTCCATGAGGTTAAATAGTCTGAAATTGGTTCTGCCACCACTCTTTATACGAGAAGGGTGGTATAAGAGCTAGTACAGTTCAGTCAAAGTAGCTAAACGGGCAAGAATTAAGATGTTTTAGCATGGGACGAGGCGGTTATGCATACATAACATGTTGAAGCTGAGACCCCCTACTGGGGAGAGGCACGACAAAGCCTCCCTAACAGGAATACCTCTGGGACCGCTAATGATTAATTAGCTTGTGTCATTAAGTGAGGCAAATGTCACCCAGGCTTCCTGGGGAAGCTGTCTCACCATGTGCAGGCAGGCTACTCACAAGCTTTCCCCTAAGGTTCCTGGTGTGTGTGTGTGTGTGTGTGTGTGTGTGTGTGTGTGTGTGTGTGTGTGTGTGTGTGTGTGTGTGTGTGTGTGTGTGTGTGTGTGTGTGTGGGAGGGGGGGGGGGGGGGAGAGCTCGGTTACCAGGCAAATTCTGACATCTAGTGGCAACTCATAGCATTTACATCAAGGTGGCGTTGCCTGCAATATAAGGTAAGGTCTAACTAAATAAAACAAATATTTAGTTGGATATTAAAAATGCATTGCCTCTAAATGAAACCTTAATAAATGAAAGGTGCTTTTCACTAACACGACGACCAATAGAAAGGAGAGGATATCCAGACACCAGTTTAGGACAAATCCCTAGTTTAAGAATCCACTAGTGTACAGGATGAGATGACCCCTGACCTTTGAGTGTCATTCATGACATGAGACCAGTTCACTGATGTCAAAATGAGACAGCCGAGTCCTCCTGACACCTGCATGACTTACCAAGGACGGTTGACACGTCTTTGGTATCCATAGATTTGAATTTACACTTTATGGAAACATCAGATAAGCAAAACCATCTTAATTTCCAACAATCCAAGCTACGGGACCATTTTAAAGACGTCCTTCTCCATCTTAAATGTAATCCATAATAGACGTGGCTCAACCCGGTAGAAAGAGTCAATCTACTTACTTGAAGTACAGTTCTCTCAATTCCCCGCCACTGCATGGGCTTTTCATGTAAACATTCTCTCCAGTCTCCTGGTTTAAGCTCTGCGTCCGTGTGCAGGACAGTAGTGTGTCCGGCCTGTTACGAGACCAGTCCAATAAAGAGTGAGAATTAAGGGCCCTCTTTTCACCAGGGAGTGTCAGCAGCATAAGTTGGAGAAGCTTAAGGCACACCCAGCCATGCTCGAGAAGCACACGCACAAATGCATTCACACACACGCGCGCATTCACACACACACACACACACACCTTGTGTGTGTGCGCGCATGCACGCACGCAAACACTGCCTCAGCCTCGCATACACATGCGCATACAAAAGCACACCTGTCACGGGCTTTCCACTCTGTGAGCACAATCAAAGAAGTCTGGCCCTCCCTCTGCCTCTCTGTATGTGGCGTCCTATGTCTGTTATATTAAAGAAAATCCATTCAGTTCCCGCTTTCTCATCTATAACCCTGAAATAATGGCAAAAGCAATTTTCACATTTAGGCAAGCAGGAACACATGCAGTCTCCCTCCATCGCTTCTCTCTCTCACACACACACACACACACACACACACACACACACACACACACACACACACACACACACACACACACACACACACACACACACACACACACACACACACGCTCTTTTTAATGAACGGTACACAGTCTGACCCCTGTGGCTGCGGTCTAATCTGCTTTTGAGGCCAACTTGGACTATTTTAACCATATGAACCCCAGTGCCCCGATTCTGGGGCACTGTATTTCGCAAAAGAAATTTGCAGATCGCATTTTGCTTGTATATTGGCTAAGATATTTGGCATAGAGGGACAAAAAGGAGAGAATGCAAGACAAGTATAGGGCACTGCAGGGGGAAACAAAGTAGAACAACAACGTATGAAGGTTTCAAGCAAAATGAAAACTAATGTGAATTCTATTGTTGCTTGGTTTAACACACAAGAAATGAGACATCCCAGTAAAGAAGACATGACATCCATACATCTGTGTAGAAGTCTATGGTGTGTTTCTGTGTTTGTCCCTTTGAGGAAAGAGGCCCACTGTCTCACCATGCCAGGAGCCTCCTGATTGTGTCAGTGCACTGGTGTGCGACGACGTCCCATTCGAAGGGGGAATCTGTCAAATAGAACGATTGAATTAAAGTGCACTTTGGTCCAGAGTGACGCGCTCTCTTTGCCAGTTTGCACCACAACACGTCTTGTCCGAAAATAATTAGATTGAGGCCTTAGGTGGCAGAGTGGCCGGCTCCTCAATGGTCAAAAGAAGAGCTGTGAATGGCTCCATCTTAAAGAACACTTTATTTCTTCTACACTTGAGGTTTGTTGTCTTTTGTGACCATTATCCCCATTCACCATTGGCTTTCATGCAGCTGTGCCCTGGTTTTTTAAAAAAAGTCTTTGTGTCTGCGCCATGAATACAGGGACTGTGTCCGTGGCAGGTAGCCCTTATAGCAAGTTAATCTCTTGAAAGAGCCTCATACAAGTACGTTTAAATTCTCCCTGGGCCACAGAGGGCCCGTCATCAATCGGGCCCTTCTCTTCCCTTTGTGGGGCTGATTGAGTGTAAAGCGCGGCCGGTGACAATGGCTTCCGAGTGTGGCAAAGTAATCACCTTCTGAGGAAAACACACTAGTAATTACTTACTAAACTGTTTGGGCTCTAGAGACAACTGCCATTGTAGCAGTTGAGGAAATGAAAAATGCTCTCTTTCAGGAGCTGTGGTGTGATGCTTGCTCTCAATCTGTTTATCGGTTTGCTTACGAAACCGTGTGTGTGACTGTGTGTGTGTGTGTGTGTGTGTGTGTGTGTGTGTGTGTGTGTGTGTGTGTGTGTGTGTGTGTGTGTGTGTGTGTGTGTGTGTGCGCGCCACATGCACAATTGTATATTCTTAAGTCAGTACATTCTTAAAGAAAAGTACTGACACACCAAGTATACAGTAGGATACTTTACATTGGTTACTGACAGGTTGCGAGGGAGAAGATCAGGTCCCAGGCATCATTCCTAAAGGCTACTAATTAGGCTACTTATTCCCCAGACTGTCTGACAAGAGAATGTCTTGCACTTATGCGTCATGACCATTCATTGAAAACCTTACGCCAATTTATTTGGTTAATAGGTAGCCTTAGCTATTAGCCCATGCTGCCCACTAATAGTGGCAACACATAGAACTGTTCTTTTAAAAATGTTACATTTGACTTTGCTGACAGACAGTGTCACATTACTTTTTGACTTTGGTGTGGTGGTGCTATATGAAAGCCTAAACAAAATGTAATTTTCTGTATTAGCACTAGATGGTGCTCTTGAACTCTTGCTGTATGAGAGATGCCATGATGGTCTATGGATGTAAAACTCAAACCAGAATGTTTGCCAAAATTCAAAGTCCTATCATGTAGCCTCCCTAGGTTATAAACTGCCGATCAATATGAATTCATACCAGGAATTGGAAGAAAATCTGGTCAAAACAAGCTCAAAACAATTGTTTTATGAAGTAACTATAGATCGCAGCTTAACATCAATCCTAATTTAACACTATCTTAACATATTTAGCATATGTGAGCAAGTAACCATGCAATATTGTACTGTATCTGGATAACAACTATCTAATAGTTAATTAAGTAGGCTACTGATACAAGGAAGAAAAGTAGTGCTGGGGTGATATGGCCTCTGAGGAGTTCTCTTTCTTTTTTTTTAGACAATGCACATTAATGTACAGTCAGTCCATACATGTAGGTTTAGGTGAAATGAATCAGCCAATAACGATGTCATGTAAACAAGCCAGATTTAGCTGCTAAATTTCATCCATAGTGCCCACATCAAAACGGGGTCATACCCATGTTCCCTGCATGGGTTAAAACCTCACATATTTAATTTGGGACATTTTAATGTTGTTTTAACAGGAGGGGGCTTAATTCCCTTTAGAGTGACTGGGAGGATATTCCATCACACGGTCGGCCTGAGGGAGGCATTCTGTCCAAAAGTCTGCCTGATCGTCCCCTCTGGTGTCTGACTTAGTGCCATGTCCTGTGTCTCATCTTCCTGTCGATGAAACCTCGCACTGGAGGATGAGACAGCTATAGTCCATGTACGTTACCTACTGTATGTTCTTAAGCATGGCTAGAGGTACCAGAAACCAGAAATCTTCTGTATCAATTTCAGGTTAAGTGATATTGATATTAAAGTGATATTAAACTATATCTAATTTGCACATGAGGCTATACAAAATCTCCACACTTTTGTGTTACCGTGGCCACCTTTCCAACAGCGTTGACTGATTGATTGTTTTACTAACCTGGTAATAGGTTGTGTTATGCCTCTATTTGTATGTATTTGGTTAAAATGGGTAGGGTTTAAAAAAAGGCAAGAGCTTGCTCTGGTGCACTGGCCTAAAAGTGGGTCCTTAAAAACTGCTAAAACTTCTGAAATGTATGTATGTGTGTATGTATTTAAAAGGGGGGCTTTTTTGTAAAAAGCCCAGCCCACAATACCTTCATATATTTAAAAATAATTAAAAAATAGGGTTACCAGTGAAGGGCAAACTGCCTATTCACTGGGGACTATGCAAGGCATGGGGGGGAACATTTTGGATGACGTCCCAACCGGAAATAACATTGAATGTTGTGCAGACGCTCCCAGCCTGTGGAGTGATGTGAACGGTTTTGATATCAATAAATCTCCGTCCTTTTATTAATCTCTGTTCTGGGTGACGAGCGTTACTAATTGACTCCGTTCTTGCCGCTCAAAGTATTCACTTCTTAAAGGGTCATGAAACCCTAGAACAGGGTACTCAAATACACATCTTAAAGGTACAGAAAGAAATGTTTCAACAAGACAAAGATCCATAAGTTTAGTCATGTATGAGTGCGGCAAGTCGTGCGATGAGTAGCCTACTGTTGGTAGTGGTACTGTAGGTGTTGATGAGTAGCCTACTGTTGGTAGTGGTACTGTAGGTGTTGATGAGTAGCCTACTGTTGGTAGTGGTACTGTAGGTGTTGATGAGTAGCCTACTGTTGGTAGTGGTACTGTAGGTGTTGATGAGTAGCCTACTGTTGGTAGTGGTACTGTAGGTGTTGTAAACTCCAGTAAAGTTGTTCTCCACCACAGCAAACATCTCCCAGGGCTCTAGTGAATTGAAGTGGGGAGAGTAGGCTATAGTGTTCTTGGCTGATACCGACAATAAGTCTCTCTGACCTACTTACTTACTACTGTACATTTACAATACGTGTGTGTGTGTGTGTGTGTGTGTGTGTGCGCGTGTGTGTGTGTGTGTGTGTGTGTGTGTGTGTGTGTGTGTGTGTGTGTGTGTGTGTGTGTGTGTGTGTGTGTGTGTGTGTGTGTGTGTGTGTGTGAGAGAGAGAGAGAGAGAAATCTGAGTGTGTATCTGTGCGAGAGAGAGAGAAAGAGCAGATTTGAGTGAGTGAGTGAGTGAGTGTGCACGGGCGTGAGAGAGAGAGAGAGAGAGAGAGAGAGAGAGAGAGAGAGCAGATTTGAATGAGTGTGTGGTGTGTGTGTGTGTGTGTGTGTGTGTGTGTGTGTGTGTGTGTGTGTGTGTGTGTGTGTGTGTGTGTGTGTGTGTGTGTGTGTGTGTGTGTGTGTGTGTGTGTGAGTGTGTGTGCCTACAATGGCACATGAGAAGGAGACAGATACTGTGACAGAACTGACAGACAGAAAGGCGTGCCTGAGGGATATGGCTGCCATACTGTATAGACCCAGACTAATCCTGTATATGCGGTGGCCCCACGGGTGTTCCTTTGAACCCGGGCACCACATGCACCATCAAGAAGGGGCACACCTTCACAGCCCCTTACGGCCAATCTCATATGCAGTCAAATCAAAGGAGGTTTTGATGCCTCAGGTACAGAAAAGACTTGAAATAAGGGCTCATTACTCTGTGTTAATTATTATGCCACATGTTTGCCACAGCTATACGGTATACATTCCGCACAAAGTGTCCTCGTTTTGTTTTTCCAACGCCGTCAATCAGGCCTGGAATGTCGGTGTGTTATGGGCAAGGCCACTTGGGCCATTAGTTTGGAGGTGTAAATTATTTGAGGGCACAAAGGCGAAAATGAATGAATTAAACAATTAATGAATGAATTAAAAAGTAAATACCTTGATTTGTGTTTTCAGCCATAATAGTCAATAGGGTTGGAAATGATAATAGCATCCATGATATGACATGGACACTACAGTCCATTGTATATTTGGTATAGCTATTTGTATAACAAAATCAGAACTATAAAATTGTATGCGAGTTATGAAAACCTGCAAAAAAAAACACCTCATGACATCACACCTCCATATATTGTCACGCCCCGTGACATCACGCCCGTGACATGTCACGCCACCATATATGAAGATCACGACACCAACCTCATCTAACCCTGGATAACCATGCATGGAGAAGACTGGATCATCACCTAGATCTGCATATATGGAGCAGGCCAGCAACTCTACATCTGACCTCAAACCCTTAGATCTCCATATATGGAGCTGACCTGTTCTGACATTCCATATGTTGATCCTTTCCCCACCCGTCCTTCCTCTTCGATGCCTCCCTTTTGACTGATACCTGTCCCTTCAAACGCTAGACGGGCTCGCCCCAAAGTAGTATTAGTGCAGCCGCGCCCGGTGAAAACTATGGTTCTCAACAGGCCCGAAAATGAAGGCCCAGCCTAGCCCCTCTCGGGACCCTCCGTAAAGCTTTTATGCTTTACGTAGGGTCCCTGTGCATTTCTTTCACGCGCTATGGTAGACAGATGTACATACCCTCCGTTCAGGCCGTGCTGCGGCCTGGTGGTGAGATGTTTCAAAAGATGCATAAAGCGGCTATAGGAGACATTGTTTGACCGTTTTGGCTTCTCTCTTCCTCCATTGTACTGCCTCCCGCACCGAGAGTGGCTAGCTGCGCGTCCCTACGTTCCTGCCTCTGATCTGCTGTCTCAGCTAGCCACTCTCAGTGTGGGAGGCGGTACTATGGGAAGTCAATAAGGAAGTCAAGGAAGGCCCTCATCAAACCCTGTACACTCAAGACACTGCCCCCGCTGTCACCCTTAGATCTCCATATAGGCCTATAGAGCTGACCCTATTCTGACATTCCATATGTTGATCTGACCTCATCAAACCTTGTATACTCTAGACACACGCCATATATGGCCAGACCTCATCAAACGCTGTAAACTCAAGACACTGCACCCGATGCCACCCTTAGAGATCCATATATGGAGCTGACCTTATAACAATCAGAACCATAAAGTTATATGTCTGAGTTATATTAAATAAAGTAAAGAAATAAAGGTCCTGTACCTGCAACAGTAAGTCTTTATACTGGAAATGAACTGTATTGCAGAGCAAAAGGAAAACACAAACTATTTATTTTTAACTTAAATTGCTATGTCTTTATCTGAATTAAGGTAGATCAAACAAAATAATACAATTGAACAATCAATCCCTTTTCAAAATGTAAATGTTCACTTCAGAATTGCCCTACAATGTACCTTTTAAAGGTGTCCCAGAGTCAAAGTATAGCAAAGTAATCCCCAAAAAGCAATCCAAGTAATCTCATCTGAGTATTCCAAATGTTGTAGATCCTCTCTTTTGTTAAATAAAGCAGTCACCAAAGTTATACAACAAAAAGGCAATGCATTGCTCACTGGAAAAAAGAAAAGTATATCCTTCTCACCCAACCAGTCAAGAGTCCTCTGCTGGTTCCTTTGGAGAGAGTTATATATTCCCATTTTGCTCTTGCTGTTACTTTGTTCACAAACTCTGATTTGTTTGTCCAGAGCACAAATCCTCAGAAATGTCCAAAGTTCTTCGGTCTAACTACGTATCCGTTTTAGTTAAGTGATATTTGCTTAGTATTGGCTTGAAAAGAGTGTGTTTGACAAACAAGTGACAACCACACCAAACACTCCTCTAACTGCCCCAAAATGGAACCCAGGCTCGGCGCCTCACTTCCTGTTACTTTATAGTTTCCTGGCAGTTCACTTCCTGGAATCTGAACTATTCCTGGGACTATTGCTCACATGCTTTTCCCCACAGCTCCCCCTGTGATCAAACTTTGTCATTTTGTCAACAGAAAATGTATGACCATGGTTCAAAGTTAAACACCATTTATCCTATGTACACTACATTTCAGGGTTAAATATTCAACCATAGTTTAACCAATATATTCCCTTATTATTCCCCAGTATATGTTTAATTTTCTTTCAATACTCATACAAGGACAGGAAATACATTATTTCAAACATTTATGTGGCAGTGTCACAACCTGTTCTGACATTCCATATGTTGATCTGACCTCATCAAACCCTGTACACTAAAGACACGCTCCATATATGTCCAGTACAGAATTCGCTCGCCCAGCAGTCTTCCGCCCGTCACCCAGGCGGATGTGTGGTGCACATGAGGTCACTTCTCGCCCTCAGGGCGTCTTACTGGTATTAAAGAACGGAAAGAAATAAAGGTACTGTACATGCGTCAGTAATTCTTCATAGCCTACTGTAACCAAAGTATTATTGTATTGCAATAATAAGTATTGCAAACCAAAAGAAAAACGGTAACAGACCCCCATTTAGAAACACCGCCATTCAGAAACCCGGTTAGGGTTAGGGGTGGATATTTATGAAACAAACACTTAGAAAGAGGATAATTCAAGCTTTTCGTACAGCTGCAATGTTGGTGAGTTTGACATTGTTTAAAACAATTAGACTTTTCTGTTAGATGAATGGGCTTTCAACAGGAAGTTGCACCTAGTTAGCACCTTGCTGGCAAGATGGCAGCGGTGTGAATCTCGTCAATGGCAGAATCTCTATGCGGCTGCCTCACTTCCTGTACTTTTATAGCTGTTCCTGGTACCTCACTTCCTGGAACTATTGCTAATTCCCAACAGCTTCCTCGATGAGCAAATCTTGTCAACAGAAAATGAATGACGTCCATGGTTTAACTCAAGAAGACAGCAGCAATGGTTGCAGTTCATCTTTAAATGCATTCACTTCAATTATCCACAGTATTTGAAACAGCTTCTGATACCATACACTTCTTCACATCAACTTAGAAATTGCTCACAGGTTTACTTTAATATACCTACATCAGTTGGCAAAAAAATAATTTATGTTTAAAGCTCCTTGTGACTAGAACAATCTATACCCATACTCATTCAATAACATATTTTCAATTGTTTAAAACTGTGCCTTCCTCTCATCTTGAGTCTACCTGTTCATGTTTTCACTAATTATCATTGTAACAGATCCATGATGCTATGATATTGATCCATGTGTTATGTCATTGTTATTTGTACTGTGGTTGCAGTTGTTTTGTTTTCTTATGTATTGTCTTGTTTTGTTTTGTCTGGTTGAATTGTCTGTAAAAACAATGTGTCTTTATGTATGAAGTGTATAGGCTATTTTGTGAATTGCGAACCCCCTTGAAAACGAGATGGTTCATCTCAAGGGATTGTTCCTAATAAAGAAATTTCAGACAACTACACAAAACAAAACATCTTTATTTATGTGGCACTGTGGCAGTGTCACATAATTGTATCACAGGATGGATATAACTTGCCTCCTGTCCCTGCTATTTCAATATGACCACTTCATCATTGGATTGGATTAACCTCAGATACACTGTTGCCACTGAGATTTGTGAGATTAAAAGAAAATGTAGCAATAGCTCCGTTTCAATAAAGCTAAATAGCTGTGTGTGTGTGTGTGTGTGTGTGTGTGTGTGTGTGTGTGTGTGTGTGTGTGTGTGTGTGTGAAAATTCATCCCTCTAGTCAGAATTAAAAAACGGTGCCCTTATGCAAATGTGCAAGCACATGAGAAAACGCTTGCAATATGCCACCAGTTAAGATTCACCATTTCAAATTCCATTCAAGACAAAGCAAAACCTTGAGGGTTGGGGGGGGGGGGGGTGAACCGTGAACAGCTGATTACAGCTGGAGGAGGAGAAGAGCTCTTTCAGTGCAGGTGCAGCAACACATATGGGAGACTCTGCTTTGCACAGCCTAGACGGAATCAGAGCTGTAGGAAGTGAGTGATCTCTGGCGAAATAAATCCAAAAGGAGATGCTTATCTAAATGAAAGACCCCCCCGCCCCCGCTGGGTGAAGACATTATGGATATGCCGTGAAGGGTGGGGGGGGGGGGGCTGCCATTGACTACTGGAGCGACGGCTAAAATGGGTGCACGGCAGAGCGATGGGAATCCTTAGCGCCGCGGCTCACCAGACACCGAAGCATCATCATCAACAACAAAAACACCGAATGAAGCAAAAAGAAACTCAGTCGTGCCAAAAGAAAACGGCTATTTCGCGGTAATGTATATTTTCCCTGATGACATTTCTTTAGATGCAGTCGAATCAATCCATGCATGGAGACGAATTTATGATTATGTGCAATGCTGACAGTGAACATCATTGGAATTTCGGTGATAATAACATTCATAATTGTCGCCTATAAATAATAGCCGGTTTACTTGGTCTATATATGTGTGACGCCTAAAATACAGAAGGAATAATGCTTTTATGGATTGAATGGATTTATCACTAATTGGGAGATGAAGATCAACCAATTAGTGGTGATACTAATCGGCATGGTAGTTGTGCATTTGCATCGTTTTGAATAGCATGTGCTTCTATATGTGCACAATGATTAGAATATAGCCTATAGCTATTGCTGAACCTTAATATATTTTTATTAGCTATATACACACACAGCATGTTGGATTTTTCAGATGAAATCCACTATAGGTCTACTCAAGAGAAATAGTGAATTACTTCTTAGACATGCACTGTCAGACCTGTCATAGGCCGTATACATACAACATAACTTAATAATAACTTGCATCTGAACCCACATCCCATTCCCTCTTGCTCCAGATGACGATTTAGAGAAGACTGTATGAGACATTAGGTGAAGAAGACTTTTCTGGAGCTGCGGCCACACATGCACCTCACCTGCAACACGTAAGGCCAAACCATGCCCAGCTTCCAGGCACCCAGTGTGAGCGCAAACCTCAGTGACGTGCCCTGGGACCCGGGCTCCGGCGGCGGTGGGCCTGCAGTGTGGTCCGCGGTCACCAACAGCGCGGTGAAGATGGCGCTGATCTCCCTGATCGTGTGCATGTCTCTGTTCGGGAACGTGGTGGTCCTCCTGGTGTTCCAGAGGAAACCCCAGCTCCTTCATGTGGCCAACCGCTTTGTCCTCAACCTCCTGCTGGCCGACCTCCTGCAAACCGTCCTGGTCATGCCCTTCACCATCGCCGCCACCGTGCCGAGCGTTTGGCCCTTGGATGCCCGCCTCTGCCAGGCTCTGGTGGTGCTCATGCACCTGTTTGCCTTCGCCGGGGTCAACACCATAATCGTGGTCTCCGTGGATCGCTATCTCGCCATCATCCACCCGCTGTCCTATCCCACCCGCATGACTCCTCACCTGGGCACCAACCTCATCGTCTGCACCTGGGTCGTCAGCCTCCTCCAGAGCACCCCGCCGCTCTACGGCTGGGGCGCCATCGACTTTGACCGCCGCCACAACGTGTGCTCGGTGGTGTGGTCGTCCAGCTTGTCCTATTCCACCGTGGTGGCCGCCTTCTCCTTCTGGCTGCCCGTGCTCGTCATGGTCGGCTGCTACTGGATGGTGTTCCGGGCTGCTCGGAGGCAGAACGCCCTGGTGCACCCCATACAGACGGCGCACGCCCCCTCACAACCCCACCAGCCGGACTCCCAGACATCCTGTCCCGGCGTCCCCCAGCAGCAGCAGCAGCTCCCACAGGCTACTCCACCCGAGGGCGCCTCCTCGGCCGGGGGCTACCCAGTCAGAGTAAGGCACCGACGATTCCACTACCACTGCAAGGCAGCACGCGTGGTGTTTGTGATCATGGCCTCGTATATCCTGGGCATGGGGCCGTACAGCATATTAAACACTGTGTCCATGTGCTCCAGCGCTGCCGTGCCAACCTGGTTGTCCTCCCTCGCCCTCGTACTGTTCTTCCTGCAGTGTTGCCTACACCCCTACATCTACGGCTACATGCACCGCAGCGTCAGGAAGGAGTTCTTGGCGTTGTTGTGTGGGCCATTCTGCAAGCATGGTTGCCCGAGGCAGAGCTCTGCCGTGGACAGCTGCCTCACGGGCACGGACGTGCGCGCCAGCGGAATGCACCCCAACCTGCCCAGCCTAGCCACACGTGTCTTCCCATTACGCACCTGGGAGGAGGGCACCACCTCCTCCTCTCCCACCGTAGACAGGCGGTCCGGGGACAGTCGTAAAGAGACCACCTCCATCAGCCTGAGCTCAGAGAGGGAGCTCATAGTCCACAGCAAGTGAAGCACAGTCCGGTCTCCACTCAGCTGAAAAGTTGAGTTATCCACCAAGTCACAACTAAGCTAATATTGAAAACAGGGTTCTATGATTTAACGTTGCTTTTAGGAGAGGTGGTAATAGCTAACATCAACATAGTTGAATTAAAGGTTGGGGGAAAACAATGAATAACAAGTGGAACTGCTAACATAGCTTACCATATGGGTTCATCTATTTTGACAATATGGATTCATAAGACTTGCCTTTATAAAATCCTTTACAAACAATTATTTTGCTTGTTCAGAACTATAAGACAACCATGCTATTTGTGAATAGCTTTAAAACTTCTCAGTTGTCATATATTTTCTATACAAATCAGCACAACAATTATGGACATTCATGTCATAAACAGTATGACAGTTTCAGTATATGTTTCAGTATATGTTCCATAAATTATATCAATTTCACTACAGTCTATGACAATGTTACTATGTTTCAGAATGGGCATCGGAATCTGAGTTCAAGGTTTAATGAACAAGGGACCAAAATAATGTCCAAGACAAGGTATTACGTTATTTTAAGAGTCTGAGAGGTGTTCTATTATACATTACGTTTTATAATCTAATCTGAGTCTCTGAGTGCAATACTATAAATAGGCTTGAGGTAGAAATTGTTTTGATGTCATCAGTGGTTGTTTTAAATTTGGTCTAGCTTTTGGCCACAGTTTCTGCTAAATTGGTGATGTGTGCAGCTATCTCCTATACATTTCCTACTTCCTTGTGATTCCCTATTGACACTGAAACAGTTGGAGGGCACAGGATGCACTGTCCATGTGTCAGTGAAAGCAGCCTCTGCAACTAAAGAGCTCAGGATCTTGTGTACGTTTCAGTGAGTTATGCCCAATGAATGAATGAGCTCTGCTTTTGATTCAATATTATCCATTTTTGTTTACAAGTTTTTGTGTCTTTGAGTAGGCTACCTACAGTAGGAAAGCACTCATTAGCCTGGAAATCAGACCAATCTGCCAGAACAAATAGTGAAATTAGTCTGGCCATGCCAGGCTACTCTACCTGTACGTTTCATTTACAGTATTAATTTGGTTTACTTTCCCGTACATGCCCAATTCGCTTCTTTCCTTAATGTGCCATGTCATTGTACTTCATTGTGCTCTTACAAGTAGGCTGGGAAGAATTCCTTTTCGGGTTTATGATCCGGTGGGGAGTGGATGGTAATTCATGTCATGTTGTAGTCACTGATTTGTAGTCCTCAGGCAGGAAACCACAAACCGGAATCAGGAGTACCCAAAATTCCCCGTAATCAAGGTCATGGTAATTTTAGGGCCTACCCAATAAAAGCTGGCATGTTTCTTCAAGTACGTTTTGGAATGATTTGTTTGGTATATGCATATTTTATTCCAACTCATAGCGACTGGCGAGAGTCGCGAGACTAAAAACAAACAGTGGGGGACCAAAACAAAGCGATGCCAATAAAGCCGGAAACCACAAACGGAAGTTTGTAGTTTCCGAGTTCCGAGTTTTTTTTCTTCTTTTTTTCACTGCGATTTAGAAAACAAGTATTTTCTACATTAGCAATGATACCTTTTCTGTGTGGAAGTACATTAAATGTATTACTTTGTACTCACTGGCAGAACAAATGCATAGGGAAGGTTTAGTAATTCAACGTTTTTCGATCACTGGGATCTTCTTCATGAATGATTCCTGGATTCCTGGAGCTGAGTTTTCCTTACCAGCGTTGCGGACTCTATTTGTGATGACGACCCATATTTGTATTGAACAGATGGCAATAGTAATTAAATTTACTCATACATACAAGTCATACATACTAGGCTGCATGCCATAGCATCTCCTCTAATCTACTGTATGCCATGATGATGACCCACTGAACACATGTAAACATATTTACTGTAACTGAAGATACCTCATATTTGTTAAGGATACAGTTTGCTTAAAGCCATGAAGTATTTACTGTTACTTATTCTACATTTGCTGTGAATGACTGTTGGTGCTTAAAGTGCATCAGTGCTAATAGAAAGTTAATGTATTAACCGTGTTAACAGGGTCAATTTATAGCTGCTATGGGATCTCAAGTGTCTTTTTCCTGACAGTAAGGAGACCTACAGCTTTTCAAGTGTTGAGTTTTGCGCATCAGAGAGATGCCACAGCGAAACATTAACACATTTTGGCCCAATATACACTGGTAGGCAAATCTAGCCTGAATCAGATCTGTGCCACATCAAGATTGAAATCTGAGTCTAACAAGTCACATGACTAATTTAAACAAATCGGATTCCAATCTGGATGTGGCTCAGATCTGATTCAGGCTGGATGTGGCTGCCAGTGTAAATTGGGCCTATAGAGACCTGAGGCCAATGTTGCCCAATGTTGCCAATTGCCATATGGCGTTGCTGCCGGGCAGAAGCGTCTTATCTCCATATTTTAACTTTAAGTGTTTTTTTTTCCTTCGTAAATTAACGCCTTAGGCCTACTTGATCATACTAAAGCGTCACACAAAAACATCAAAAGTGACACATCCGCAAGCTTGTAGATCTGCAAACGTTTGAATTTGAATCCTGAAAACTGTTTTGGACATTTGGAGGTTTCCACAGAGTATATATATTTATACAGTATAGCTAAAATCTAAAACACATGCTTTCCTGGTTTGAATGTGTTGAACAGAATGAGCCACCAGGAGAACACAAATGTTATTACCAACAGTGGCTCTTATAGATGGTACCGAAGAAACTACAAGAAACCGACAACTGAAGACCAGTGTTCTGGGCGGGAACCCCTTTTGGTGTTTTAAGCATTATGTTGTATTTTAGCTATTGAAAAATAGCAGATCTACAAGCTCATAGCGCGGCACCGAGTGCCACGCTACGAGCTTGTAGATCTGCTATTTTTGAAAAATCTAGTTGATTTAGTCGACTAAAATGTATTTTGGTGGGCCTTGATGTTGTCATAATGACGTATTTTACACTTGCTGAAAATAGCATTGAGGTTGTAGATCTATTTTCAGCATGCAACCAAGTGTAAAATGACTCATACTGGATCTCTTGTCCACTAGTCCCCTTCCTATCATTTTAGTCTAGTTTTTAGCTGTTGATGAAATTGTCAATACATTAGTCTTAGTCATCATAGCTTAGTATTCATTTAGTTTCCATTTAGTTTTCGTCAGTGAAAAAAGGTAGTCGACTAACATTTTTATGTCTTAGTTTTAGTTGTCGAAAACACTGCCTGGAACTACATATTTTTAGATGGGGGTCGGAGGCCAATTACATTCATTTCTGGGGGTCCGACTGACGACTGATATAGAAACACAGGTTTTTCAGAAAACCGTCATGATTTAGAAGACATCTGTAGAATCGTCCTCAGGTCTAAATGTGTGTAAGGTGATTTGAGCTTAACTCACCACTAGGGGGGAGATATATAGCATAGTTGACAATCAAACGTGCATTAGAAAACCATGTAACATTCCAGAGGGCACAAAGTATTGATTTAGTAACAATAGAGTACGTTTTGCACTCCGTCCATGTGTCCTTGCTTTTGTTGTCGATTTGTTTCTTTTCCTTAAAGAACACACAATTATGTAATATAGTTAAATAAGATAAGGTTTTAGTGCTTTAAAGTGCTTTACAAATGGCATATTTTTGTGAATTAGTGATTAGGAATTATTTTTCCATTGTCAAACATCCAAAGTTGTCTGTATACAATTCATTATTAAAAGTCAATGTGCTTTACTGAAATCTGTTTCAATCAATATTGAATGACGATGCCACCACTTTAAAGCATCCATATTTAAAAGTAAAAGTAGAAGGATAAAGCCCATTGTATGAGAGGTTGAATATTGTTTTGTATGAATATTGTACAGTAAGTTAGAGCTTTGCATATTACTGAAGCCAGTTAATGGCATTTATAATAGGTTAAAGGACCATTTCACCACTTTTCAACCCATCTTGATATAATCAGTTGATGTTAACTTAAAACAGCACAATCTTTTCCTACTCAGTCTGTGTCTCATAGGAGGGCTGTGGGCAGTTCAGAAACCCGTCCACCTGGCTGTGACATCGACAGGCAATTTCTTTTTGGATTTTTGAGTGGTGCAACCACTCCTACAACCAGCAATGTCCATGTAACCCACCCGCCTATGTGTATCTGAGCACCAGTAGTATATGACCATTAGTACCAGTAGGGGCGCCGTGCCAGAAACAGAGATAGTGCTGCTCTGTTGCCTGCTAATGAGAGAGAGCGAGAGAGGAGGAGGGGGGGACGATGGCTTCCATTTTCACATTGCAACTTTTCAGGAATTAGCTTGGATTCCGCATCGATGATGGCCCTCCTATGAGAGACAGACCGAGTAGGAAAAAAATGTGTGCCATTTTATCATGATTATTAGTGAGGACAGGAAGGATCTGAAGATAGGTTGAAAAGTGGTCCTTAATAATAATTTAAGTTTGGCATGTATAAAATAAAACTAAAATAATTTCCAATTGATTAAATGTATTTATTACAAGTAAAAATCTTATCACCTTGGGTGATGACTCCACACTGCCAGAAGCAAAAAAAGCAGCAGTGTTTTTTTTTGTAGTTACAGTCTGTAAATCACTTTAATAACATTAACTGGTGCAACTGCGTACTGGTATGTACTTCATCTACAAACTGCATGAAGTGAACATGAATCTCTTCAAGCAGGGCGTGTCACTGAGAGATCAACTTACACATACACAACATAGTAGTAGTATCCGCCTAATCCTCTATGATACAGATGTGCTTCAGAGCCAAGATTAAGTCTTGGCTTTTCTATGTAAATTTGAAATATAGCCGTTTTAATAGAGAACATGAGCCCGATATGATGAGATAATAGCAATATGGTCACAGAGATTCTGTACATTGTGAGATAACTCTAAGAGAGGCTGTTGATAGTTGAGAATCTATAACCCCCTGTCTCTACCGCCCACAACCATAAACCATTTTTAAAGACAGTTTCATAATGGTGACATTCTTTACGTTAAGTATCAATATATATTTACATATATATATAATCATTACAGCAGAGGTTGCGAACCAATAAAACAAAAATCACAAATATAACAGATTCACGGGAATAGAAAAGCAAAATAACAGACATTTTCCTCATTAGAAAAAGCTAAATGAAAAGTATTTAAACTTTTTCCTGTTAAACCCCACTAAAACAAGTTGTGCACTATGACAGCCAGATCTTTGGAACACACCCCGATGATCAAGGCGCCACTCAAAAAAGTGAATGAATCATCAAAAGTGAACACAAAATTATTGAAAAACAATGTTGACGGCAATGTAGGTTTTTCGAGCACAACAAGAGGACGGGGCTCTTCAGGGTCATTTTGGAGATAAATGATGTTTTAGTCAAGAGTCCACTCACTTCGCTTCCTTTCAGAACCAGTGCAAAGAAGAAGCTGTCACTGGGAGAGATGAGTCAAGTCTCTCCTGTACCTCAGTCCACCTTGACTACACTGTAGATTTTATTTACAAACCAGAAGCAGGCAAAGAAACCAATGGTACCTGGGGAGAAATAAGACAAAGGCAAAGCAAAGTGTTACAGGGGAGGGAGCCATCTTTTCATATGGGCCAATCCAACCTCATCACAAGTTGATGCAGGTGTAGTTTGTCACAGAAAAACATTAAAACATGCAGCCCGCCAGAACCGTAGAAAACTGTTAAATTAATCATCTAGCCTGCCAGACACGTAGCTACATTATCCATTTTGTCATTGTAACATGCGGTTATGGATATTTGGCTCTTCGCACGATAAAACCTTGGCAATGCGCGATTTAACACTACACTCTCTTACAGTATGTTCTGCATACATTGAAAACCCTATGGTGCAAGAACATCTGGTAGGGGGGAAAACATTGTCAACTGTAATTTCAAGATTGTTCTAGGTAAGAATGACATGATCATGACAAGCACCACATTGAGAGTTAACCACAAAAACCCTGTATATTTTGTTGCTCAGGGTCCCTCAGGGATCTGTACTTGGCCCTATGCGATAAAATGCATTGTGAGCTTGTAGATCGGCTATTTTTGGCAAATGTTCAGCATTATGATTATATGAAAGGCTGCACTGATCTCATGCAACTCTGGAAGGTGGGGGCCAGAAATACACAAAAAAAGATATAATCATGACATAGAATGAGAGGAGTGGGTGGGGATCATGGTTCTGGGGAGGGGTTTAACAGTTCATTGGCATAAATACCAAAAATAACTCGGTGACACATCTTACTGCAGCTGGATCACCATCACAGTGTCACCAATTTCCTTCTGCTAAAAGCCTGGTAAATTCCCTTTCAGAAGGTTGGCAGGAAACAGGCAGTGAATCCACATGTCTGCCAAAGCACCAGAGGGCTGGGGGATCTGGAGATTACACATTCTCCTCCGCTCCTCTCTAGAGAGCAGCCAGATAACATTTTTAATTGGTAAAAAAAAGAAAATCCTGGGAGAGTATGAATTAATCTGTGCGAGAAGAAAGCCCTATCCGACTGCTCAATGGGAGCCAACATAGCTCACTCCAGAATTAAGTTCCCATCAAAGTTTGGAGGTAAAAAGGAAGGCTTTTCATAAGAAAAAAAAAAGGAAATGTAGATTTAGATCAAAACTGGGAGTCAAATAGAAATGGAAAATCAGTTCCTTGAACCCTTGGATTTATTTCTTCGTTGGAGATGATCTTCTGACATCTTTTCCAATTGGACTCTTAAGATAGTGTCTTGGTAATGGTGTGGTGACAAGATTTGCCTAGCGGCCAACTTTATCTAGCCCAATGACAGTGTAACATTTGGGAGGATGTCACCGTGTGATGACCATGTGAAATAATGGTGCTCAGAGCTTAATTTCTGGGCGACAGCTTATCGGCGTGCTTCCAAGTTCTATGAATCTGCTTGGCCTCTTGTACTTACTTGGCAGTAATTTGGCACACTCAACTGAAGGCGACTCAGTGCACCGTTTTATTACTTGTACAGTATAAACTAGAGCAGGGTTTCTTTGGCTGGGGACCACCGGAAATGCATTGGCCATGTCTCGCGACCCCCACCTCCCTCCCCAACCCAACACAAACTGACTGCTACAAATACCTTAATAGAGAAAATACATCATAAATACTGAAATCAGATATAATCATTAAGGAAAGTTCATGCATGTACTACTATGTAAACTCTTAATTTCCATTTTCCAGCCATTCTGCCCCCTCCTATATACACAGGTTTAATGTTTGTTTTTAGTTCAATGTTTGTTTTAAAAACGCCATTGACAATGAAGGGAAAATTTACGTCATCTTGTCTTAAATGCCATTAACAATAAAGATAATTTAATGTTTGTGTTGGCACCGTTTGTTTTACATCGCCATTACATCACCTAATCAACATGAGTTAGACTTTCATATATAAGCGCCCCTCACTTCACACAGGTGTCCCCAGGTTGAGAACTCCTGGACTAGAACACCGAAATCTGATGTCAATATCGCTAGAGTACACGGGTGTTGTGTATACTTTTTATTTGCATCGTATTCCCCATAAGGGGATTTTAGATCGCTTCATATAAGAACTGCGTCTGAAAAATAAACATCATCGTCATGCAGGCCGTTTCACTCATATGGATATGAAGAATCAACTGACGCTAATGATACTGCTGCTGGATTAGTTACACACCATCATATATGAGTGACTGACTGTCATAAAACGATACAGACTAGGGATGCACCGAAAGGGAAATTCTTGGCCGAAACCGAATACCGAATATAGGAAACAGTTGGCCGAAAACCGAATACCGAATATCCGAATACATCTTTGTTGTAAAGCTACCCGATTATGGCAAAAGACATGATTATGGCAAAACCTAACTTAAATAATAAACACTTATGGGTCCATTAAAAAACATCTAAATAATTGGAGGCTTTGTGATTAATTAATCTCAATTAATCACATTTGAATCGCATATCAATAGGCCTATTTGACCTGAGCAGTGAGATTTTTTTTCTACATAAGCATAGGCAATAAAAACAAGTAGTAATAATAATAATAGTGATAATAATATTATTTATATTAAGCTTCTCTGAGTACCTAAAGACACTTTTCAAAGAGAACATGAGAAAACAAATAAAAACAACTTTATTAGAGAAAAACTAAGACTATGGAATAAAATTAATTAAAGTGGAATGAGATAGCAATATTCCAGAGGTGGGTTTGAATTTATAGGTGGTGGCATGTCTGAGTTTTGGGAAGTGCATTGTTTTGACAGGTCTGCCTGCTGTGGACAACGATACAGTCTATCATTCATTGTTAAAGCTCCAAATGATATTCCCATTCGTCTGTGTCTGCCCGTGTAAACGCAGCGAGTGTGAGGGGACGAAGGTTGGGGAACGGATGTAAAGTACATAGTGTTAAAACTAACGTTAGCTCCCATGCTAGCTACTAGCTTCCCTCGTCAACAGAACACCACCACAGATCGGGTGGAAGCTGCTATTATCACGTTGCTTGTGCCCGTGGATGGGAAATAAGATTTAGAAGGCTATGGAATCGTGGATGAAAGCACAGTTGTGTCGGATCTGCCTGTGCGTTCCGTGACTGCTGCTCGTCACTCGTGTGTTGTGTTGCGACTGTCGCTGGCTGGGGGCTGCTGAATGATGCATAGTTAAAGAGCGTCATAAGCATGCGCCCTTCCTGCGCTGAAAGTAGCAGATCTACAAGCTATCTACCCGTCGCAATGCACAGCGCGTTGGGCTTGTACATCTGTGTTTTCCTCGCAGTTTAGTTCGATTCACAACTTTAGGACCACTACTACTATTCGGTGATATTTTTCGGCTTATTTGAGCCGAAACCGAATAGGCCGAAAATACATTTTTAGCCATTTTCGGCCGAATATTTTCGGTGGCCGAATTTTCGGTGCATCCCTAATACAGACACACCTCCCCGACCATATCACAGAGACAGTTTGTTTGTTTTGGGACCACAATTGAGATGATTTTAAGATGACCCAATGTTATTCTCCATAGAGGGGAACCAGGGGATGAGGACTTCAGTGCTCTAATAAGACATGGGCATCAAAGATGTGATGCTCTCAATTTTGTGTCAGCAATATTCAGCTGAACACATGCAATTTCTTAATAATGTCAACTATATCTAACTGGCAAAAACTATAATGCAGCTTCTTCCCCTTTATTTGGAGAACATTGTTCTGGCCCTGACCGCAGTCCTAACATTCCGGGTAACTCCAATGTAGCCCGACAGCGAGCCGTGGGTTCCAACGCAACCGTCTTTGCTGCGCGTCACTCCCCATCTCCGTCTCCCCATTTCCTGCATCAGGCTAACCTTAAGTTAGCGCCAACATTACCGATTCCACTGCCGTGTGTGTGTCAAAGCTACAAGACTAGTATCAACTGCGCTGCTGATACACATCAACGCTTACTGCTCAGAAACTAGAGGCCACCATCCCTTTGCACAGTCTGAGCTCCATCTGTGTGGGTGTGCAAAGCAAGCAACAACAAGTGAGGCTGGAAAGGACCAAGGAGTGCCGTTACCATGTCAACCTGTGTCCATCTCTTTCTCTTCTAGCATAGAGATAGAAGAGAGGAGGGGGCACGCCATGCAGCCCAAGCCTTTTGATAGCATTGTTGTGCTGGATACATGCACCCACAGTTCCACAGTGACATTTTCAAGTGCCAGCCCTGGCATGTTGCCATAACAGCCATAGCCAAGGGCAGCAGGGATACTGGCCATTTAATAGGCTTATTATTATTCATGGTAACAACAGGTACATTGGATATTTTGCGTCTTTTCATCAAAAGAAGACAACAAAAGCATTTGATAGAAGCATTGGCTCATCAAATGAAAGGAAAAACCTGAATAACTGAGTGGAGAGACCATCACAAAAGCATCTGCTTCCATACAGGACAGGTGCGCTGCAATACAAATCCTAGAAAATGTTGAGCAGGTCCAGTTGACCTACATTTTGGATGAAGATGGCAAGAGCAAATCTAAATGCCTATGATAAGAGGGTTATTGGGGGCATGGATATGCCCGTCACAAGTATTACATAACCGCAATTACTTGAGAGAATTGACCTATAGCTAAGCCCCATCCCCAAACTGCTATGGTCCAATCACAGCTAAGCATAACATGGGTTAGACAAACCTCTCCACCAATTGTTTCCCCAATATGAGAAAACATCGTTTTCAAAAAGAAATGTCACCCACATATTTTTCCAGTGCATACGCAGGCCTTGTTGACGGACTTGGAAGAGATTTTGAAGGTCTGGTTCCAAAAATGATTTGATGTGTAAAATACATGATATTTACATTGGAATGAATGCTTTGCTAAAGGTGAATTATCTTTGCATAATGGTTTCCATGTTGAAAAGTGTTCATACATTTGCAAACCACCGTAGGTCGCAGTTTACCATCAAAACATGCATCTCCCGTCAGTCAGTCGGTCGGTCACACCTCTATATATGGTCACGCCTTGTGACATCATGCCTAGTGACACGTCACAGGGAGTTGCATGGTGAACCCTTTGAACATAGTGAACAAAGCGGTCGACGTGAGGTCGGCGTTAAGAAATGTGGGCGAGCGGGTTTAAAGGCGCGCATTCCGGTTACCCTTCAAACACAGTCTGACACTCTCTCACATAAAATTAAGCATTTAGCCTAGAGAGCAGATTATGTAAAATTATCATTGTAGGAAACAAGCTAACAAATGCAGTTAATACGTCTTGGCACTGGTTTTATGACAAGCATTTCTCAGTGTAATGGCACAAAAAAAAAAACATGACTGCCGCACGGACCTCCTAAATTCCTAATTGGAAATCTGTCAGCATTTATAGCAGACCCTGAGAAGAGTTTCAGCAAACTTCCTCAACGGACTGACGGTTCAAGTGGTAAATTAACTCTTCAACCACATTTGACACTGTGCTCATTTATTATGAGCATCACACCTTTAAAGTAAATAAAAGGTGTGAATTAAAGCAAATACAAGGTGACAGGTGCTACTGCTTGGCTTCCAGCAAGGAAGCAAACAGTAATGCAGACTACATCCTGGTATCTGATGTCACAGCAACATCAGAGTTCATAGTACAGGTCTCGTGATTTAAATCAACACTTTTTCTGTGTACCTCTTGTGCCTCACTTCACTTACAATCGACAATTCATCAACTATTATTTTCGCTGTGTGATTGAAAAAAATCAAAACATGAGTAATGCGGCTCCAATGTGGATCTCTGAGTTCATGTGGCCAGCTACAGTATGATGGTCTCAACCCGTGGGTCGCGACCCAAATAATATTTTGGGGGGGGGGGGGGTCCCCAAAAAAGAATAAAAAAGAAAAAGCTGGAAAATGGAAATGAAGAGTTTACATACATGTAGCATATGCATAAACTTTCCTTAATGATATCTGGTTTCAGTATTCATTTATGATATAATTTCTCTAATATTAAGGTTATTTTTGCAGTCAGTTTGCATTGGGGGTGGGGAGGGGCTGAAACTGCAGGTGAAAGAATGCGGGAAATACATTAATGGCATCCATCTATATGCTTATTTTAGCTTTTAAAAACGCACAAAATCCCGGCGTGCGTGCGTTAGTAGTATTTTCATATTACATCATTTTCCATGATCTGGCACAGATTAGCCGCCTATGAAGTCGGGTCCTCCTGGTAAAACAACAACAACACACTAGTCTCCTACAGACAGCTACGCTAAAGCTGCTAACAGGCAGCTAGTGAGTCTGAGAGAAACTAAAAACTAAGTCAAACAGAAGGGAGGAATATACGTTTGGCGTGGGACTGGGAGTGATTAAGTTCTTTACCCTGCCGATGACAGCTGGATATGCTGTATGAAAATACGTTGCAATGTGAGAACGTGGACGGCTTGTTACCTGGAAATGGATATATACAACCACTACGTAACATTGGTGAACTGTCGAGAGAGTGGTGAGTGACATTGTTTGTACAAGTACGTATGAATAGCCGATCTACAAGCTCACAACGTGTCGCAGTGATGCGTTGTGAGCACAACGTACTAATACTATATTACTCTGGGCATCATCTCCTCCATGGACTCACCTGTGAAGAGGAAGAAGATGAGGACCATGATCATGGTGTAGCCAAAGTAGAGAAAGGTGCTGGCCGCTCCTATGATCTGCAGCTTGGAGAAGAAGTAGTGGACAGCGTAGACCAACAGGTAGACCGCCGTGAAGCCACTGGTCAGGAAAGAGCGCCACCACCAGTGGTAATCCTGGATTACGGGGTACAAAACGCAACAAACCTCAGTGTCACACTTCTTTCTTAGACATGTGTGGTGGAATTCACGGTCAACCAGTAATAGAAAATAAAGGGGTCAGAGGCACTACTTAAGAAGGTGGTGGTTATGCTTTTAATACACGAGTGGACAAGGTCTGTGGTACAGTCGTTCTGCCACAAACACAAGTAATCGGACCATGGTAAATACTTAATACCGTTACGTTACAAGGACAAGCTGTACCATAAACAATAGCTATCGGGCCTAAGAGAGACATTGTGGCTCTTATATCATGTATCATATGTTGTATCAGAGGGCACAGAGATGAACATCATAAGATGGACATAATGTACTGAAAATAAGGTTACATATTAACCAATCATAATAATCACAATATGATTTCTTTCTTCCTCACATGAGATCTAGGAATTGCAGCAGAGCGACTTTTAAATCAGCAAAACCACAATCGATGAATTGAGGTTGAATTTGAGGTATGTCCAAAACAGAAACTTCTCCGGAAATGGATCTAATAGACTAGTTATTAATTTAGTCACAAGGTCTTTTCATTAGTTCAATATTTATAAAACCCACAAACACACTTTCAACATTGTGTCCCCATTTTGGCCATGTCATAATGACAGCATTGGAGGTTTTCCAACATTACAAATCAACAAGCTGCTACAATATCACTTACACCAACATTAAAGTGTAATGAAACGGTTGTGTATTTACCTGCCATGATGCAACTAGCAAATTTGGCGAGGCTTTTTATTTGAATGAAAAAATTGCCTACAGTATATGTAATACCACAAAAAGCAGTACAGCATTTTTCCCCTCAGAAAACCATGTTGATTTAGCCATTTGTAATATGTAACTTTTAACCCAGTACTGGGTTTGGTTTTATTATATACATCGGCGGAATCGGCTTTGTTTGCTTTAGTTTATGATAAGTGTGACTTCATCATTTCCGTTTATGATAAGGGTGAACAGAACGCGGATGTACTGGGCTCATTACTGAATTTTCACTTAAACGTTTTAGCTAAAAAGCATAATTTTATACTTTGGCTATTCAAAAATAGCAGATCTACAAACGCATAACGCATCACTTTGTCTTCATTGGTAAGTATTATTCTGTGCTTAGACCCCCTGTTATGAATTGAATATAGGAGAATGTGTGACTAGTAGCACTCTGTGAAAAGTGTGATACAGGCCTAAATGGGTTATCATTAGTATGTCAGCTGGAATTATTTCCAGAAAGATGTGCTAACCTCTGCACATAGATGGAAGTAGCAGAGCAGGATGGTGGCCTCGGAGCAGGTGATGAGCAGAATGATGAAGACCAGGAACAGAAAGCCAAACATGTAGTACATCTGGTGTGACCTGTGGACCAAACACAAGAACATGAGGTACATCTGGTGTGACCTGTGAACCACAACACAAGAACATGTAGTACATCTGGTGTGACCTGTGGACCAAACACAAGAACATGTAGTACATCTGGTGTGACCTGTGGACCAAACACAAGAACATGTAGTACATCTGGTGTGACCTGTGGACCAAACACAAGAACATGTAGTACATCTGGTGTGACCTGTGAACCACAACACAAGAACATGTAGTACATCTGGTGTGACCTGTGGACCAAACACAAGAACATTTAGTACATCTGGTGTGACCTGTGAACCACAACACAAGAACATGTAGTACATCTGGTGTGACCTGTGGACCAAACACAAGAACATGTAGTACATCTGGTGTGACCTGTGAACCACAACACAAGAACATGTAGTACATCTGGTGTGACCTGTGGACCAAACACAAGAACATTTAGTACATCTGGTGTGACCTGTGGACCAAACACAAGAACATGTAGTACATCTGGTGTGACCTGTGGACCAAACACAAGAACATGTAGTACATCTGGTGTGACCTGTGAACCACAACACAAGAACATGTAGTACATCTGGTGTGACCTGTGGACCAAACACAAGAACATGTAGTACATCTGGTGTGACCTGTGAACCAAACACAAGAACATGAGGTAGATCTGGTGTGACCTGTGAACCACAACACAAGAACATGAGGTACATCTGGTGTGACCTGTGGACCAAACACAAGAACATGAGGTAGATCTGGTGTGACCTGTGAACCACAACACAAGAACATGAGGTACATCTGGTGTGACCTGTGGACCAAACACAAGAACATGAGGTAGATCTGGTGTGACCTGTGAACCACAACACAAGAACATGAGGTACATCTGGTGTGACCTGTGGACCAAACACAAGAACATGAGGTAGATCTGGTGTGACCTGTGAACCACAACACAAGAACATGAGGTACATCTGGTGTGACCTGTGAACCACAACACAAGAACATGAGGTACATCTGGTGTGACCTGTGGACCAAACACAAGAACATGAGGTACATCTGGTGTGACCTGTGGACCAAACACAAGAACATGAGGTATACATCTGGTGTGACCTGTGGACCAAACACAAGAACATGTAGTACATCTGGTGTGACCTGTGAACCACAACACAAGAACATGTAGTATATCTGGTGTGAAATGTGGACCACAACACAAGAACTCTGTCTGAACATTTCAAATAAATTAAACTTCTGGAAGTTTTGAAACCTAAAAAAGAAAAGACTCCTTAATGCGTCGGAGACGATTCAGTGTCGCTGTGCTCTTACCAGATGCTATTGAGAATGAAGAAGAGTTGAATGAAGATGCAGCCAAAGGGCAGAATGCCGCCCATGATGATGCCAGGGACAGGCTTGGTGAAGAACGACTGCTCTGGAATCTGACGGGGGATCTGGTTGGTTCGCACCGGTTGCTCTATGGCCTGTGAAAGAGATGTTCTGTGAGACAACAGACGATAGTGGGACAGAGGTAGTCTGACTGATGCCACATTTCAGGATATGCAAGTGCAACATTTTCTAAATCTAAAATAAATAAGAAACAACTTTTTGATAGATAAGAAATAAACACGTGAACTGAACTTTATTTTATTTAACCACTATTCCACCTATTCAAACATTTTGAAAAGGTTCAGCTACAGTACAACGATGCCCAAAATAGGGACGCCTGGTTGGAAGTGGTGGCAGTGGCTCAGGAGGGTATCCGGAGAACTCGCCAGTTTACCAACTCGCCATGATTTAGTGCATTTTAGTTTTACTTTCATTTCAATTGCATTGAGTTGAGAACAGAGAGGATAGTTGTTTAGAGTTAACATTAGAGAAAGTAGGAATGCTAAAAGTTTAAACACCAAAAAGTACCGAATGTATGTACGGTAATTCATTAGTAAACAATATCCTGAAATGGTAGGCCTACTTATCATTGGTATTCACATACTCACCTTTTTATCTAGCCTGGCTTCAAACCTGAATCGATACCATTAAAAAGAAATGTCCTGGCGATTCAGGTCTGGTGACTCAATGTCCGTATCAATCTGGCTATTAAATCAACCTATGATAAATAGTTTGTTTACAGAAACGACAGGTTTCGTAAACATCATCCAACATATTTTACCGCTTTTATTTACATGCTAGTAGCGCTTGTTGACTGTGTTTATTTGGTTAGCAACCGGGTTAGCCATAGCCACATGAACTGAACTCTACGGGCCGACGGCGTGGAACACACTCCCACTGTACCTTCGACAGGCAGCCTCTGTAGACATTTTTAAAGCACAGCTCAAGACCCACTTCTACAACCTTGCTTTTAATTGATCTTTACATTTTTTGTTATTCATGTCCTCACTGTATTGCATTACTGCTCTTGTTTTTTTAATGTTTATGCCTTGCTTTTCTTTTCTTTTTTTCTCCATTGCTCTGTAAAGCACTTTGAGCTGCATTTCATGTCATGAAATGTGCTATACAATTTTTTATTTATTATTATTATTATTATTATTGACAACATCGTCACATTGTCCTGGCGATTCAGGTCTGGAGAAAACCCAAAGAAATATAAATGCAGAATAGCATTGATAGCATGAGTAACATCTTTTAATTAAAGATTTGTTCAAATCTTTTAAACTGGTCATTACATCTAGTGTGTTTGAACAAGACTCGGTCTACATGTACCGAGGCGAAACTTACTGGTTTCTTGAATCCAAAGTAGGCACCGATGAAGGTGAGGGGCACAGAGATTCCAAACCATAGGGCCAAAATGGCCACTAGAGTGCCAAAGGGGATGGCTGCCGAGGAACCCTCCACCCACAGGATCAGGTTCATCAGGAAGAAGTCAGCAAAAACAATACTTTGGAGGCAATATAAAAGGAGAGAAGGGACATGGGAGAGAAGGGCGTACTCCAGTCAGTCCAGTACTCCAGGCAAGTAACTGAATATTAGAATGGATCTGTAAAGACTTCAAAAACCCTAAAAACTAAATGTACATTGTGCCATTCCATTGTTCTTGGACAGTTCTACAAATCTACAAACAACAAAAAATCACCTGTCTTGCTGTGTGGAGTTCTTCCATTGAATTAGTGACCGATTTGTGCGCTCATAGAATACTGGATTACATCCAAATTAGTTTTATTTGGCTTACAACTCTGAATCATAAAATTAACCTTTATACACTGAACCATTGGTTCTGTCATAGTGACTTGGGCCATATTCCACTATTCACTGTGTATAAAGCAACCCTAGGATTTGTCACTGAATGATGTGCCTTTTCCACTGGATATACCTGGGTAAACATCTGACTCATGCCCAAAGCAAATCTCTTACACCAGCATTGTTTTTATAAAGTATTTAGATTTCATTCACACACTCGTGTGAATACAAGTACAATGCAGGTAATCTGAAAAGGTGGGCAGATGTGAGATGGGCGATACAAAATATCCCGGCATTCAAAATGTTCCCGCAGCATGCCAGAATTAAATATAACACTAATTTACAGACATTTATATCATTGGAAGTCAAAATTCTGTTTATGGGTGGACTTTTCCCTTTGATGTTATGAAGTACGGACACAGTGGACACCTTAACCTACCCAGGACACAAGAGTGCAGTCAACAGGACGTTGGTCTTCCATTTTTCACCTCCGAATGCTGAGGAGAGAAAGTGGCTCAGAAAATGGCAATGGCTCAGAAATAAGTCATGTTGCAGCTATGTTATGTAAATGACTTTCAGCATCACATTTTGTCACACGGGGCAACTGTAGTACTCACTCTTGTACAGGCGTGCAGAGACGTAGCCGGCGGGGGTCCCCAGCAGAACCCAGAGGACCACAGAACAGGTCATTAGAGCTCCTCTGTTGGCTGGCGATAGGAAGCCCAGGCAGGCCAGGACTGCAATGCAGGACAAACGTGTCATTATAGTGCCACCATCACTGATGTACAGTGCCAGTACTTAGGGTGCATTCATGCATTAGCTCCAAGGGTGCTGGATTGCCCTGGTTGTGGCTCACTTGGAAACCTTTAGCGTTATCAAGCATGCACTGCATGCGGGTATTTGCAGAAAGTATATTAATATTCACAGTGATAACATTCTCCTTGTCTGCAGTGAGATGAAGTACCTCGGGCACTATATCTCTGATGACCTCACAGATGATAAAGACATTCATAGACAAAGGTGCAAATTGTATGCCCAGGCAAACATTTTAATGAGGAAACTTCATAATTGCTCTTCAGATGTTAAGGTATCACTGTTTAAAGCTTTCTGTACACCGTTGTATACTGCTCAACTGTGGAGTAACTACAAGGTGAGTAGCATGCATAAACTTAAGGTTGCATATAATGATGCATTACGATTACTAGTGAGGGTACCAAGATGGCACAGTGCCAGTCAGCTGTTTGTGAACTTGGGGGTGCCTACTGCCTACCTGTCAAGCCCTTCTAAGAAACTTAATGTACAAACTCATGTGTCGACTAGAGGAGTCTGACAACTGTGTCATCAGGTTGTTAACCAACCCTGTGAAGAGCTCTAATAGGTTCTCTTCCATGATTTGGAGACATTGGCTAAACTGCCTCTACAGGCTGTGAGCATATGCACTGTCTAAATATGTATAATGTATATTTAAAATGTTCTATTTTTAATATGTTTTATTATTTACTGTCTTTTGTTCCTCTGTATGTGATCTGGACCATGAGTCTGTAATAAAGATTGAATACACCGTCTTTAGAAAATGACAGCATTGGCTTAACCCATTTTGGGCGGGAACCCCCGTTTTAAGCATTATGTTATACTTTAGACATTGAAAAATAGCAGATCTACCACCGAGTGCCAAGCTATGAGCTTGTAGGTCTGCTATTTTTGAAAAATCAAGAAAATTCTGCCCAAATGTTTGAATATATTCTTTCAGAGCAAACGTTTTTAATTCAAATCTTTGCTTCTGGGAGGCCCCTGTGGAACTACATATTTTCAGATGGGGCTCGGCGGGCAATTACATAGAGTTTTGGGCAAATGTTTGAGAACGACAGACATTTAGAACCGACTGATTTAGAAGGGATTTATACTGTAGAATCGTCCTCGGGTCTAAATGGGTTAAGTAACTACGGCTCATTTCTGTTCGCCATCTTGCTGGGGAGATAGTGATGCGATTACACAGTACAGCATCAGAGTGGATTCATGATCACACCCATGATCACACCCTCTTCAACCCTTTCACTCAGTATTTTGGTGCTGTGCCTGTGCGCGTGTACAGGAGACGACACTCCATAAGCATGCTACTGTGTGCAGCAGTTAATCCATTTTGGGCGGGAACCCCTTTTGGTGTTTTAAGCATCGTTATACTTTTAGCTATTGGAAAAATAGCAGATCTACAAGCTCGTAGTGCGGAGCTTGTAGATCTGCAATTTTTATTTATTTATCGTGAACATATGGCACAAATCTTTGAATATATATTCTTTCAGAGCCAAGTTTTTAACTCAAATATTTGCATCTGGAACAACATATTTTCAGATGGGGGTCGGAGGCCGGGGGTCCTTGACATGAAATAGTTTGAGAACGACCGACATAGAAAAGGTTTTTCAGGAAACCGTCAGGATTTAGAAGACATTTGTATAATCGTTCCCAGGTCAAAATGGGTTAACCAAACAGAACCGACTGTTGTACAAGAGTCCTTACAGAGGGTGATGAAGGTCATGATGAAGATCTGGGTGCCTTGTCCCAGGAACACAGACAGCAACATGCCCTTCCTGGGAGGACGGAAAACATCTCCATGCACCTGTTTCCACCCGGACTCCTCCTGAGCGTCCTCCTATTGATGAAGATGAGATGAAATCAGGGAAGCTCTTGCCACATTCAATCACTTAAAACCCTCTGGACCTAGTAAATGAATACAGAGTTGGCCGGGGTCCCCCGGGGCAGCTTTTTTTTCCCTTTTACCTCTACTCCAACTCTCTTCGACGAAGATAGCAGATGTACAAGCTCACAGCGCGTTGCGGCGGGGCGCTGTGAGATTGTAGATCTGCTATTTTCATGAAAATGTTTCCCGCAGAATAGGGAGAATATAGGGATGCTAGGGTTAGACAACATAAGAAAGAGGTCAGCCAATCACCAGACAGTGATTACAGTGGTCAGCCGACAATCACCAGGCAGTGATCACCATGTCTCACAAGTACAGTCTGACACACACTAGCATAGCGGTTCAAGTCAGTACGCTGCTTTGCCGAAGGCTGTAAAATATGGTGTGAATAACAATTACTGCCGGTCATGCTGATGATTTTATTTTTTATACTGTCCTGCAAATGAGGAAAGAAAGCCACACCATATTTTACCATGTGCACTCCATCGAGAAATCATCCACCCATAAGCTGACCAAAACACCACAACGGGTTGTGAATAAAATGGCTTTCAACAAGGTTACATACGTAGGGCACAGAGGTTTTTCCTGGTGCTGCTGGAACTTTTATAATGTCTGCCTGTGAAGTGTTAGCAAAGGTTTACAATTCTGAGTATTCTGCATAGAAATAGCCATCTAAACGGCCTGTTGCCATCTACTTGCAACATAGGGGAATATCCTTTTTTCCCCATTGCATTGCTGTGCACTCCTTTCTTTTTCTCTCGAGTTTCAGACTTTTAGTTGCAAATATATATTTTTTATTTCAAATTAGTTTAACTCTTACTAAGTGGACCTTCAGCACATATTTTCTTATGTACTAACGTAATGGGTTAATCTGCAATACCTGGTCCATTTGATTATATCTGGCAATGTCCTTATGCAGGGTCCTTAGCATGATCATGGCCACCATACCAGACAGGAATAGGACAATCACTAAGGAGTTCATGATGCTGAAATACAAACAAAACAAAACGCACCATTAGCCAATGAGTGTCAACGACCCAAAAGGCCTCAACAACAAGCCAGTTAAAGGAATGGAAGAATCACTCCTACCTAAACCACTGGATGTTGGTGTGTGGCATGGAGACCAAGATGTAATCCCACCGAGAGGCCCACTTGATGTCATTGTTTTCCTGTTAAAGAGAGGATGTATCAATACTAGGGATGCACCGAAAGGGACTTTCTTTGCCGAAACCGAATACCGAATATAAGAAACAGTTGGCCGAAAACCGAATACCGAATAACCGAAAAGATTTAATATTGTATATATTTTTGCCTACCATTGCCGTCATTGCCGTACCTTAAAGCTACCTGATTTATGGTTATGGCAAAACTTAACTTCAATAATAATCACTGTTATGGGTCCATAAAACATTTATTCAGCTCATTTGAATGCATTAATTGCATAAACTAGTCGGTGATATATTTTCCGCCTATTCGGGCCGAAACCGAATAGGCCGAAAATGCTTTTTTAGACATTTTCTGCCGAATACTTTCTGCGGCCGAATATTCGGTGCATCACTAATCAATACTGCAATAAAATATGTAATGGAAGCTATATTATTGTTCCTATATCTCAGGACCATATGTAAGTTAGTGTACATAATGTAACTGAAAAGTAAAGTGGTTCTCAATCTTTTCTGTATCAGGGCCCACTAATAAACATTGGTGGCCCACACATTTGATCACTTAACCCACATGGGTGTGACACTTCCATTTTCATTATTTTTATGTGTAATCAATCGATTTGTGTTCCAGCGTGGATCAATGGAACTAGCATAGTATACTTTAAGTTGATGTATCAGTTCTGTACCACAATAAAAAAAACTTTTCCAAGATTTTAAATTAAAACGATAAGATGAAATATCTTAACGTTATGTTTTAATATTCATGTTATTTTATCACTTTTTTGCCAACCTGTGGGCGAGGCCTCCAAATTTGTCCATTTGAAAAAGCGTCAACCACAGGTTTCATGTAGTAAGAAGACATGTTATTTCCTACCTCAAAGGAGACAGAGTATGTGTATGTTATCTGCACATCGCTATCAAACTCTCCAGGGAGCTCTGTGGGAGGGCCACTTTCACACGTTTTCGGATCCTTATGTTGGATGCTGTTAACACAGTCAGAATGCATGGAACACTTATTAAGAAGTCTAGGCCTTATTGAGCGCTGTTCAACCAAAAGCAACACGATAAAGCAGAAAAGCACTATAGCGCTCTCATGGTACCGTAATACCTATATATAACTCATAACATCGCCACTGTATGTCCAAAACCTTTTCAGGAAATGGATAAACTAACCTGTGTTCCAATGGATCCAGTATAGGTATTATTTAGTCACAAGCTCTTGTTAATACGTTCCATTGGTTCAATATTTACAAAACCCTTTCAAAAACCTCACGATGTGTCACAACTTGGCTATTTTCGCTACTTCTGTGCAACAATGTGGTACGACGAACTAGGGCATATGAAAAACATAAATGGACGTTTCTGCCCGACAGCAACATGATATAGGACTGTCATGGTCAATAAACTAACCTCTTTGGCTCGAGAGTGGCGGCTACCAGCCGAGCCCCTCTCCATCCCTCATTTGCTCCACTGTGGTATGTGATCTTGATGTCTATGTGGTTGAAGACGTAGAAGGTGTTCTTCTTATTGAAGTCAGCCTGAAAAACAACATTTACAGGTAACTTAGGCCCAGGCTACACGGCTCTTTTAGAAAAGATCCCTGCCCATAAGACAGAGATATGAGTCCACACACAAACGCAGAAACGCATTGAACACAGGATAAAAACACTGCAGTAGGTTTCAATTGTAGGCTATATTATATTTGATTTTATATCACTTATGAGGTGCCAATCATATGTTTTAATGAAGGAATAAGTACCGCATTTAAAAAGCCACCTAAATTGTGAGTGGAAGTGGAACATGTTTCTTTCATTGTCTGTCAGCATGTCACACTATGTGCGTAAATATCCAGATCCCGACTCTCGACTTTTCTTAAAAATGATAGACACTTTACCATTGCTCTGGCGACTTGGCAAGTCCTGCACAGAAAATAATAGCAGAGTCAGACCTATAGAAGTGTCCACGACCACAACCATGCACTTGTGAGCTTGTAGAGTGGCTATATTTTCGAGGTGTATAATAAATGTCACGGTATAATGTAGGCTAATAAAAGTACACACACGCACATTGTAGGCATCCAGGCACAGTGACAACGGAATGCAGTCAAGCGTGCGCCTGCGCCTGCAGTTGATGCAACATATGATACGTTTTAAAGTTGTTAACAGTGATATATAAACATGAACAATTGGATTGATATCCGTGTAGTTTCCATGTAGCTCAGTTTCGCATGACTACACAGCTCCACTGATCCGGATATTTTCCGAAAATCTTCACTTATTTATCAGTTTCCAAAAACCTCCGTTTGAGTGGCCGAAAACGCCGTTTGTGCGTTTAGCAAAAGATCCATATATGTGTAGCCTGGGCCTTAAATACACTCTGGTGTCTGTACAGTATGCAGACTCCACTTAGGCCTAACCACAAGCTCACAGCTGAGATGTCATACTAGGTCTGCAATTTCCACTATATATGAGAAGTTTCGAAAATGTTTACACATATTATTTGTTTGTGCCTATAATGATTTGTCCAACAAAAAAGGACACCAGGGACATCTACCATGTCAAATTAATTAATCCACATGGCTAAAGAGGTTAAGAGGCTGAATGAGAGTTTATGAATGACAGGGGAAATTGGACTCACATTGATGACGCAGGCATCTTTAGCTCGGCCATCCGTAGTGACAAGACAGCCAATGGGGAACCCGGGATTGCAGTACTTCTGACCATCCTCTACATCATAGCACCATGTCACCGGCATGTTGTCAACGATCCTGAAATTGATTACCGATAATTATGCCCAATTGTCAGACTGGTCTGCATTCTTTTCATGCAAATGACACCTTGTTGAACTGGAAATGCTAGTTATACTATGCATTGCAAATATACTGTTAGTTACTTGTTCACGATTGTTTGTGATTTACATTTAGTTTTGCTTGATGACCATGCTATCTAAATAACATTCTTAACATTTGTTAAGAATGTCATTTAGATAGCATGTTGTTTAGACTAGAGTTTCTCAACCATTTTAATTTCAAGGACTACGAGTTTGATATATTAGATTAGCCCATGGACCACCATTTGATCAAATATTTTAACTCTTGGACACAATTTCTACTGTAAAATCCTCAGGGTTCATTTAACTCTGACAGTGTATAAATGGAACCAAATTAACCCTTTCCGGGGCATTTTGTTCCATCATGTTACTCTTATTTTGCACTGTATATCAGTGGTCCCCAGACATTTTAGCTCGAGACCTAAAAGAGAAATTTGACGTCTTGCATTACTACCAGTGATACTAGTATGACCGGCTTCAGACAATGACATGCCATTTGAATATATACGCCACACCCACAGAACAGGACACCCACACCTCAAAGCAACTTACCAGTGGTGCTGGTAATTTAACTGCATTCCTCTCTTGAGAAAATCAAGCTTGGCCGCATCATCCTCGTTACCCTTCTTATACGATTTTTTGCACACCTCCTTGCACGTCACTTTCTCATTGAAGTTGAACTGGGAAAAAATGCGGAAGGAAGAGATATGTGCGATGTGCAGACCTTCTCTTTCGAGGAAGAGATATTCACAGAATATTGAATACACAAGGATAGGAAGTTGGAACTGTGGAAACCTACAAAATAAAAAATAAATAAACCCTACAGAAAACAAATTGTACCGTAATATATTCCAGAATGATTCTCACCTTGTATGGTGAAGTCTCGATTCTTTCACCGAATAACACCTGCCCAAGGTTCTCTGACGGCCTCTTCTCTTTGAGATCTTTGCAAAAGTCAAACCTTTAACAAATTAAGAAGAATTCAATAATTGTTATGGGCTTGCTGACATGCAGGCATTCATAAAAATAAATATATAATATATAAAAATAAAAAAGCTTATATCAGCTACTGTTACTTACACGTCATACTCATAAGGCAGGACTGATTCAACTGAGTCCAAGCGATTTACAAACAACTGGATTGAGGTCTGTAAAGGGGGGAAATAGTCAAATTAGTATCCACTCTCCACTTAGAGAGCACCTGCCTACTTGGTTATTGCATGGAGGTACAGATAACATTTTTTGTTAGGTGAAACCTGACTAATGAAAGCTCATGAAATGTAGACGACCAACTGAGGACCTCGTTCTATATTATGTATACGTTAGCTCTATCTGGCCCAGTACCGTAAACCCATGTTAGAGATCCATTCATACACCTACATGTGGACAGTGGAAGATCATTTTAGTGACCTAGCCTGCTAGCCATAGCCTAGGATTTAGACTCTCGTAGATGTATTTGATCGATTCTGAATCAAAATGTCTGAATCGATCGAATATATCTACGAGAGTCTACACATCTTAGGCTAGCCGAGCCATAGATATATATAAAGCAGGTCATAATAAGTGCTCTACTTCCGTGCTCAGTCAGGACCTGATGATGCTGCTTTGCTTAGTAAATGCTTACTGCTATGGGTACCATACCGATGCATCTTCATGAAGGTGCGCTGATTACCGGTACTTCCCCTTCCGTGTTGTTACCCACATAATCACAGCTTTGTTTTGAATGGAACATCTATTTTCTGGACACGTATCAATGGCCCAGCACCAGCAGCACCTTATGACCTGCTGTCTATCCGAAGAGCCAGAAACAACTCAAAACATCATAGATTCATTCCCAGTTGTTTGCGGTATAGATATCTATTCTCTAACACTGACGTAACATTGTATTAAGCGCCCTGAGCATTGTGCCGATACTGTTGCATTTTGTTATCTGATGCCAAGTTGTTGGGACAAGCTGACCAGCTAATAGTTCTCCGTCCGATCCAGTCAGTCTCGGGCCTAAACGGTACCTCAAGGTAACGTTAAGCTAATACTAAAAGCTGGATAAAGAATGCTAATGAATACAATAACGAACATGTTCAATTCTGCGGCCTACACGTGAATTCACACGTATTAAAGTAGAAGAAAAGCAGTTCTCAGACAGTTCCTTGTTTACCTGGCAGTCATCACCTCCTTCGCCCTCTTTGCAGAAACTCACGGGGGCTAAACCCGGAAGGTAGAACGCCGAGCAACACACACTGAACGCACATAACAACAACGGGAATATAAACACTAGATCCGATTCTATCCGCCTCTTCATTGTGTGTCTCGGAAGGAACGGAACGCTTCCGCGGCTCCGTGGTGATCTTCTTGTGGAACTGCGACTTTTTTGATCCGCTCTTACTCCCAGAATTCCACTAGAAGAAAACAACGTTTGTTCGCTGTGTGGTGAACACTAGCCGCCTCCTCCTCCTTCCTTCTGTTGCTCTCTGCTGACCTGGCTCCACTCATGACTGTCACAGGCGGCGTTGCCAGGTCTGGTTTGCGACTGCGAAAGAAACAAGCAATCAGGTCTGACTATGATCGAGTAAAAAAACCTATACCTAACACCTAACCTCAGTAAAACTATACCTAACCTAACCCTAACCTTAACCTCAGTAAAACTATACCTTAACCTCAGTAAAACTATACCTAAACCTCAGTAAATGTAACTTGCCCGGGGGCGTGGCAGCCGCATAACCCGTGTTGGATTTATTATGTTGCAGTGTTTCTCAACCTTTACCTTTCTGGATGCAATCCTACCTGGAGGGGAGAGAACAGATGGTGGAGGTGAATGGAACACTGTCCCCCCCCCCCCCCCCCCCCCCCCCCCCAGTGAGCTGTGGCATTCCTCAAGGAAGCATACTAGGTTCTTTACTGTTCCTAATATAATGTAAACGACATGAGATTGTGACTGCAACTTGTTCCTGTTCGCAGATGACTCGGCACTGCTAGTCTCGGACAGGAACAAACTGCAGGTTGAAAAGGCACTCAGCTCTGAACTCGGTGGAATCTGCACCTGGCTCGCTGATAACAAACTATCTTTACACCTGGGAAAAACTGAATCCTTTCTCTTTGGATCTAATGGTAATCTCAGCAAGGCAAATGGCTTCTTGGTTAAAGTTGGTGACAATGTTATCACACGTAAATATGAAATTACCTACCTAGGTTCCATCCTGGAGGCTAATCTTTCCGGTGATAAAATGGCCACCAACGTAATCAAAAAAGTCCACCAAAGAACAAGATTCCTTTACAGGATCTCCTCACTGGTCAACAAAAACACCTTGAAGACCTTAACAGGAGCCCTCGTACAAGGTTTATTTGACTAAATGGTGCATTTATATAGCGCCTTTATCCAAGGCGCTTTACATAGATTGTGCATTACATTCACCCATTCATACACCGATGGCAGCGGAAACCATGCAAGGCACCAGCTAGCACATCGGGAGCAATTAGGGGTTCAGTGTCTTGCTCAAGGACACTTCGACAGTAACTCTGGGGGAGCCCGGGTTCGAACTGGCAACCTTGCGGTTCCCATCCAGGCACTCTACCCCTGAGCCACCGCCCCCCCGACTATACACCCCCTGATAACACAGCACCTCAAAGGCCCTTAAAACTAGGCTCCAGACTTCCCAAAACAAACTGGTCAGGCTCCTACTTGGCCTCACCCCCCGAACCCACCTCACTCCTGCCCACTTTGACAGGCTGGAATGGTTTAGGGTCGATGCAGAGTACAGCATCTTGCAATGGGTTTGGTCCACAAGATTCGATACACCACCAAGATGTACCTGTCTAGATACTTCCTTAATGTTAACGAAGTCCACACCCACAACACCTGACCAGATGGAGTGCAACGAACCATGTACGAACCCAGATTCGGCAAAAAACAAGGGACTAAATTATTTTCGCTTCTATGCCACCAAAATGTGGAACGCCCTACCAACAGTCATTAAGACATGCGAATCCCTTGACTCCTTCAAAACCGCTCTTAAAGGGCACCTACGGACGGCTGCAATTCGAAACTGGCCCCCGTAAAATCTGAATCCCCCCACCGCCCCCCCTTTTCCCCTCACTGTATAAGTTTCTTTCCCCTTTTTACCTCCTTTTTGATGAAATCCTGTTCTGTTCTTTGACTATATATAATTTGTCATACGTCTCTAAATGTTTTGATGAATTGAACATGGTGGACCCACGCTTAATTGGGTCGTCCACTCTTTGTATTGAGTTGTGCTTGAAATGTACTGTAATTCTGCAAACTGTTAATAAATATTTCAATCAATCAAAAACACACTCACACACACGCGCGCACGCACACACACACACACACACACACACACACACACACACACACACACACACACACACACACACACACACACACACACTAATTAAGGAACTATCCCTTTTTAAACAACATCAGGAGCAAGCCCAAATAAGAAGCTATAGGCCTAAAATTTAGAAATAAGCCCTAAAGCCTAAAACTGTGAATAAAAAATACATTATTTACAATTGCAACTTTACAGAAAAAAACATGCCCCAAGTCTCTGATAATATGCAGACATGGCAACACTGGCCACAGGAGATCCGAGGACGTCATCCCATCGCCCGGAAGGTCCACTCATGCAGTAATCAATTAAACTTTGCAGCTTGCATATCCGATCTAGAGCAGATACGGAAGCCATCTCTATGTTTGTATGTATGTGTGTGGGATAAAAAATCCGAATACAGTAGGCGGGCTTAAGACCGGATGCTCTCAAAGGGCACCTACGGACGGCTGAAACTGCCCCCCGTAAAATCTGATTCCCTCACCCACCCCTGCCTTTGCCCCTAGTGGCACTGGCACTGTGTGACCACCGAGTGGTAGTATAGAGAGCTACACAAATGTCTCAGTTTGATTGATTGATTGATTTAAATATTTATTAACAGTTTGCAGAATTACAGTACATTTCAAGCACAAACTCAATACAAAGTGGAGGACCCAATTAAGCATTACACTTGTTTACAAGAGGGTCCACCATGTTCAATTCATCAAAACATTTAGAGACGTACAAATATAGGCACTTCAATATAGTCAAAGAACAGAACAGGAATTCATCATATCATCAGTGTCCACTGTCCATCCTCAATTCAAAACATCAGATAGGACATTCTGGGTCTTCAAAAAGAAGCCCTAATCACCAGTTATTTACATGAATTTAAGTAGGCCTATAGTTAAGTAGGAAAGAAAGAAAAAATCCATAACAAATGGATAGTGATAATTACCCAGTACTTACGATATTAGATGATAATCAAATATTAGTAGTAATTAAATATTAGGAAAGTATTAACCATTTGGCGTGTTTTAAACTCGTACTGCCTGTATACCTTTAAAGATATCCAGTCAATCAAGCTGTGTAAACATGCTGGATTTACGTAGCTAGAACAGAAGCACATTTCCATATAATCCCCTGCACACTATTTGGCTTATGTGGACTCTGGACTGTCCACATTTTAAACATGCTGTACAAATTGTGCTCTAATTCAATTAATGATTAGTGAATGTGTGATTGTTAGCTTCGGACACAGAGCAAACAGTGGTTGTATCCGTAGAGCTTCAGAGACGGAGCAGACAGCAGGATGAAGATGATACTGTGGCTGAGTGTGACCTCTCTGCTCCTTTCCTCTCTAACCATGGAGCTGCATTCAGTGCATTGTAAGTAGATAAAATCCACCACCTGCTGATACCGCATGCATGTGGGCAGGGGTGGAAGAAGTGTTGATTTCTAAATAACTGTTCACCATGGGGGTGGTTTAGTAGCCTCGTAGTTGTTCAGTTCTGAGAGTTTATCGTCAACGTTTTGCCAGAAGCAAAAATTCAGCATCAGAATCAGCTTTATTGTCACGTACGTCACATGTTTGCAATGTAAAAAAAAACAAGAGGTGAAAATGTGTTAATACAGCTTCACAATACTTTTAACCACTTTATTGATTTATAGTACGTTGGCAATTCAAAGTTTGAGAAGCATGTGACTTAAGCAACAGAGAAGGCCCGGCCACATTCAGTTCAATTCCAAGGGCTTTATTGGCATGAGAAAACATACGTTTACATTGCCAAAGCAAAAAGTGGAACAATACAATCAAAACTAAATGAAGCCTATGTTCTCCAATAAATCAATTTCCATGTACTGAGATCACTCAATGCAGTAGTCAAAGATTCGTAGTCTTTAGGGTGGTGGTGTAATTGTTCCATTTCATATCTCATATTCAGTAAGGAGTGTTTGGGTCGACCGTGGTTCATCAGGCAGTGGTTCTCAACCTTTTTACAATGTTTGCCTCTTATATTATCTAAGAATTTGGCAAATGTTTGACCAGTTATAGTTTATTGTTGATTACTTTGATGCAGTAATGGCATTGTTTTTTTGTTTTTTTTATTGAGGTGCATCAAAGACCCCCCCCCTCCTAATGCCCCCCATGTGTACTCTGTGACCGTCATGCTCATATATATTTGATGTTGTTTCTCTTCAGCTCTCCAAATTCAACCAACACCAAAACCAACACCAGGTAAACAAAGATGAAAGATGATAACAACAACACATTATGTACACATTGTAGCCTAAAAAGGTTTTCTTCTGATCAAGGTAACATTATTTTTCTTTCTCTCCTACACTGTTTATTCTGTTGTCTCTGTACAGATGTCAAGTTGAGGGGAGGATCCAGTCGCTGCAGTGGTGCACTGTGGAGGGACAATGATGGGAATTGGGCTAAGGTTCAGGTAGAGGTGAATGTGAAGGAAGCGCATGAAGTGTGTCGACAGCTGGATTGTGGCCCTGCTATTTCAGCCAAAACCATTGGGAAATATTCGAGAGCCTACGTGGAGGTGATCTGCTCCGGTAAGAAACAATGACTTAAACAGTTGCTTTTCCTAATCTTGATCTGTAACTAACTATGTAACTCCTGCTGTCTATCTAGGAAAAGTACATTTGAAATTATTTTGAAATTATTTTGAAAACTCTCTCTCTACAGAGTCCGTGAGGTTGGTGAATGGGACTGGTCTGTGTTCAGGCAGAGTGGAGGTGAAGTCTAATCAGTCGTGGGTCTCAGTGTGTGAAGGTGACTTTGACCAGCAGGATGCAGAGGTGGTGTGCAGGCAGCTTGGCTCAGTTGGCTGTGGATCTTATCCAGTCCTCCTGGGGGCGTTCTATGGAGAAGCCAATGTTCCAGTGTGGACCAAAGAGTTCCAGTGTGAAGGCAATGAGACTGTTCTCCTGGACTGTATAGCCTCACACTCAACTAGAAACAGCTGCTCACCTGACAAGGCTGTTGGACTCACCTGCTCAGGTAAAATATCAACTACACTTTACAGTGCCGTCGCTACATATACGTGCAATACACACTGCGAGTAGGGCAACACGCTGAGGGGGGCAACAAAATGTGCCAAAAAGTACCAAGCCGACCCTCATAATAACCAATTTCTCCGCGGCTCTTCTGAGTAATAACGAGCGGCCGTGTGTGCGTCCTCGCAAACAGCAAAAATATCTGTATGAGAATGAGAATGAAAATGCAGCGCACTTGTCGGGAGGGAGGGGCAGCAGAAATATCCTACGAGTAGGGCAACCAAATGGTCAGCTACGTCCCTGACACTTTAGGTTATTTATATTCACATTACAATTTAGGCATTTACCAGTCTTACCAGACGCTATTATCATTCCATCCTGGAGGCAAATCTTTCCTGTGATAAAATGGCCACAAATGTAATCAAAAAAGTCAACCAAAGAACAATATTCCTGTATACAGGATCTCCTCACTGGTCAACAAAATCACTTTGAAGACTGTCTTGTATGTAACCTTGTATGAGGGCTCCTGTTACGGCGCAAAACAGGTGCAAAACAGCCAACAGCTAATATATTATAGATTGCGGCCTATTAACCCATTTTGGGCGGGAACCCCTTTTGGTGTTTTAAAGCATTATGTTATACTTTAGCTATTGAGTGGCGCGCTATGAACTCGTAGGTCTGCTATTCTTGAAAAATCGTAAAAAAAATCCCCTAATCTTTGAATATATATTATTACAGAGTGAACATTTTAACTCCAATCTTTGCTTCTGGGGAGGTCCCTGGAACAAAATATTTCCAGATGGGGGGCGGAGGCATATTACAGTTTTTGGGGTCCTTGACATGAAATATTGAGCACCACTGATAGAGAAACATAAGGTTTATCAGAAAACTGTCAGGACTTTTAATCAAAGTAATATTATTTTGAACTGCCTATTCTGTTGCCTCTGTATAGGGGTCAGGTTGGTGAGAGAAACAAGTAAATGTATTGGTACACTAGAGGAAACACCCGATGGAGAGTGGAGAACCTTGTATCCGTATGACAACAATCATAACCATATATGGAAGCTGATGGAAACACATCACATGTGTAGACAGCTGGACTGTGGCTCTGCTACTCCAGCAGGAACGAGTGAGTCATTTGGGTTCTGGTTCCGGAAGACTGATTACACAGTGGAGGTGATCTGTTCAGGTAACAAACAACAACTTCAACGATGACACAACTCTAAAAAGTTACCAAACTGCGGTTCAAATCTTCAGAGAGGTCAGCCTCTATTCAACAAAATGCTCATGTCCATGTTACAGATGTCAGGTTGGTGGGAGGAGCCAGTGACTGTAATGGTACACTGGAGAAGAAACTAGATGGAGAGTGGAGTCCAGTTCATGATGATAAGTATGCGCTTAACCAGAAGACGGCACAAGAAGTATGTCGACAGCTGGACTGTGGTACTGCTGTTTCAACAAAAACCAGTAAAATTGAGCCCGACGGTAAACACACTAAAGTGGAGGTGATATGTTCAGGTAATAAATTACATCTATCTATCTGTCTGTCTGTCTGTCTGTCAGGCTCACATGCTGCAAGGTAGTCCATGATCCATGCCACCATGCTCTCTCATCTCTCTCTGTCTCTCTATCTCTGTCTCTCTCTCTCTCTCTCTCTCTCTCTCTCTCTCTCTCTCTCTCTCTCTCTCTCTCTCTCTCTCTCTCTCTCTCTCCCCCCAGAGTCTGTGAGGTTGGTGAATGGGACCAGTGTGTGTTCAGGGACAGTGGAGGTAAAGTCTAATCAGTCGTGGGTCTCAGTGTGTGAAGGTGACTTTGACCAGCAGGACGCAGAGGTGGTCTGTAGAGAGCTTGGCTGTGGGATTCCTTTAGTCCTCCAGGGGGCGCACTATGGAGAAGCCAATGTTCCAATGTGGAACAAAGAGCTCCAGTGTGAAGGCAGTGAGTCTGTTCTCCCGGACTGTAGAACCTCAGACTCAACTAGAAACTGCTCACCTGACAAGGCTGTTGGACTCACCTGTTCAGGTAAAATAACTCGTTCTAGGCAGGCAATGAGTTTTAACACTTTAACACTCCCTGCTGACAGGCTCCGCCCCAGCCAATAGGAGTACAAGCAGTGACAAATATCGGGCCATTAGAATACAAAAATACAATACCGGTAGTCCCCACTTTTTGCATATTTGCACATATGTGAAATTTGTCCCTAAACAACTAGGAGCAGTGAGCAGCCTTTTACTCAGAGAGCCGGCGCTCGGGGAGCAATTAGAGGTTAAGAGTCTTGCTCAGGGATACACATCGACACATTTCTGGTCTGGCCTGGAATCGAACCTGGGACAACACTCGAGGCACACCGCGGTGGATTCAGACGCCCAGACCCCGCTGTGCTCATTTTTTTTGAGGAGCTGCTAGCCCCTCCTATGTCCAGCTTTGAGGGTTTGTCTTAACACAAACATTGAATGTCATTGACAATGAATGGCTAGCTTTGTGTGTGTGTGTGTGTGTGTGTGTGTGTGACGTGTGTGTGTGTGTGTGTGTGTGTGTGTGTGTGTGTGTGTGTGTGTGTGTGTGTGTGTGTGTGTGTGTGTGTGTGTGTGTGTGTGTGTGTGTGTGTGTGTGTAAACACAAACATTGTGTAAATGTGGCGAGGTTTAAAAGTACATTATGCTAAAGTAGCCGACTATGCCACCTGGAGGCTGTGGAGCCCAGGAATCCACTTAATCCCTTCAAATAAATGACATAAAAACACACAGGTTCTTCTACCAGGATTGAGCAGAGTGAAAAAGGCAAGGTCAAGGGTGCAATAAACAGCTTTATTGTGAAACACACAAATGATTAAACAACGATCATGCATCATGCTATATAGGCAAAGTCCATACAGTTCTTTGTGGGTGGGCAACAGTCCATATAGTCCTTTTAACTCCCAGGGGATCCTTAAGGGTCAAGCAATAATTCACGTGAGTGTATTTGGTCTACAATGGCCTACTGTCCACAAAGCTCACAATCATTTCACACAAAAGTACATTGAAGTTAAAATAATACAAAAGCATGCAGTATAATTATAAAAACACAGGCCAGAGGTCTGTGTCCCAAACAAACAGTGAATCAATTTCCCCAAACAGGTGGAGGCTGACAATAACAACTATAACTAAAATAATGGTTAAACTGATTCCATTCAATGATTCGACTGCACAGTGCACACGCCATCAATATCAGCTTCAAGGTCATAGAGGGGTACTTGGCTCCAAAGAGGGGCTAGTCGAAACGTTGCCCGATCTGCTGAGTTGAGTTGGCATCCCTTCTTTCACCGTCTGCCACCTCTCACTGGGTCATTTTGGCAAATGCTTTGCAAGGAATCTCGGGAAATTTTGCCTTCAATTGTGACATGCGCCTCAGAGCCGGAAAGGGCGTCTACGTTTACTGCTCTCTCTCTCTCTGCACTGCAGTCTGCATTTTAAAGGCTCCACTCAATTAAGCAGGTGCAGGTGATTTCCTATAATCACCAGAGAGTGATCATACATCAATGAGATGATGTATGATGATAAGAGCGCCCCTCACTTCACACAGGGTGTGATTGTTTTTGTTTTTTCCTGTTGTCTCTATCAGCTTACAGGTGGTTGGAACCAAGCCACAGTGAACCAAACTGTTTTGGTAACCTGGTCGAGAGACACGATGGAGGGTTGAGAAAGCTGTATGACAGAGATCACGTATGGAAGCTGATGAAGGAAAACAACCTGTGTAGGCAGCTGGACTGTGGCTCTGCTCCCTCTGGGATCTGGATCTATCATACTGGTGGCAAAGTGGAGTTGATCTGTCTAGGTAAGTAAAAGTACTTTTACTTAAGTACAATTTTTAGGTATTTGTACTTTACTACTTTACTTAGTATTTCCAATTTCCAATACTTTTACTTCTACTCCACTACATCTCGGAGCCATGTCTATACTACAGAGCTCAGGTTGGTGGGAGGAACCAGTGACTGTGATGGTACACTGGAGAAGAAAGAGCATGGAAAGTGGGCTACGGTTCAGGATGGTGATCGCGAAATTAATCTGAGGACGGCGCACGAAGTGTGTCGACTGCTGGACTGTGGCTCTGCCGTTTCTACGAAAACAATCGGTGAATGGAGTTGGGACCCTAAAATCACCAAGATGATCTGTTCAGGTATAACAGTTTCTGTCTGTCTGTCTGTCTGTCTGTCACGGCATTGCCCTGGGTGTCCAGATGTGTGAAGAGCATGTTCATCAATGGTATGTGGACTGATAAGCGGGTGGAGGTGGTCACTCACCAGCAGTCTCAGATGAGGCAGTAACAGGCTCAGCCGATCAAAGGTTGTGACTCCCCCTCGTTTTTATTTATGTATTTTATTTTATTGATTGAATACTATATACTGCTAAAAGGATAACACAAAAAGTATTGGGAACTTGTTTCCATTGTCGTCCTTTTATTCAATTAATCAACATAGCATTCCCAAATGTTCCCTCAATCCCTGCATTCTGTTTTGCCAAATTATGCCCTATTTTCCCTCAGCCCAATGTTCCCTCAACCCTCTGTTCCTCCATCCCAAAATAGACTCTATGTTCACTCAGCAACACATCATATATGGCCCTTCCATAATGTGCTGTCGTGGTAACCTGTTACAACATTTATTAATGTGCTTGTAAGGCACTATAATACTCGTTATAAAGGTTTATAGACTCTAGGGGTGGGAGAGAGAGAGAGAGAGAGAGTGTGATGCAGTCTAGTCTAAACACAATTATTTGAGATAATCATAATTACTTTGAGAACATGTAAGTAGCAAATCTACAAGCTTACAACATGTTGCACTATGACACGTTGTGAGCTTGTAGATCGGCTACTTAATATTTCAGTGTCCCGTGTGTTCCATACTCTCTCTCTCTCTCTCTCTCTCTCTCTCTCTCTCTCTCTCTCTCTCTCTCTCTCTCTCCACCCCCAGAGTCTGTGAGGTTGGTGAACGGGCCTAGTGAATATTCAGGCAGAGTGGAGGTGAAGTCTAACCAGTCGTGGGTCTCAGTGTGTGAAGGTGACTTTGACCAGCAGGATGCAGAGGTGGTGTGCAGGCAGCTTGGCGGGGGAACTCATGCAGTCCTCCAGGGGGCGCTCTATGGAGAAGGGAACGTTCCAATGTGGACCAGAGAGTTCCATTGTGAAGGCAACGAGTCCGTTATCCTGGACTGTAAAACCTCAAACTCAACTAGAAACACCTGCTCACCTGACAAGGCTGTTGGACTCACCTGTTCAGGTAAAATATCAACTATACGCTTTTTAATTATTATGGCGTCTGTGTGTTTGATTGATTGATTGAAATATTTATTAACAGTTTGTAGAATTACAGTACATTTCAAGCACAAACTCAATACAAAGACTGTCAACTGTGAGTGGACGACCCAATTAAGCATTACACTTGTTTACAATAGGGTCCACTTTGTTCAATTCATCAAAACATTTAGAGACGTACAAATAGACACTTCTATATAGTTAAAAAACAGAACAGGAATTCATCATAAAGGAAGCAAAAAGGGAAAAGAAACGTATACAGTGAGGGGAAGGGGGGGGTTCAGATTTTACAGAGGCCAGTTTCGAATTGCAACCGTCCGTAGGTGCCCTTTGAGAGCGGTTTTGAAGGAGTCAAGGGATTCACATGTGTTAATGACTGTTGGTAGGGCGTTCCACATTTTGGTGGCATAGGAGCGAAAATAATTTAGTCCCTTGTTTGTGCCGAATCTGGGTTGTACATGGTTTGTTGTACTTCCTCTGGTGTTGTGGGTGTGGACTTCGATTACATTAAGGAAGTATCTAGACAGGTACATCTTGGTTGTGTATCGAATCTTGTGGACCAGACCCATTGCAAGATGCTGTACTCTGTCGTCGACCCTAAGCCATCCCAGCCTGTCAAAGTGGGCAGGGGTGAGGTGGGTTCGGGGGGTGAGGCCAAGTAGGAGCCTGACCAGATTGTTTTGGGAGGTCTGGAGCCTTGTTTTAAGGGCCTTTGAGGTGCTGTGGTACCAAGAGGTGGATGCATAGTCAAAGAAACCTTGTACGAGTGCTCCTGTTAAGGTCTTCAAGGTGTTTTTGTTGACCAGTGAGGAGATCCTGTAAAGGAATCTTGTTCTTTGATTGACTTTTTTGATTACGTTGGTGGCCATTTTATCACCGGAAAGATTGGCCTCCAGGATGGAACCTAGGTAGGTAATTTCATCTTTTCGTGTGATAATATTGTCACCCACTCTAACCAAGAAGCCATCTGCCTTGCTGAGATTACTATTTGATCCGAAGAGAAAGGATTCAGTTTTTCCCAGGTGTAAGGATAGTTTGTTATCAGCGAGCCAGGTGCAGATTCTACCGAGTTGAGAGTTCAGTCAGTGTGCATGTGGTATGTGTGTTCTACACATAAGTTACTAATTCCCACCCAGTGAATATCAAATAAATAGCAGCAAATCATGTCCTTCAACAAATAAACCAACCTGTTGCACTCACACACTATCTTTCTCTCTCTCTCCTTCACTGTTTATTCTGTTGTCTCTGTATACAGAGTTCAGGTTGGTGGGAGGAACCAGTAACTGTGCCGGTGTACTGGAGATGGAAATCGGGAAAGCGTGGAGACTGACGTTTGATCGGTATAGCGACTGGGACATGAAGGATTCACATGTGGTGTGTAGACAGCTGGGCTGTGGCCATGCTCTTCACATAAAAAAACGCACAAGGGGTTCTAAACGCCATGCTGTATGGCACACCATATCCAACTGTAAAGGATCTGAGGCTGTGGCAAAAGACTGCATTACAAAGGAATGGACTTACTCTGGTACCACTAACGACTTATGGGAGATAACATGTTCAGGTAACCCCATTTAGACCTGAAGTCGATTCTACAAATGTCTTCTAAATCCTGACAGTTTTCTGAAAAACCTCATGTTTCTATGGCAGTTGTTCTCAAAATTTTCATGTCAAGGACCCCCAAAAGTGTATGTATTTGGCCTTCTGAAAATATGTTGTTCCAGGGATCCCCCCCAGAAGCAAAGATTTGAGTTAAAATTGCTCGCTCTGAAAGAATATATAGAAGATTTGTGCCACATTTTCACAATTTTTCAAAAATAGCAGACCTGGTAGCGCGGCACTCAGTGCCACGCTACCAGAGCTTGTAGATCTGCTATTTTTCAATAGCTAAATTATAACATAATGTTTAAAACACCAAAAGGGGTTCCCGCCCAAAATGGGTTTACAAACAATGACTAATGAGTAATACAGTAACTTGTATTTAAGACATGTCCAAATGCTACCACCTGACTCTGATGAAGACCGCAAGGTCGAAACGTTAGTCGTTTGTATACTCAGAACCTAAATAAAAGGCTCTAAATGTCCGTGCTGCTCCAGTCTCTTCTCCTTATGTAATACAGTACTTATTTCATCTATCTCAGCTATAGAAATATTTTGACAAATTGAAAAACCTTTTTAAAAGAAGTAGTATTCTGCACAATGAGTACTTTTAATGTTGGCACTTTGTATTAACATGAACCGGCTGGGGTGGGTGTGTCGCGGTTGCACATCATCATACCAAAAAAGACAGTTTACTGGCCTCAAGTAGCCTATACCTGCTCGTAAATTGCAATAACAACAATTAGAATAAATTACGAATTATTGAGAAGTGTGTGGTGTAGCGCAGCGTGACACACACACACACACACACACACACGACACACGTTAGAAAGCTATGTGTCGTACACACACGTTAATAATTAGACAACGAAGCACTGTTGTGGCAGTTTGACACCGACACACACACACACACACACACGTTAGACAGCTAACTGCACACACGTTAGACAGCTAACTGCGCTGTGTAGTAACTAGTTGGTGTTGGCTAGACCTCACTCTGTGGTGTTGGCTAGACCTCACTCTGTGGTGTTGGCTAGACCTCACTCTGTGGTGTTGGTTAGACCTCACTCTGTAGTAACTAGTTGGTGTTGGCTAGACCTCACTCTGTGGTGTTGGCTAGACCTCACTCTGTGGTGTTGGCTAGACCTCACTCTGTGGTGTTGGCTAGACCTCACTCTGTAGTGTTGGCTGGACCTCACTCTGTGGTGTTGGCTAGACCTCACTCTGTAGTAACTAGTTGGTGTTGGCTGGACCTCACTCTGTGGTGTTGGCTAGACCTCACTCTGTGGTGTTGGCTAGACCATCACTCTGTGGTGTTGGCTAGACCTCACTCTGCAGCAACTAACTAACAGTGGTGGTATGGTGGTGCAGTGCTCTGCCCTTCAGCATCTCTGAAGGGCAGAGTTGTCCCACCAGAGGACAGTGAAGAAAGCAGGACAGATATAGCGAGAGACCCAACTCATGAACTATGATATAGATATAAAGATATAGCGAGAGACCCAACTCATAAACTATGATATAAATATAAAGATATAGCGAGAGACAAACTCATAAACTATGATATAGATATAAAGATATAGCGAGAGACCCAACTCATAAACTCAGCTCCTGCTTTGAGGTCCTGTAGAATATATAATGGTGCCTCTCTCAAGAAGGCAAAGGGCAGTGTCAGTTTCATCCCCACAGCCAGCAGGCTCCTTAATTAATAAACACAAACTCCCTAATACCTGATCCAGCTCAACTGGTCCAACTGGACTTGCCCCCCCCCCCTTATGCACACACATTGCTTCCATTGTGCATCATTGCATGCATGCACACTGACACACACACACATGAAAACTACACACAAACACATAGGGCATTCATCCAAGTGTGGAGAGAACATTGCTTTCTTTAAAAAAAAACATATTTCCCAACTTTTCTTGGTGTTTTAATTGTGGTGTATAAAATTATGTATTGTCTTGTCTTGAATGTATGTATTGACCCACGCAAAATGATTTTCCCTGGATGGATAATAAAGGACATCTAATCTAATCTTTCTCACAAAATGCATTTGCCATGAAAAGCTCTGGTAGAGTCACAACCTAGCCTGCATGGGCACCATTCCATTTCGGGTTTATGATCCAGTCAGGAGTGGATGATATCGCTACGTCATGTTGTAGTATTGTTTTGTAGTCATCAATCTTCCGGAACCTTTTCCCTTAAACCGATTTTTCTCAATAAAAGCTACAGGCTACGAGAGCTTTTATTGTTATTCTTCCGTTTTGAGGGAAAAGGAAGTCCCGTTTGATTGTTCCTGCCTGATGACTACAACATGACGTAACGATATCAGAGACCAGGCTTTCCTCCGAGGTGGAAAGCCTGGTGAGGTGAGGTTAGTCACAACCTGAGAAGGTATGGATCCCAATAAGTGCTTGAACACACACTGGTGCCAAGATAGCTGATATAACACTACATCTGACTGCCGGCTTAAATCAATCACATCAGTATAGCCTATCAGGGATTGTTGTGTTTGATTGTACAGGTAAAAACACCCATGGTGGGGTCCACCCCACCCCACCTCGAGGTGAGCTGAGATAGGGTCTCAGGGTGAGGTAGGCTCAGGGGGGGTTAGGTGGAGTGAGATAGGGTGCACAGTGAGAGTGAGGTGAGTCGTTTTGAGATGGGGTGGGGCAAGGTGGCTGCATAATATTACAGTATGCTACAGGTTATTTTTATTTGGGTTGAGTTCAGTATTGTTTTTGGCAGCAATTTTTGATTTTTAGTTTTAGTCAGATTTTCTTGAATAGTTATAATTTTGTTTTAGTCACATTTTAGTCACCTGGAATGTTTGCTAGTCTAGTTTTAGTCGACTAAATCTACAGTTGATTTAGTCGACTAAAATGTATTTTGGCGGTCCTTGATGCCCTCGTAATGACACTTGCTGAAAATAGCCGATCTACAAGCTCACAACGCCTCGCACTGCGACGTGTTGTGAGCTTGCAGATCGGCTATTTTCAGCATGCAACTAATTATAAAATTACTTATACTGGATCTCTTGTCCACTAGTCCCTTCCTAACATTTTAGTTAGGAAGGTTCTGTGGGACTGCCGGCATACTAGGCAGCAGACCAGTACAACACTGATGACTGAAGAGATAGCTGTGGAGCACCCAGCCTCCCAGTGCAGTGCAGTGGCAGATTAACTGGGATTTAGAGCTTCCTCCACTATACTGAACCAACACACAGCAAGGGGACAACACAACGCAGGAGGTCATTCAGCCGGCCGCATGCGGCCCAGCGTTTCCCACATGGTCCGGCTTTGATTGTCTCGATGATGCATGGAGCCCATTTGCTCCTTCAGTGACCGCAAAACCCCTCTGCTCACATCCTACATGGTCTCATTCATACAGGTGTCGTTCTAAATGAACAAGGTGCATTGACACAGATTGTCACATGTCACAATAGAGGGTGGGCGCATAGTGAGTTGCAAAGTGAGTTTAATGTCGTTTAAACGTTGTTTAATGCAATCAGATAGGACTTTTCTGTTTATGGACTGTCAAGGCCAGAAAGTAGTTTTTTGCCACTCGGTAGGCGTTCCCGCATAACTTCTGGGCATGATGATGATGTCATGCGCATACCCTCTATAGAGCCATCATGTGTGAATATTGTCAGAATGTGTCAGTTTTAGTTTTAGTTTATTTGTTGACGGATATTTTCAGTATATTTAGTCTTAGTTTTAAGTCATCATAGCTTAGTTTTTATTTAGTTTCCATTTAGTTTTCGTCAGTGGAAAAAAGGTCCAAAATGACATGGCGTAGGACGATCGAGAAGGAGCTCCAGCAACAACATCAGAGCTGGGGGACCATAGAGAATATGGCAAAGACAGATACAAGTGGATGAACTTTGTTGCTGCCCTATGCGCCAGCCGGCGTAATGGGGATAAGTAAGTAAGTAAGTGGAAAAAGGTAGTCGACGAACATTTTTAGTTGACGAAATCAACACTGGTTTAGTTGTAACATAGAAAGTATATATTTTGTGAGACGTTCTGATCTACTGATGAGTGATGAGACACACTGTGACATTAATACATTGTTGTATTGTAATAAATATTGTGTAGTATTACCATATTCTGTAATGCATCTTTTCTAGTATTGTAGGTTTTCTTTTGCATTATTTGAAGATAAACACAATAAGTAGATTGCACCTACACCATGTGATGGGGGCACACACACACACACACACACACACACACACACACACACACACACACACACACACACACACACACACACACACACACACACACACACACACACACACACACACACACACACACACACACACACACACACACACACACACACACTTTGAATCTAGCAGAATGCAATTTACACAGGACCACAATGGAAACAAGCTTCTTGTGTTGTCCTTTTAACAATCATTGTAAACCGTACCTCTCTACAAATTGAAAACTGTTAATAAAGTAATCAATCAATCAATCACGAGGTCAAATATGTTCTACCGCTATGCCACCAAAATGTGGAATGCTCTATATACCAACAGCCATCGGAAAGCGTGACTGCTTGCCCTCATTCAAAACCTCCACAAAAGAGCATCTGTCTGCAAATGGTAAATGGTCCTATAATCTCAACTCCCACTACCACCCCCAACTGTTTACTGTAGGCTACATTTTATTTGCTGCTTATGTTATGTCTGGTGTATTATTGTATGTCTAGTTTAAATATCAGGACCACAATGGAAATAAGCCCTCAGGCCTTTTTGTGTTATCCTTTTAGCACCATTGTATAAATAATCATACTAGTCTAGTAGTGTACTGGCACAGTACTGTACTGTTAATAAAGTATTCAATCAATCAGTCAGTCAGTCAGTCAGTCAAATTTCGGTGATAAAATGGCCACCAACGTAATCAAAAAAGTCAACCAAAGAACAAGATTCCTTTACAGGATCTCCTCACTGGTCAACAAAAACACCTTGAAGACCCTAACAGGAGCCCTCGTACAAGGTTTCTTTGACTATGCATGCACCTCTTGGTACCACAGCACTTCAAAGGCCCTTAAAACAAGGCTCCAGACTTCCCAAAACAAACTGGTCAGGCTCCTACTTGGCCTCACCCCCCGAACCCACCTCACCCCTGCCCACTTTGACAGGCTGGAATGGCTTAGGGTCGATGACAGAGTACAACATCTTGCAATGGGTCTGGTCCACAAGATTCGATACACCACTAAGATACCCATGTAGGTCTACCTGTCTAAATACTTCCTTAATGTTAACGAAGTCCACACCCACAACACCAGAGGGAGTGCAACAAACCATGTGCAACCCAGATTCGGCACAAACCCAAGGGACAAATTTATTTTCGCACCAAAATGTAGAACGCCCTACCAACAGTCATTAAAACATGTGAATCCCTTGACTCCTTCAAAACCGCTCTCAAAGGGCACCTACGGACGGCTGCAATTCGAAACTGGCCCCCGTAAAATCTGAATCCCCCCCACCCACCCCTTTCCCCCTCACTGTATAGTTTCTTTTCCCTTTTTTACCTCCTTTATAATGAATTCCTGTTCTGTTTCTTTCTTATATAGAAATGTCTATTCGTACGTCTTTAAATGTTTTGATGATTTGAACATGGTGGACCCTCTTGTAGCTAAACAAGTGTAATGCTTTATTGGGTCGTCCACTCACAGTTAACAGTTTTTGTATTGAGTTGTGCTTGAAAAGTACTGTAATTCTGCAAACTGTTAATAAATATTTCAATCAATCAATCAATCACCAAAAGTGGACCAAACACTACCATCTAGTGTTATTTTGCTGGAATATCACCGTGCTTTCTTTCTGCTGGCGGCGCCCTGTGCTCTGCTCTCTCTGTCATGACGATCACTGACCGCTAGTAACGTTCCTGTGTCAGACCTAGCCTGGGTAAACCCCTCCCAATGAAATGTTGTCCAGCAGGGGGAGTGGGTTTACCCAGGCTATGTCAGACCATACAGTGTCACATAATACCCGCCGCTGGCTCAAGAAGGCACAACAAGTCAACAACACCACGGCACGGATACCTGCAACTTAATCCTGGTAAACAACCGCTGTGTCCCACTCGTTCCTAGAAGAAGATTAGATCATCACACAGAGTCCTTCGGATGAAGAAGAAGAAGACGCGATTTTGGACGCAGCCACCATAGCAGCAGCGCCAGACAGCAGTAATAATAATAATGGCAACCGTTACAGAAGACGTCAGACTGACAAACTACCAGGGCTTTTTGTGCGTCGGTTTCGCTGGGTTTTTCAGCAAGACCGTCACGTCGCCTCTGGAGGTGGTGAAGATCAAGAGCCAGGTGGGCACTTTCCACTGCAAGAGGGGCTTCTGGCACACTTTTCTCCTCGTCGCACAGAACGAGGGACTCAGGGGATTCTGGAAAGGGAATGTGGTCTCCTGTCTCCGACTGTTTCCCTACAGCGCGGTGCACGTAGCAACGTACAAAAAGTAAGCGAATTGAGACAGACACACTCACACACACAAATATTATAAATATGAAATATTGTACACATATTAATAGGTTGTAGCCTGTGGGACACATTCAAACTGTTAACTACTGGGGGGGACAGTGGGGTAGAAAGAATGCTGCACCCTCTTGTAAACAAGTGTAATGCTTTTTTATGGTGTCGTCCACTCAAAGTTAACAGTTTTTGTATTGAGTTGTGCTTGAAATGTAACTCTGAAAACTGTTAATAAATACTTCAATCAATCAATCAATCAATCAAAAAGCTACCAGTGTCTTGTAAAAAGCCCGCTGAAAAAGTGGATAATAGCTTGAGCATAATACAACTACTGCAAGCATGGTTGTTTGTGTCTTCAATTGTATCTAATTTGGACTGGACAGCAAATTAAGGAAATGCATTGTGTACTTTAAAATGGAACAACGTATGATCATAATATTATTATTAGCAAGCCAAGCTCTGACAGTAGCTTCTACAAAACCAACACATACATTACTTCCTGTTTTCTGGAACGCGAGTGTCACGCCTTCACTATTGGTCCAATCAGAACGCTAGGATTTACTCGGACGATTTTGGTGTCATTGTAGGGCAAAAGAATAACCCCCCGTACCGTACAGCTATTGAGTGTAAACAGACTATCGGGGATATAAATAATAATAGTATATGATGAGGTGTAACGTGTCATCTAGTTAGTACTTTAATAGAGTAGTTATTGCTGTAGCCTGTCATGATGGGTGAAGAAGGCATGTGTAGGCTATATGTAAACAACAGCACACACCCCATCCCCTCTGCAAATGATTGTTCTGTTCTGTACACAATGTTCCTTCCTGGAGAAGAGCTCTTCTGTTTTATGAGTATCCCTCATAAACAGTACGCCTCCCTGGATAATATTAGATGGTTGATTAGCACACTAATGAATAATAATGACCTGTTTAGTTTTGTTGATGCTGCTTTTCAGATACCCAAGAGGCACTATTTATTATGTGCTTTCTGGATGCCTTGTCAGCAAATACAATTCCTGATTATTGTTTGTAAATAACAGAATGAAACAGCCAGCAGCAAGTTGTAGTTGCTATATTTACCCATGACACAAATCTGCAAACCTGCTTAAAAACAATTATGCCATGCCTGAATAATCCCCTCTCGACTGTCCCAGCCAACGCCCCACTATAGAGGGTATGCGCGTGACATCATCATCAAACCCGGAAGTTATGCAGGAATGCCCACTGAGTGGCGAAAAACTACTTTCTGGCCTTGACAACCCATGCATCCAAAAGAAAAGTCCTATCTGATTGCATTAAACAACGTTAAACAATGTTAAACTCACTTTGCATGTTGCTTTGCCACTCGACGTTCCATTCACTTTAAGCATGCGCATACCCTCTATATCTTAACCCCTCTCGGCATATCCCTGCCTAAAAACTCATCACAATGACAAATGACAAAACTGTCATCACTCGACCCCCGGCCGACTCCCCTGCCGGAAAGTCTGCTGTCAGTCCCTGGCTGCCGACGCCTGAACCCCCCCACCCGGCCTTCTCTCTCTGCTGAAGCCCCCTGACCTTGTCTGCTGATGCCCTGCCTCAGACCATTTCGTTTTAGTCAAGTCACATTTGTCTAGTTTTAGTTGACTGAATATCATAAGATTTTACCATTCATCAGTGAAAAAAAGGTAGTCGTTAGTTTAGTTTTAGTGGTCGCAGAAATGAACACTGAGACCTCCATGAGACCTTTTAGGAGTCTCTCACAACAACCACGTCCTGTGGAGTCAGCTTCACTGACTGTACAGTAAAACTTTATACATTATTCATTACACTGGTATAAGTGCCTCGCCTAGAGTAGTAACCTGTGGGGCTGGGTAAATGTACTGTATTTTTATTTTATTTGTATTTGTATTCTCGTATTGTGATGTACTGTCTTACCTTGTGGGCCACGAGCCTGTAATAAAGTTTATATTACGGGAGTTATGTCCTCCCAGTCCGTCGACAGTCAGCTGTAGTCTGTGCAGTGTGCTGTGTGGTGCTACTTTTACCCAAGACATGTGACGTCACCCGATCTTACCTCCTGACATAGTCAAAGTTAAGGTCCCTACACACCGGGTGCGATTTTCGGACGCGCCCAGTGTGCAACCACCTTTACAGTCAGGAAAAGACGGCTTGGTCTTTTCACAGGCATGAAATTAGGCTGATTTTGTAATTTGTTCTCTTGTTCAGGTTAAAAACTATGTACAGCCGATTAGATTATGGCAGGCTTGTAAGCAACGCAGCTGAATACAATTAATGATGGGTGTGTTAAGGCCCAAACCGCACCAATGATTCGCCATGCAACTCCTTGCAACCAAACGGTTGTGAGTAGTTGCATGAAATCAGTATCCTCACTGGCAGTTGCAAGGACTTGCATTGGTGCGGTTTGGGCCTAATGTGCCTAGAGCCATGGGTGTGCCAATTTGCAAGTAGGCCTTTATAGTCAACTGTATTGTCAAAGCACATTGACAGTGACAGACACACCTAAATCCTTTTAACCTGAACTGGAACACAAAAGTCAAACTCAGCCTAGAGTTTCATCCCGCATTGAGAGTGAGATGGGTTTTTGAGATTGTCAGGATTTTTAAAGCAAAACCAGGCCCATTAGAGTTGAGACACATTCCATACATTCTACAAAAGCCTGCTGCACGGGTGCCACCTCTCGGCCATCCCCCATATAGCTGAGATCCCACCACGTCCACGTGACAACCCTCTACCACACAATGATCAGCTGTTAACCCGTTACGACCCATCTCAGACCCATTCTACCAATGCATTCTAAATCAGTAGTTTAGATTGAACCCCAGAATGATATGTATTTGGCAGAAATGTTTCATGTTAAAAAATGGCAGATGTACAAGCTGGCAGCGACTCGCTGTGTTTACATTTTGTCCATATTCAGTAATTGTCAACATTAGCTGTAAGTCACTGTATTGTTAAACGACCACAAGCCAACATTCAAGTTTCAAATGCACAATGCAGCAGAATTCTTCCAGGCCTTGAGCAAGAGACACTGAACCCCAAACTGCTCCCGATGAGCAGGTTGGTGCCTTGGCCTGGTTTCCTCCAATTTACAATTTACAATTTAGGCATTTAGCAGACGCTCTTAATCCAGAGCGATTTACATTAAGCAAGAACAAAAAAGCATGGGAATACATCACATAAAAAGCATTTATCATGAAACATGCGTAAGCTAAGAAAGTAACAGTGGAATATCTATATAATGAAACTATACATATAAACTATACATTATACTATACTATGCTATACATAATGTACTATGACGTGCTATGACTACATACAATGCAATTATAGTGCTGTCTACATAACATGCTATAAGTCTGTATCAAATGCTATCTAAGTCTACAGAAATGCTATCTAAGGGGGTAGGGTAAGTGCTATGGGTGAATGTAATATACATGTTGTATGAAAAGGCACTATATAAATGCAATCACAATTTTTTCATGTGACTATGATTTTTTCGTTCCCACCTTCTGAGTGTTTATATTTTCTTTCTTCCATCTCCAGGATAGTCCACCTGCACATGGATGAATTGGGCTACATATCTCAGTGGAGGGCTATATTTGCTGGAAGTGTGGCGGGAATAGCGGCTGCCCTGGTCACGTACCCTCTGGAGGTGGCAGAGACCAGGCTCATTGTTCAGAACTGCAGGGAGCCCACGTATGTCGGTGTGGTTCACACTCTCACAAAGATCTACCGGGGCGAAGGACTTCTGGCACTTTATAGGGGCTTCTCTCTCACCGTCTTAGGTAAACTAAACATCAAAACACAAATAGCATTCATTCATTTACAATAAGGTTGTGGCACGAGTGTACCCAATGATAAAGATAATGTTGGAGGTTGACTGTTTCATTGCTGACCACTTATTTTCAGAAATTGTAATATGTAGCTTCAGTGTGTTCTAATCTAAATAATTTAAACCGGGAAAGGATCTGTGTCATTTTAGATTTTTAGTGCTCAAAAATAGCAGATGTACAAGTTAGTTCACTTTGTGCCACGCTGTGAGCTTGTGCTGCTATTTTTGCGTGTTTGAATTCTTTGGAATTCTTTGGAATTATGAAAAATAACTACTGGTTTCTCAGGTCTTAAGTTTGGCAACCTGCATTTTCTTTCACTACAGGTGCATTCCCCTTTTCTGTTGGGTGCTGTGTGGTTTACATGAACCTGGATAAGCTGTGGCAGCAGCCTCTTTTCCGTTTAACTTCACTCCAGAACTTTATTATTGGCTGTGTTGCTGCAGGAGTGGCACAAACCTTGTCTTACCCATTTGAAACTGTCAAAAGGAAGATGCAAGTAAGTAGTAAGTTTACTAATTGGTGGTATTGATCTTGTTCATTGCATGCAATTTGTATCTAAGGCTATTGTTTCTCACTCTTTTGCCTACAATCATTTTGAAATCTCAGTAAGAAATAGTATGTTGAATTGAATTGCATATTTATTTGGTTACATTTTGAAAAGTAGTGAAGTTAAATGGGTTTCAATTTCAGAAAATTTAATTAATACTACATGAAAATGATCTCCATCAGGGCATGTGTGTGCAAGTGCATGCTTTCATGTGTCTTGTCTGTCTGTCTGTCTTTCCACAGCTAATCTTACAAACTACTTGGTGGATCAGTGTCATATTTATTTTCCGTGCTATATAGATATATATGTATATAGTACCATACGCGATATAAGCAGGGGTGTCAGTGGTGAACGCAGTACCACGCCGTGGTACCAAAACAAAAGTGATGTGCACACGTAGGTACATGGAACGGAACGGTGCACGCACATGCACGCTAGAACGTGTCCCCCGGCCTAGATTCAAGTGAACACACATGGGGAACAATAGGTCTTCGAAGGGCAGAATACTACTTCCGGTTTTATCAGCCTATTATTAGCTACCGTACCACAAGGTTCAACAGCAGCTGAGAATGCAAACGTAGTCTTTGGTCTGCTGAAGCTATAGATAGCCAGTAACTATCACACAGTCGGCTAGTTGGGTGTCACTTGTTTCTAGTATATCAAACAATAAAACAACTTTCAGATGTGATAGTTACTACAATGAAAAACTCTCACATATCTACATATGAGACTTATCCACAGTTCCTCTGTCATCAACAGCTCGGGGTTAAGTGTCAGTGAGAAATGGACAATAGAAACGCAATCTTTGTAGTAGTAGATTAACCTAGGTATTGTTTAACTGATAAGTTTGCTGAGAATTCATGTACCTTAACAAAAGGTCATACAGTGTGATTGTAAAACTGAATTATGCTATTCCCAGCAAAACCGTGATAACTGAACTGTGATGTCAGTTTTTTTCTGTTCTGCGGAATATTACCGATTCCTATGCTAGGCTATTAGGTCAACAACATTATCCATTGAAATATGTTGTAGTCACTTTGTTGTGTTCACAACTATCACCCATTTGAATGTTCTTATTGTTCGATCTGCCCACATAAAAAATAAAAGATAACCCAGAGTATCTTCTTGATGTTAAATGCACATTTTCACTTTTGCAAGTTAATCATGTACCAATTGGTCCATTGAATGAGCCTTACTCAGTGGAACCAGAAGCTTACATTTTCCTTCATGACAGTAATGTAATACACAGAGTTTGTGTCCATCACATCCGTGAACCCAACTGCACTTACTTAATCTGTCTTCTTTTAATATGCCACCTTCTTCCTGAAGTTTGGTTTATTAGATACCTCATGACACTTTACTGACTGACATTTGTATTCTCCTCTCAGGCGCAGAGTGCCCGGTTGCCCCATTTTGGTGGAGTTGACGTTCATTTCAGAGGAATGGTGGACTGTTTTAGACAAGTGGTGAAAAACAAGGGCATCCTCTCACTTTGGAGTGGCTTTACTGCCAATGCAATAAAGGTACGGCTTGACTCGACGGTATATGTTGGCTATAAATTGCCGTACTCTACATTGTTTGTTTATTCATGTCAACTTGTCAAGTAAGACACGATTGTACACATGGCTGTTCACATCAATAGTGTGTGAGCTTGATGTCACAACAGTCACATGCGTCAAAATCGTACTTTGTCTGTTACATTAAATAATTACAACCTCTGTTCCAGATAGTAAACGACGTGTTCAGCTGAGTTCAAGGGGCGTTACAATGGCAGATACAAAGTTAAACTTAACTTGAAACCAGCTCAACCTTTTTGTAGCTGCTGTAGCAACTACTAATATATGACTATGTCGCTGGCTTACATTGAAAATGATCTGTATCTTTATAGCTGTCAGTGTGAATGCAGCATTACCTTGAATTATTTTATTTTAGCCAAGAGATACCGTCGTGCGGCGGCATATACATTAGATGTGTGTGGGTGTGTGATGGGGTTTGGAAAGCAAAGCTCTACGTGTAATTCATAAAGGTATGCCACAACGCTAGGTGGGCAGCTTCTATTTCTGGCATAGCATGCCAGAAATGTTCTGTTATTCCACCTCCAAATGTCATTTGATGGCAGTTTTGCGGCCCCAAGATGTAAATGCTCAGAATGTGCACCGCGTTGTGAGCTTGTAGATCTGCTATTTTCTCCCTAATTTAGTCATGAAATTATTTAGTCATGAATTATTCTTTAAATTTACATTTACATTTACATTTTTAAACAACTGTAATTATCACATTTAGACCTGAGGACGATTCTACAAATGTCTTCTAAATCATGACAGTTTTCTGAAAAACCTATGTTTCTATGTCAGTGGTGCTCAAACTATTTCATGTCAAGGACCCCAAAAATAATCTGTAATTGGCCTCCGACCCCCATCTGAAAATATGTTGTTCCAGGGACCCCCCCCAGAAGCAAACATTTGAGTTAAAAAGTTTGCTCTCAAAGAATATTTATTCAAAGATTTACATTTTCACGATTTTTCAAAAATAGCAGACCTACAAGCTCGTAGCGAGGCACTCAGTGCCACGCTATGAGCTTGTACGAGCTTGTGTTTGAGAACCAGTGTTCTAAAATGTCTACCCCTTTCTTCCACAGATTGTTCCCTACTCTGGCCTTCTCTTCACCTGCTTTGAGATGTGCAAGCAGGTGTGCCTTTACCGCAACGGGTACATCGTCTCGCCACTGAGCTACACGCGCAAACCAGGGGTAGACCAAAGCCTGAGGCCTTACGAGTTGGAAGAGGTGAAGCGTCGTGTGAAAAACATGAGCTTTCGGTCACAGGCGTCATCCTTTGAAAATCGTTGGTGACACGGCGCGAGGAATTTTGTCTTCTATGCCGGAATATACTCCTCCTCACCTCACTGGTGAATATTTTATAAGACATGGACTGGCCAAATGGGCCTTGAACCTTTTACTAGCTGCTATGGCAGAAGCTAGTGTCAGTCATAATCCTCCTATTCTCCTGAATTTCAGCTTTCATGTGCAATCACACCGAACTTTGATTCTCCGGTTGGATTCTGACATTGCTTTCCAATGGAAATGAAGCGGTGTGTTGCCGTTCGAGAATTTCAGCAAAAAAGACTTGAAAAGCATTGGCGGAATCTGACCCCATAGGCAGAATTTAAGTTTGATGTGACCGCACCCTTCATTTGTTCATGGCAATGATATTATACGTACTTGACTTGACATCTACTATCATGTATTTCTGCCAGCAAAGCTCTACCTCTATCACAACAGTTATTCTTCTGACAGTATTATCTCTCCATGTATTATTATCTTGGTCTGACCATGGCCTTACATGGTGCAAAGCACAAACTTTAATTTATATACATTTTTCTTATCTTTCTTAATATTTCTGTAACTACTATTCATATTTAAACTATAGTAACATGGTTTGCTACATGGTTGTAATGTGCCTTGGGTGTCATTATTATTATTATTATTATTATTATTTTATTTTTTTGTAGTGTTTTTAGAATTGCACAACTTGGCCTTAATCCAGAAGATGAGACTGATATTATTATGAGGTTACAATGCAGTTAGGCTAGAAAGACATCCCAATCTAAAGTCAAGGTGCTGGACAAACAGAAGTTCAGTTCAACAGTAAAATGAGTGAGGTCCACACGTCGGTTCTCAGCTCCACTTTCTTTTTATTGGTATGCAATACACACGATCACAAGATCTTTTATCAGGAAGAACTAGCAGCAATAAATACATTTAAAAAAAAAGCGTAGCTGAGAACCGGTGTGCAGACTTTTAATTGTTTACTACTAATACAGTAGGCTTCCTAACATTACAGTATTGGCCTGACATTCAGGCTGATGTTATAATGAATGAATGTAGAAATTTCTCATGAGTTGTTTAAAAAAAAAGAAAATCATCATGCTGTATGAAAATACATCAATATGTTACATACTTGATTCTGGACTGTCAACAATAGCATTGTGGGGTTCTAATAAACCATCGCATTGCATTGTAGTGAGACTTGTTTTCGTGGGTCTACGTATGTGGTCACTAGTGATTGTTTTAATTTTGTTGCCCTCGGGTTGAAACCTTGTATGTCCAAAAACGTTTTTATTATTGTTTTAACCCATTAAAACAGGGAAAGCATCCGTGTCATTTTAGATTTGAGCTATATAGCGTCGGGTGGAAACATCATGTGTCCAATGCTGTTAAGTTTCAGGATTCAAATTCAAAAGTAGTAGATCTACATGCTCAAAACATTGCTTTTAGCTCATTTTGAACTTGTGAATCTGCTACTTTTGATACTTTTTGTTTGATGCTGTACACAAAGTTAAACTAGAAAAAGTGCCCCCTTGGGGCACAGGTCTCCACCAGGAGGAGAGGAGTGTTTGTGATAGATAGTGTATACTGATGTGGCAGTTTTACACACACACTAAACGCGTGAGGAATCAGTCTTGATCTACATTTAACGTGCACAGCAGTACACGGATGCTGCAGCACCGGCGGGTCTCAAGGCAGGCACAATGTCACAAATCAGAGGTACAGTTTATATCAGTGATAGACCCCACCCAGAAGGTGGGGCAGAAAAAGACATGAGAGAGAGGGGGGGTTTAGGAACAGGATGCAGAGGTAAAGGAGGGGAACAGGTGAGAAGGAAATGATCCCAGGTCACAGGAGCCATGTGTCAGGCACTGTTGTTATCACAGCGTGGTTCCGAGCTTTAAAGCGTTTGTATAGACTCATGTCAATACATTTAAATGTCCTTTTGGTGACCGAGTTTGAGTGAATGCATGATGGAAATTCCTCGTCAATACCGATTTGTGTGATGATGGATAAAATGTATACGAGTAATGTAAAGAACTGTGTTTTGCAAAAATCGGCCTCATATCAGGCAGATGCGAAAAATGCAGGGCAAAGGTGTTTTCCTTGCCCTCTAGGCCTAGGCCCCTAGGGAGTGCGTATACAAAGTTGTACTGTACACAGATCAGTGACGTTATCAGTAAAAACAGGAATTGGCCTGTTATAGCACCACCATGAGGCTAATTTGACAAAAAATAAGTGGCATTTTGTCCTCAGCCTATTAGGAATGCATTCACGGAAATGGCACAATGTGTTCATGATTTGTGGCATTTTGTTCGAAACGGACCAATCCTGCAAGCTTTAGAAGGCAATCTTAGCCAATCGGGATGGAATATGGCAAATGGGACAGATCTGTGTTGATCACATGACTATAGAGACAGTGTATACCAATTTGCGTGATGTATGGTTAAAATGTGTACGAGTAATGGAATGTGTGTGTTTAGTATAAGTCGGCCTCATGGTGGTCACTGAGGGAGCACTTGTTTTACAGGCAACCGGATTAAGGTTGGCGAGGGGTCCGTTAAAACGACCGGATTAAGGTTGGCGAGGGGTCCGTTAAAACGACCGGATTAAGGTTGGTGAGGGATGCACTGCTCCGTGCTTGCGTTATGGTTAGGGTAAGGGTTTGAGGTAGGTAGTAACCGACGCTGTAAAACAAGCGTCCCATCGGCACCCATCGAAACCGAGGCTCTGCATAAAAGGTAGTCCCAGTTTAGCATCTGCCGGGCCAACGGTACCGGAGATTAGCTGTACACGGACGGACAGAGACACACACACACACACACACACACACACACACACACACGGACGGACGGATGAAGTGCAAAACATACTCTCTCCCCATGCCTTCTGCCTGGTGGAGACAAATATGGAGATAAGGGGTTTCTGCCCGACAGTGATGCTATTAGAAACATAGGCTTTCACAGTAGATGATTGGCACAGGGGTGAAAAATGGGTTACAAAATCGTGGGATAAAAAAATATATATTAAAAAAAAGAAACATAGGCTTTTCAGAAAACTTATTTAGAAGGCATTTGGGCCTCAGGTCTTAATGGGTTCAAAAAAAGGGGGAAATAGAACTACCGGTAAGCTCTCAAAAACAACATGCAGGTCTATATATATTACCCCCCATTTGTCTGACACCTGTGATCCAACTTTTTACACCTGTTAATGTCACTAATCCTATCTGAAGTGCCTGCACATTGCACAATAGTGTTGCATTTCCAACTAGCCATACAATTACTTTCTCTCAAAATAATTATGTGAAATTATGTAAAATATTTTTTGGAAAACAGCTGGAGTTAAGGCTCACATGTTAATTGGGTTCTCTTAGCCTTGATTAGTATATTAATTTAAAAACGTACAATTAGATCAAATCATTATGAGAAACTGAAGATTGGAGGACATGAACTGGTGAGATGACCTTTCCTTACTATTGGGACCCAATTGAGAGGGCCTCGGCTGCACAAAGCTGACATTTGATTTGACCTTGATCCAGTTAAAGAACATGACATGATGATAAATAAACCCATATACCCTCCAATTCGGCACTGTGTGGTTTAAAACTGACAATAGCAAAACAAGTAGCAGCCATATGAATTGATTGTGTAACGTGGTGCCATAAATTGCGACCCCCAAACTTTGCTATTATTTGCCCTGACTTGAGAGAGTCATGAGGAAGACAGACAAATGTGTCCAAGGACATTCTATCCCCGCCCACAACTTCACTTCACACAGCTTGCAACCAATTAAATCTGAGTGTGAGGCTCACGTTTTTTTCCTCGCCGTCCAGCCTTCTTAAACGCCCTGTCAAAGTTAGCAGAACGTTCACTTCACCTCTATCGGCATACCCTACCGGTTCTGTCCTGAGTGAGCCTGCGGCTGTCTGAACGGGGAGGACATTTGACAACATCTGAAAACATGAATGAGACGGCAATTTCTTTCGCCAAGGACTTCTTGGCTGGTGGCATATCCGCTGCCGTCTCCAAGACAGCTGTTGCTCCCATTGAGAGAGTGAAGCTCCTTCTCCAGGTTAGTAATAATTGTTACATAAGTTGTTCGGGAACAATGGGGCTTTATTCTTTTCTCTCACTGCGGTTATTTGGGAATGAGCATTGTGCAACCGTATCTCAATGCTAACGTCAGCTAGCTAGCAGCTAGCTCATGGGCTGTAGCTGTAGGTAATTCGACATTTGACTTCTTCCTGTTTCTTGCTGTCGTCTAAAAGGTTGAGATAATTAAACTTGTATGTGTAGGCCCCATTTCATATACCATATCACAAATGCAACAATGTGCTTCGTAGAAAAGAACAACTTTAAAAAGAGGGGGAAATGTTTTTTGTTTTTAATGGGCCAAAAATTAATAGTTGTGTTGACTAATGGCATATTTCTTCCCCACTTCCTGACAGTGATACGTTAGTGAATTCACACATTGTTCGTGTCAAATGACCACCAAGGTCAACTCAAAGGGGTTAGCGTCGGTCCCCATGATTGAAAGTTTGCCAGTTTGTACTAGCGGCGCATGGTGCGTCGAGGCTCAAATTACATGCAGGAGGCGGGGCTGTGCATTTGGTCAATGGCTGCCATGAAGTTTTTAGTAGGCTAATGGTCTTGCTATGAGTAGTAGGCCTCAACTGAACGGCTAGTATTTCTGTCTCCCGTATGAGTTTTTTTTTCTTCCTTTTCCTGGAGGATTCGAGGAATTTGGAGCGCTGTGATTGGTTGTCAGTGGAGTAGGAAGCGCTGGGCTGTGTTTTGGACACAAGTGTTTATGCCTACCAACCTTAATCCAAAAACTATTAAAAAATCCGCTGTGGCGGCAGTGGGGCGCGAACGGGCAAAACTTGTATTACAAATCGGCGTAATCCGCGAGGCAGCTGGCAGTTTGTTTATTAGAAGGTGCGGTTCTGCCCGTGCGGGCGGCGCTTTCCTTGACTACTAGTAGTAGGGAAGCCCCGCCCTAGTAGCCGGCGTGGTAAAACGAGCGCTCCTTTCCTGAGCTATCCTACGAATAAAAAAACGTTCCTCCGCGAATGGCTATGGCAGCGTGGTGTAACTTAAGTTTGTACTTTACTGTTACAATTATTTGACCGCCTTAGTTACTAGTTTGTAGATTTAGATTATTCAAAAAAAATTGCATTATGAACTGCTTCAGCCCATTTGAAAGTGGCTGATTTACAAGCTCACAATGCGTCACTATGAGCTTGTAGCTATCCTATGCTATTTCCAAAAGTTTTTATATATTTGATAACTTGGAAATGTGCATAATGAGTACTTTCTAGTCTACTTTTGGTACATTTTTATACCAATACTTTTAATCAAGTAAATTGAATTCCAGACCTTTACTTTGTAACAGTATTTATTGATCCCTTTAAAAGTAAAAACATGTCTACCTGCTATTTTGCATATTATATTTTGAAGTTGTCAGTTTAACTTCAAATGTTGACTTTTGACTCCTCAAAATGTGATACAAATCTAGGACCCTGGTTGAGAACAGCCTTTTTTTTAATCACTAATGCTAAAATTAATCTCAAAATCACTTTGCTTATTCCAGGTACAACATGCCAGCAAACAGATCTCGGCTGCCCAACAGTACAAGGGCATCATGGACTGCGTGGTTCGTATCCCCAAGGAACAGGGCTTCATGGCCTTCTGGAGAGGGAATCTGGCCAACGTCATCAGATACTTCCCCACCCAGGCTCTCAACTTTGCGTTCAAGGATAAGTACAAGAAGCTCTTCCTCGACGGCGTGGACAAGACCCAGTTCTGGAGGTACTTCGCCGGCAACCTGGCCTGTGGCGGTGCCGCAGGTGCCACCTCCCTCTGCTTCGTCTACCCCCTTGACTTCGCCAGAACGCGCCTCGCCGCCGATGTCGGCGTGTCTGGAAAGCGTGAATTCAGTGGCCTCGGCAACTGCTTGGCGTCGATCTTCAAGTCTGACGGCCTCAAGGGCCTGTACCAGGGCTTCAGTGTGTCTGTGCAGGGCATCATCATCTACAGAGCTGCCTACTTTGGTGTCTATGACACAGCCAAGGGTAAATTCAAATTATTTCTTGGCAAAATGTCCACCAGGGTTTGGGTGTTTGAACTCTTGGACGGTCCTAATCCTCTTGCATCATTTTTCCACAGGTATGCTGCCAGATCCCAAGAATACACCCATTGTTGTCAGCTGGGCAATTGCTCAGACTGTGACTGCCTGTGCCGGTTTCGTTTCCTACCCCTTCGATACCGTCCGCCGTCGTATGATGATGCAGTCTGGACGCAAAGGAGGTAAGTTAAAATCTGACAGAGAAAAGACAAAATGCATAACACCAGTTTCCAAAAACATTATTGCACCCACAAAGTGCCTATGCACACAGCACTTTGTGTGTAATCATTTTTTTCTTTGCTTTTCTAATCCGTTGGTTCAGCGCCTGCCCAATTTATGGGATTGGATGTGCGTGTAAAGGTTAAATCTTAAACATTGTTAAGCTTAAAGAAAACCTTGCAACGTTTGTGTGATGCATCTTTGTATTTCCTCCCCCTCAGCGGACATCATGTACAGTGGCACCATGGACTGCTGGAGGAAGATTGCCCGTGATGAAGGCAGCAAGGCTTTCTTCAAGGGAGCCTGGTCCAATGTGCTCAGAGGCATGGGCGGAGCCTTTGTGCTTGTCTTGTATGACGAGCTGAAGAAAGTCATGTAAATCATTTTGTATGTCCACTGTTCATGTCGTGAAGTGTAACTGTAACATACCATGTACATTTTACTTAATGCTGCAATATTTATAGGGACCAGCTAGTATTTTATTACTAGTTGTACCAGGGGAATCCGTTTAGAATTTGTTTCTTGGCCCATGTTCGTTTAGTATTTTGTCATTGCCCCTCACCAGAATGTCATTCCCTAAACACAGGAACCTTGTCGGAAAAAGTGAATAAAAGCAATTAACCTACATGACTCTCCTGCCTGTTTGAATGTTTTTTGTTTGTTCCAGAGTAGCCCTACCTGAAACCCAGTTAGACTTCTGCTGGATTCATTGGATGGTCTCCTGGGGTAGGTTTCACTGAGGGTGGTCAGACTTGGTGTTTCAGTGTTAGTGATAACATGGGAATATTGCAGCAGTGACATGCTTATAAGTACACATTTTTGCTAATTTGAGGACCTTTGGTGCTAGTAAAAAGCTGAATAGTGGTGTGCACCAGGATTGCCTGTGCCACTGTGTGGCTTGTTCCACATATCTTATCTCTTCCTGACTTTAATCTGTGAATTAGGACTTTAACCTTGCGCTGCTTGCCTGAGTGACACACCTGTTTTCAGTAAAGTCACTAACAGTCAAGGACAACACACTAATATTCAGTGCATGTTCCCAGAACATAATCAACTACAGGACTGTAAAGGGTAGCGTTGCGTGCTGGATGACATTTGAGTCGCTGTTGACATGCCTGGACTGTCCTGCTCAGAGTGTGATGAAACACTGATCACACCAGTTGTAAAGTAGCGTGGGGTTCTAGCCAAATGTCTGTCAACATAGTCTAGCGGTGAGTATTCATGCCCTCTCGGCTATCACAGGGGTCATATTTAAGTGCCAGGCCTGTAGTAGCTGGCTACAAACCTTGCAGTCTCGTGACTGCTTAACTACCATGTCTTGTCAAGTGATCAGCACAAAGTAATGGTTACGGATAGTACCACAGTACACTAAAATCCAATCGTAGATGGGCAACCTTTGGGGAATGTAGATGCCTACCCTGGACCTAGGAGAAATTGTTTGCCACAGATGCATATTGTGACTGTACAGTGTCGTATTAAAATTTACCATTTTAAAAAAGTACCAATTTTAATCGCAAAGATGCTCATTACCATCTTAAAAGGAATTATTTTAGAGGGCATATTATAATTGCATGTTGACTCGTGTCACAACGGTACTGTTCATGTCAATTTGTTCCCACTACTACATCAAACCTGATAAAATCTGGATAATTCGATGGACAGATACAGTTGGGGCATTATGGTGAATAGAACAGCTGTGAGTAGGTTTGGCTCTAGTATTAAAACTTTGAATCCATATTTACAATAGATTCTCAGACAAGGACCTGCTTTAAAATCTTTGAAATCTGCATTAGAGCTATTTGTTCCAATGCAGTATCCAATCGCCTCACATATTTCCCTACAAGCTGTAATTACTCAAATATTCCACAAGGTGGAACTGTGGGAACAAGAACCATGTTCCAGAGGAGAGGTAGAATTAAAATCTGTAGTGAAAATTCAAAACAGTTACAAGGAAGGACATTCCTACTAGGAATCTGAATCTCTTGTAGGCTAGTAACAGCATATTTTTCAAACCCTTAATTTCAAGTGCACCAACTTTGGTGTATAAAATAAGGAACTGGGATTATGAAATGTACTACAAAATCAATTTAAAATAGTGATTATATTCTACTGAACTGTCATTAAGAAATAAAATTAGATTTGTTTTTCCTCAATTTCATACTGTGATTTGGGCTAAAGGTGCATTTTCTGGAGTTTACTGCAGTTGATTTAAAATACCACTTTCTGGAGTTCGGGAGTGAGTCTGCCGTATACCGTCTGTGAGGGGAGTTAATTTATTCCACAGCTTGGGAGCCAGGAAGAAGACTAGATCACGCAGAGCATGTAGCATCTTGTCAAAGTAGTTGGTGAAAGCCTCAGCAGATAGAGAGGGATGGGTGGGCGTACCCTTCTTTCTCCAACATCGGTGTATACCCGTTTCTCCTCGGGTCCAACACCAAACATGATTTCTATACTTTTTAAGTTATATTGTTGCAATGTATTCTAATAAGCGATATGACTTGTACATAAGATTGTCATCTCTCAAGACTCATAAACACTCAAAGCACACAGAAAGCTGAGGAGCCAAACAGAGTTCCCGTTTCTACACAAAGGTGTTGAAAAAAAGAAAAGAAACCACAGACTACCAAGCAGGGACGTGCACACATAGACATCAAAGGGGGCTTCAGCCTTGCCCTTTAACCCGTCTGTAAAACCACTGCCCTTTCCAGACTCCTCCAGACCATGAATGCAGCAGGTGAAAGAAATGCAAATGCCACTCCTTTCTTTCCATGCCATGCCGGAAGGCAGCATTCAGGAAAATTGCTTTTCCCCCCGAAGTCTCCTGAACATGAACACAGCATTTTTGCGTTGAACACTTTTTTAAAATCCATGTCCTACAGCATCTCCACTAGCTAAAGAGTGCTGGGTTTTCGATGCTTTGAGAGCTTGTAGATCAGCTATTTTCACAAAAAAGAAATTGGTCCAAAAGTGCCCTCTTACAGGATTTCAACCATAGAGTTAAGCCTAGAACCGATGCCTATATCCGCCTCAGACCTCAGGATTCTGTGACTTCTAAGGCTCATTTGTGAGATACAGATGCACACGTTTCATCTGTATACTGACCTGACGAAGATCTGTCAAGATGGAAACGTTTGTTTATTCAATAAAGTAATTATTTACCAAAAGAATGGTGTGCGGGGCTGCGGGCCCTACCTCCTTCCATAATTGCCTTATTGGCCCTGCACCCACTGGTGCATGTAAATGGGTATACTCTGAAATTGTATATCTATCTCCCTGCTCTTAATGTTTAATGATGGTGTTTAATTGTGCCGAGCAGGGAGAAAAATTTAGCAGAGCCGAACGCTCTAAAATATAATATGCACACTTGTATTCTCATTCTATATAAATATTGGTAAAATCTATTCGTGAGTTATCTGACCGAATACTTATTAAACGTGTTCTTATTTATCTATGGACATTATTCTTATTTTACTTTATTTATGGAATTGTTTTTGAGCGGTGACTCCATTACACAGCTATGTGTGTCCCTATCTATGTAGTCTACGCGACGTGAGCACGGAAAGCTGCAACACGATAACTCTCGACCATTTCGGACGCGGGAAGGCTCGCCAGAACTGGCCCGGGCCCCTGGGCGAGTTCCCAGGGGTCTGGATGTTCGGGGACCCCCACGCGGTAACTGTCATTTCTCAAAGATTTCTTCCAAAAATAATCACAGTACAGTAGCACAGCACAGTCAAGTACCTATAACAAAAAATGTATAGTTGCACGTCCGCTCAGTTCACACAGGTGTGATTTTTTTAAATGTATGGCTACAGCAAAAGGCTAAAGCCAACCTGTTGCTCTCTCTCTCTCCCCCTCCCTCCCTCCCTCCCCCCTCTCTCTCTCTCTATCTCTCTCTCATACTTATCCTCTCTCCCCGCCCACTCTCTCTCTCTCTCCTCTCTCCCCGCCCCCTCTCTCTCTCTCTCTCTCTCTCCTCTCTCTCTCTTTCTCTTATATCCTCTGCTTTGCGCTGGAACAGCTAGAAAGCAGTTGAGCTTAACGTTTATTGCTCAGAGAGCTCGTCAGAGGAAAGCATGGCTGAGAAGAAGCGGGTTATCGTCTACGGTGGAAGAGGAGCACTGGGTTCTAAGATTGTTCAGCATTTCAAATCCAAAGGATGGGTAAGTGAGTGTTGATTAGTTGTGTTCAGTAGGCTACACTACACTACACTACTGCACGCTTCTTGTTGCTAGTTTGGCTACTCGAACTTTTATTTTCATGTGTAATTAATTAATTACACTATTTACCTCACGGCTCACGGTCCCTTTCTTAACCTATAGCTGTCTCTGTTTTTACTCAATATAGTGGGTCGCCAGCATCGACATCATTGCAAACGAGGACGCAGATGAAAATGTGCCTGTCAAGTTGTCTGAATGCTTTACGGAGCAGGCGGGACAGGTATTTACAACTAAGTACCATGCTCATGAGCTCCCCCAATGTGGCCAGAACTAAGATTTAAACAACTTCTTCAATAAAGAAGTGTTAATTGGCTTTTTGATTCCATAATAAGTTACGAGCAATTGCAGCCAGCTGGAAAAGTTGAAAAACCATACACCGTGGTAGGCTTTACCTGTTTGTTTTTTTTACATTAACTATTTTAATTATTGCCTGAAGTGAATTCATAGGTTTGTATAAAATAAAAAAAATCCAGTCCAGTAGGGTGTCCATGTCCAGCATATTTAAACCTTTGTGGTCTAAAAGCCCAAAACCACACCAATGGGTCGCCATGCAACTCCTTTGCAACCAAACGGTAAAAACAGAGTTTCATGGCGACCCATTGGTGTGGTTCTGGGCTTAATAACAAGACGTGTTATCTCTAGGTGACAGCAGATGTGGCCCAGTTGCTAGGGCAACAGAAAGTGGATGCCATCTTGTGTGTGGCTGGAGGCTGGGCTGGAGGAAACTGCAGCTCTAAAGGTCAGAGCAGGATGCACGACGTTGCAGCATCACTTATTATGTCCTTTTTGCCTTTACATCAGGTAGCCTATATTCATAGCCGGTATATATTCTTATCGATTACTTGTTTGATTAATCAAATAATCGAGAAGGATATATAGGCTACGTATCAATGAATCAACTTGGAAAAAATAGATTTATTTTAATAATTGACTGAATTGATTTGTCTGCCAGTGATTAATCACTTAAACACTTTCATATTATTTTATACAAAATAGCAAATATATTCAAGCTTGTAGATCAAAAATGAACCCCAAAAATATATTTTTATTAGGAATGATATGGAAATCCTTGGCCAATACCGATGTTTAAAATAACAATTTAGCCAACCGCCAATACTGATACCGATACATGTTAATTTAGTTTTTGTTGTTTTTATTTCCCCCTTTTGTGCCAGAGAAACAAATACATGTTCAATACAAGACATACATTTTCAGAATCTTGCAAGTTGCCACAGACTACAGATAACCAACATACCAACATAGCCAATGCGAAATGTGTGCATCAACAACATAACAGATAAACACCAGCTACTGCCGTCAGTAAATGTCGATTGCAGATTCCGATTATGTGGCCGATACATCGGTGCATCACTCATTTTTAGAATTGATTTGTTCGCAATGGAACTTTTAACACCTTTATTTGCATCCATATTATTAAACTGTACTCTTACACTTCACATACGTGTCTGCATTAGACTTCTACAAGAACACAGACATGATGTGGAAGCAGAGTGTGTGGACGTGCACGGTCTCCAGCCATCTAGCTGCTCTCCACCTGAAGCCTGGAGGTCTGTTGACTCTTCCCGGGGCTAAGGCATCCCTCGCCGGCACAAGTGGTAAGGACAAGCAAATGGACTGATCACGTAGGATCACTGATACGTTCCCCACAACCGTGTTAGTGAGCCCACGCAATGCCATTTGTTTAACCCATTTGGACCCGAGAACAGATTCTACAAAATGTCTTCTATGTCCTGACAGTTTTCTGAAATACCTATGTTTCTGTCAGTGGTGCTCAACCTTTTTCATGTCAAGTACCACAAAACGTATATGTAATTGGCCGCAGACCTTACTGTTATGGAAACCGTGTTAAACCGTTTTCAGCTTCACCCAGCTGATGGCTTTGATGAGCGCTCGGTTATGGGTTACCATAAACCGTAAGTGTCTTGCTCATCATTGGCACGTCTGCAATGTATGGCCGTGGCGGGAACGGCAAAGATATTTGCTTTAGAGGGGGGAAAAAATGAGGCGGCACCTGTGTGGCCTCCAGTCAACAAAGTAGACTAGATAGGATTGAAGTGGTTAAGTCACAGAGCTGAGCCACTGTGCAGACACTATCAGCTTTTGATCATTTGACAGACAGTGGCTAGCAGTACATTACGGTCCACTGCCAAACCCACAAACAACATCAGAAGATAGAGATGATCAAAAAACACTTGAGCGCTCACTTGAACATAATTATGGGTTCATCCTGTGATTTCTCTCCTCTAATGTTTCCTATTGTCCGGTTCAATAAAGAAACAAGCTTAACAAATACAAAGGCAAGTAGTCTGCCCACTTCATGGTAATAGTCATTGGCATAGTCATTAGTGGCATGGGAAACGGTCCAGACAATTAGGAAGAAAACAAGACACAAGACTGATGCTGATGAATCTCTGGTGGTTGTGTAATGTGGGCCTCCTATAGCCTTGTTCACAGCAACATCCCCAGTATTGGTTTAACTGAAGACTTTGTGTATAGAGAGTAACGGGATCACAGTGCTGAAAAAAGTGTCAACCGATCAGCTTGCATCCTACATGCCTTACCTCAAGAATAATCCATTGCTTAACCCATTTAGACCTGAGGACGATTCTACAAATGTCTTCTAAATCCAAACTGTTTTCAAATTTGTGCCACATTTTCACGATTTTTTTATATATTAACTTGCTGTATTACTAATTAATTGAGACTCACTGTCAAAACGCAGACCTCAGTTATGATTTCAACATTAAAGTCATAACTTTTATATTCTATATTGCGTTCTTGTCCATTGTAGCCATGGGACATAAACCTTCCGATTTGATTCCCTGCTGCACTCAAGCTGCTGTGGTGTGTGGAGTGTGGACTCATGTGATGCCCCCCCCCCCCCCCTCGTAACCAATCTTATCCATGTGACTGGTTTATGTTTTGCACATTTCACACATTCTGGGAAACTCATTGTGCCTCGTAGCAAAAACACCTAATGTATTCTGTACACGCCGCATACACAACATAGTGGACAGAACACGCAACATACAGTACATAGTGCATGAGGGGCGAAGTGGGGTGGTGTGCAATACAGAACAAGGCCAGGCCAACCATGCTGGCTATATGATGTGCTTAGATCCTACAATACACTGTATACGACAGTTAGTACAATGCAAACCCTCTCGCTCAGCAGTCGGCAGCACAGCAGACAATCCCATTGGTTGTGTAGAAGGATGACTCAGCTAGTTCACAATATTATCCTAGTCCTCAAATGTGGACGCAGACAGGACACGGTTGCGATGCTTTGTTCAAATGGAGAGCAGCTGTCATCAGGGGATTGCAAAGCTCCTATACACTTCCATTTAGTGATGTTTTGATGTCATGTGAATCTTCACAGTAAACAAGTGTCTGCTCTGATTAGGGGGGGGGGATCAAGGCATGTACAGATGAGACATTTTGGCCGATATCGATATCCGATGTAATGAATTGCTGTTATGGCTGATATAACCGATGTCAATATGATCGACATGTATTCAAAGATTATAACAATTTTGTCCATTCTGAAAAAAGCTTATATAAACACTGAATTAAAAAACAAACAAAAAAACAATGACTCTGTATTCCAAAACTAGGGATGCACCCTTATTGATATGTTGGCTCATATCACAACATAACTGTATATCAGTAGTTCAACCAGGTTAGGGAACTGGATGTTAGATAGAAGTCGGAACACCTGCAACCATTACCAAGACTGATTGTTTTAGAATAGTTGTAATAGTTATTTGCATTGAAACATGTTAATTCTTTGTGTGTTTATTTATTTACCCCAAAAGTCATGTAGACAAATTCTGTTTTAATACCAGGTCACACGAGGCAACGTTAAGAGACAAATATTGAATGAAAAAGCCCTAAATTGTCCCAACAGACATAGTAGAGAAGCAGAGGGACAGACGGTACGTATTCTGTACCGACCCCCCCCCCCCCCCCCCCCAGTAGGCTTTGATCAAACATGTTGAGCAAACAACAATGTTGATCTAATGACCAGATCGATCATCTGCAGTGGAAAGCAGGGGAGGAGATTTCCATGACAAACTTAGGGCAACATAGATCGACTTAAACTGAGTTTGTATTTTGAAATATAACATTTACAAAGTTTTGTCATTTAGCTGAGTGACGTAGAGTTAGCGCAACAGCAGAATCAGGCTCATTCATTGTAAACGACAAAGTCGTTGATGATGTGGAATTCAGCTTGAACCCCAGGAGGATGTTTCAAACCTCTAGCCTATTGTACAGTGAGCCGCGTTACAACATTTTGTGGTAGTACAGGTTGTTAATCACATTTATTTTAAGTGTTTTTATTTATTTTCAAAGTGGACAGTCAGTTGGTAATGATTGAATTTAGCCTGATTATCAGAGTCTGAAGCTTCCTGGAGCAGTTCACTCAGTGTAGTGGGCGGGGTTTTATCCAGGCTATAATGAATTAGTATGATAATGGAAAATAACCCTCTTTTCCTCTTTACCCTGAATATTAAACAAACTTTCCACTCCCAAGTTATTGCAATTGTTTTAAAATCAAAGTTTTCCCAGCAAGGACCATGCTTTCAGAGCTCAAATCTAAACAAGAGGTTTACAGCATCAAGTGTAACCATAACATGACTCCTTCCAGTCAAAAGCGAGTCAGTATAGTAGGGCATTAAGCAACTAGTCGACTATTCAACTAGTCGACTATTCAACTAGTCGACTAGTACCAACTAGTCGACCTTGTTGGTACTAGTTGACTAGTTGAAGAATAAAATAATAATAATCCCGATTTTGTAGGCCTCAAGATCAGGTAGATTATAGTTATAGTCACCTATGTACAAAAAAACATAATGAGTAGTTAAACAACTAGTCGACTAGTAAACTAGGCAACTAGTCAACTAGTAAAAATGACTAGAAGTGAATGTCCTACAGTATAGTTGTCCATACTGATATGCTGAGTCTGACTGATTGCTGGCCGACACACTGACTGCATATATTATAGAAATAAGGATGGGACGATAATCGTGATCATTATCATTTAACAGGATAAAAAAAATAACACTCACAATAATCGTATCACAGAGATTGTTGTTGAGCTGCAATTTCTGTACTTACTGTACTTACTGTAAACTCTGTACTTGATGAAATGGACCTGTACAGAATGCATTTGGTACACTCAATATAGCAGATCTGCAAGCTCACAACGATCTACATGCGTTGCATGTAGATCGGCTATGTTTGGCGAACGTTCCCCCCATCATTCCTTCCTTCCACTTCACAGATCTTATGTTGATGAGGGACAATCCAAAAATAATTGTTTGACTGCTTTAAAACAGCTTTTGTTTAGGCAAACGAACACTTTGTATGCTATGCACGTTTGCATGTATGTCTACAGTCTTTGTACGCATGTGTGTGTGTGTGTGTGTGTGTGTGTGTGTGTGTGTGTGTGTAGGCCTATATTTGTACAGTATGTGTGTGTGCGTGTGAATATTGACCCCAATAAGTTGTCTTTATTGATGTCAGAGACCAGTCCACACACCTGCCTGGTGATTATGATGTGACCCCTTCTCATTCTCTATACGTGTATATTTGACTTGATTTCACATGCTTACCGTTGCTGCCAGAAGAAGAGTTTTTGTGCTCTGTAGTGTAGTCTGTAAGAGTTTAAGACAAATGTTTGTTTGCCTAAAAAAAAAAACTTGATGAAAACACACCACCCCTTTCTCCCATTGGTCAATTCTTCAAAGGTCGCTTGGCATGTCTGTCATGTGATTGGCAGAGGGGGTGGGAGAAAATCTTTGCATTCTTTTAAAACGAAAGAAATGGCCACTTATTGATTCCAGATGCTTTTTTAAATACAAAGCATTCACACAATTAAGCCAAGCCCGGGGCTCTGCAATAAGTCGGTGTCACGGTGTGTAAAGCATAGAGTAGACAAACACTGGATACAACAGATCAGACAGCAGGTTTGTTTTAACCCTAGCTAATTAATCAGAGTTAATCTAATCTAATCTACTACGTACACTTCTAATCTGATCAACATTGGTTATCTAATATCCTACTTTAATCTATTTCAACCTGGAACACCTAGAGTATTTGTTGTTTCAACACCTCCTTGTGTAGTTGCTATATACGGTATATACTGTAGCAACATTATTATTATTATTTTACTCTTTTGAGGTTTTACTTAGGAATGGATTTAGAAGTTGTTTTTAGAATCGGCCTCAGGTCTAAATGGACTAAGAACTTGGTTCTCAAAGTGTGGTCCGGGACCCCCAGGGGTCCTTGGGGGAGTACCAGGGGGTCCCCAGCTAAATTAGTTAATATACAATCATGTGACAATGACAAGAGTATTGTCTTCTATCTAGTGTAGTCTACTGCCTGGATGGATGTTCTGTTTTTTTTTTTTTTTTTTTTAAGATTCGTTTTCTTTTTTGCTCGCCTTTTTTTCTTTTTTATTGATAGAGGGACAGATGAAAGTAGGCTGACAGGAAATGGGGAGAGAGTAAAGGCCGTTGGGATCAGGAGTCGAACCCGCGGCACACTGCCAGACTGTTCTGTAATATCTTATTGCACTGTCTGGTTCCTGTAAATCCATTAAAACTGGGAAATCTGTGTCATTTTAGATGTCTTTGGAATTGGATATATATTTTTTTAAATCATGAAGATTTGTGCAAATCAATTTCTTTAAGCAAACTCAAATCCCTGGGATCCCTAGAAAATATTTGTAGATGGGGGCCGGGGTCATGGCCAAATGCATATCATTTTGGGGGTCCTTGACATGAAAAAGTTTGAGAAACACTGAAAACAATCAACAGGATTTAGAAGACATTCTTTGTAGGCCTCAGGTCTTAATGGGCTGCAGGTACAGTACTTTGTTGGTTACATTTTAAAACAATCGAGCTGTCACTAAAACAAATTCCTTGTTGTGAACCTGCTTTTGGAAATAAAGTGTTGCTTCCCGATTCTGATTCAATGTCAAATAAAGGGCACAGATAACATACAAACAATGAATTAATGATTAGCGATTCATATTCTACAAGATTATGTTTAGTTTTGTTGTCTTGTTCAAGCCATCATACATACAGTGAAATAGTGTGGAGAGAAAAGCAAGTCAGCAAATCTTTTGTCTTTAGTCACCTCTCTCCACAGTCCCCCACCCCTGTGACCCATTCTAAAGCGCTCATTATTCACATTCAGTAATGTTGCAAATGCATGTTGTCCACGGCTGTGTGTCAGTGTGTGAACGATGCTCACTGTTTTCTGTCCCTTTTTGGAAGGAGAGTTTCCCTCGGAAACGATAACATCTGACATTGTATGTTTGTGTTGTCTTTGTCTCCATTAGGCATGGTGGGCTATGGCATGGCTAAAGCTGCTGTGCATCAGCTGTGTCAGAGTCTGGCTGGAGAGGACGGTGGGCTTCCCTCTGGGGCTACCGCTGTGGCCATACTGCCGTGAGTACTGCTCGCAGCATGCCATGCAGCATTTAGGTCTGCTAATATTCTAATCATGCTTTATTGTTAAGAGTTGTATACTACCTGTTGTAGTATACAACAGGTCGTTTCGAGGAAGCAATCTAATATTGAAACAGCCTTCTAGCCGTGGTTCAAACGAGCACCATTCCACACCTAATCAAAACAAATAATTCAGCTGCCCGCAGAAAACTCGTGGCTAGGCTAGCTAGTTTCTTGGGACATTTGTGGTCGAAGTGACTACA
>NC_137871.1:26395204-26500204 GCF_963924005.1 Protomyctophum bolini | reverse complement strand
CCACACAGAATGCTGGGTTTGTCTCCATCTCCCCTATATGTTAAGAACCAAGTAATCTGCTTATCTATTGTTACTTGTTACTACACACTGATGATATTAATTTGACTATGTTATCCGCTTAACCCATTTTGACCTGAGATCAGATTCTAAAAAAGTCTTCTACATCCTGACAGTTTTCTGAAAAAGCTATGTTTCTGTCGTTTCTATGTTATGTCGTTCTTCAATTTTTCTAAAATAGCAGACCTACAAGCTCGTAGTGGCGCGCTACGAGCTTGTAGATCTGCTATTTTTCAATAGCTAAAGCATAACATAATGCTAACACCAAAAGGGGTTCCCGCCTGACGTCGATTATATGTATTTGGCCCCCATCTGAAAATATGATGTTCCAGGAACATCTTCGAGGAAGATTTGAGTTAAAAAAGTTCACTCTGAAAGAATATAGGCTACATTCAAAGATTTGAACCACATTTTCAAGATCTTTCAAAAATAGCAGATCTACAAGCTCACTATGAGCTTGTACATTTGCTATTTTTAAACAGCTAAAGTATAACATAATGCTTAAAACACCAAAAGGGGTTCCCGCCCAAAATGGGTTAAATTATACATTGTGGCTTTGCTGACAATGCACGACACAAAACAACACCAATTTCCAAGCGGATTAGGAGCCAGCAGTGATCATAATGTAAAGTCTGAAGACAAATATATGAACAATTCATCAATTAGCCTATACGATTAAATAATCACTTCCATTCAGAACAGAGGCTGTCCTGCTTTGGAAACAACAAAGTGACAATATCGGGCTACATCATGTTAAAAAAATAATTACAAAAATAGAATTTGTTGTGTCAGGAGATATCGTGTTCTCTGGATTTCCCTGACTGATTAAAATTAGAAACGGCAAACGTGGGAGTTTGAATTAATGCCAGACTAGAGTAAGCTGCTGGCACATCGAGACATACAGTGCAGACTCCCTGTTGACTTCCATTCAGTTTAGAAACCAGAGCTCTCTCTGTGCGTGCGTGCATGCGGGGAGGGATTTGATTAGAGATCTGATCCAGTGTGATAATCCCTGAGAAAAGTGATGAATGCCTGGAAAACAATCTGGAGGGAGTTCTTGTCTCTAGATGACCAGATGAAGTGGTGGAAGAAGAAGGGTATAATGTTTTGTTTTTTTTAAGAAAAAAACATAACTTGGATCTAGTTTTGCCTTTTTTAATTATTTAACATTTTATTTGTTTTTTTACTCTCTCTCGCTCCAAGGATGTTCTTCGGCTGGGCTTGTGGGGCGAACCGGCCCGCCTCCGGCAGCCTGATGCAGCTCTTGACCTCTGGAGGGAAGACCGAATCTGTAGCCGCACAGTAAACAACACACACACACACACACACACACACACCTCTGTGGAGATGGTGGGAGGTGGAGAGAGAGAGAGAAGGCGGGGTTGAGGAAAACAGAGAAGGAGAGACGGAGGCAGGGAGAAGAGAGGTAGAGAGAAGGAGAGTGAACAAGGAGATATTGAAGAGGAGTGGTAGGTAGGAGGGAAGCAGGTTGAGTTGGTAATTTAAGGCAAATTTTACACTTTGTTGAACGACAGTGTCGTATGACAAGAACAGCGTGTCGGCAACAGAAGATTTGCTGTATAACATGGTCATTCGACAAAGTGTCTCTAGCCTAGAGGGTGAGACGGGGTGGCAGAGAATGGGGATGCAGGTCCTTACAAATATGCTGCCTCACAGTGCCATCTAGCTGTGGTTTACAATATTTTTTTTTTTTGTTTTTGCATTTTAACTTCAACATTACAGGCACACTCGTCAAGCCAGCCCTAATTGGGGTGATTTCATGTTTATTTCTCTTTTATAGGAATGAAACACGGAATAAAATTTGTTTTTGTTCGGTTGTGACATTTCATTGTTTGAGTGTGGTGGGAAGCCTTAATACACATAAAAAACCCACCTTGAATAAAAAACAAACACACATTTGAACAACATTGTGCCTGTAGTTTTCCATATGTACAGAAGTAGTACATGACGTATGTAAACATGTGTCTGTGTAACTGTATGTTTGTATAGAGCACCGAAGTCTGATGTCAATATCGGAGGGCGCAAATCCACGGGTTCATGTACTCTTTATTTGCATTGTAATCCCCATAGGGGGATTTTAGATCGCCTCATATAAGAACTGTGTTTGAAAAATAAACATGTCATCCCGGCCGTTACACTCTATTGTTACTGCTACTGAATTAGTTACATTTTCGCTAGAAACAGACTGTATCATATACAAGTTACTGACGGGTCGTAAACGATACAGAGACACCTCCCTGACGACAACGCCGAGACAGCTTGTTTATTTTTGGACCACAATGCTGAAATGATTTTAAGAGGACCCCATGTTATTCTCCATAGAGAAATTACTTCCGTGAACTAGGCAGAACCAGGGGATGAGCGAGTGACGTCAAGACTTCGGCGCTCTATTGTTGTCTGTTGTAGCGCTCCTCTCCTACTGTGAAAGGAACCCAATGTTGAAATAAGCCGCTGTCTTCTAACAAACGGACAATCTGTTCCAGAGTGAATTGTTTGTATACACTATACTAGGGACTGGATGATAATCGTTATTATCGTTTATTGTCACCAGAAAGCGCTCACAGTAATCGTATTGCAGAGATTTAAAGTGATTGTGAAATTGTCCTCTGGGTGAATTAGCTTTTTATTTATTTATTTTTATATATAATTTTTATCCCACGATTTTTGCAACCCAGTTTTTTCACCCAGTGTCAATTATCTAATGTAATCCTGGGCTCTACACTTCCTCTGCCAACCTGGGGGGTAGCGGACTGACCTCATGCCTCCTTCTATGCATGAGGAGTCCAAGCTGCTTCTTTTCACCTGACAGGGGCCCTTTAGCTTTTCTTGAGGTGCACATTCAGTACCACTTCTTAAAGGGACCAATGTTTGCAAAAACATATACCGGTATGCTACATTTAGAAGATTTAGAACACTTTCCTGGTCTTTAGAAGATGTGTGTAATATGTGGTTTCAGATATTTTCTATTTTAGCAGTGAGCTAAATGTGTCTCTGATGTCATGGACTCTGGGCTCACTTCCTTCCTGGACTACAATTCCCATAATGCTTTGGTGCACTGCTCCTCCTTGTGGATAGGGGGAGGGCTGACTTACTGAGACAACATGTAGTCCAGGAAGTAAGTGAGCCCAGTGTCCATGACATCAGAGACACTGGGCTCATTGCTAATAACTAAAATATCTAAAACCACATATTACACCCATAAAGACCTCCAGGAAAGTGTTCTAAATCTTCTAAACGTCATTAACATATATTATTTTGTGCATTCGATACGCTCTTAGTTCACACTCACTCTCGATTCACCTCACCAAAAATAGCAGATCTACAAGCTCAACGCTTTACAACGCAACCCGTTTGTTGTGAGCTTAAAGTGGCAATTGTTGGCGAATGTTTCTCCCTGAATAGCGATGCTGGGGGTTCAAGTGGTTTAACAAAACATTTTAAACATATTTTTTATTATCGCGATAATATTGTTAATTTTCATATATCGTCCCATCCCTAGTTCACGTGCCCCTGTCTTAGTTCTGTGTGTTTGTGTCAACGAGGTGATTGTGCCTTGTCTAGTCTTTGCTATCATTAGTAACCTCTCTGTATTTGTATCACATTTACAGTAATAAATCGTCCAAAATAAAGACACGTATGTTGTATTAAGCTTTGAATTTGGACACTTTATGAGACTTTTTTTCCCCTACTCTTTATTTCCCCCAGATTCTGTATGTTGTGGAACACACAGCTGTTGATGGACACAATGGCTGTTGCAGGAATCAAAGCTGTGGAGCTATGGTTAGTTATCCCATTTAGGCCTGACGTCGAAATTAAAAAAAAACAGACAGTTTTCTGAAAAACCCATGTTTCTATGTCGGTGGTTCTCAAACATTTTCATGTCAAGACCCCCAAAAATATATGTAATTGGCCGCCGACCCCCATCTGAAAATATGTAGTTCCAGGGGACCTCCCAGTAGCAAAGATTTGAGTTCAAAACGTTCGCTGTGAATGAATGTATATATTCAAAGATTTGTGCCACATTTTCACGATAAAAAAAAAAGCAGACGTACAAGCTCGTAGCTATGAGCTTATGTTAGTTATGTGGGTTAGTTATCTATGGTTGGTTATGGTTATGGTTAGTCTATATGGAAATACTAAAGACTATAAAATACTGTCACTTGTAATAAAGTAATTAAACTGAATTCTGAGGACACTAAAGCAAATGAGAGTTAAAATACAATCTACTATGTAGCCTAATAATCGCTAAATGATTCTTATGAAAACTATGAATACTATATTAGTACTATTATAAACTGCATACAAGGTACATACAATTTTGCATCACCATTACGGATCTGATTGATATGAAGTTGTCATGTCTTATCCCACCACCAGATGGCACTCGTTCATAACCCTCAATGGCATGGAGCCCCCCCCCCCCCCCCAACAAGAACCACTGTTAATCAAATGGATGAGTTCATTCTTGGAACTGAACGGGTGCTGTCATGCACATGGCAGGACCCCGTAACACCTACCTACCTACCGACCCACCCAGTGGCGTGCACAGACATTTAGAGGGGCAGGTGCTCAATTGGGAAAAAAGGGCACCTTGTGCAGTGCGTGGAACCGGCCGGTTGCCTTAACTTAACCCATTTAGAACTGAGGACGATTCTACAAATGTCTTCCAAATCATGAAAAACCCTATGTTTCTATCTGAGTCGTTCTGAAACATTTCCATGTCAAGGATATATAAGATGTATTTGGCCGCCGACCCCCCCATCTGAAAATATGTTGTTCCAGGGACCCCCCAGAAGCAAAGATTTGAGTTAAAAACGCTCGCCCTGAAAGAATATATTCAAAGATTGGCACCACATTATCACAATTCTTAAAAAATAGCAGATCATCTACAAGCTCGTAGCGCGGCACGCTATGAGCTTGTAGATCTGCTATTCTTCAACAGCCAAAGTACAACATAATGCTTAAAACAGCAAAAGGAAAGGGGTCCACATACTGTACAGTGTAGGCTACACCGTACAAAAACAAAACAAAAAAACAATCTTTTGTTTTTTTCCAAAAGGTCACATTGCTGTCCAGAGGGCAAAGGGCAGATGCTCTAGCACCACCTAGTGTCTATCTGTGCACGATACTGTACCTACCTGCAAACGCAGATCTTTATACAACTGCTTAGCCATTCCAGGCCATTCACCTTGGCAAAATTACAAACCTTCCAAAGCGAGAGGGAAGGGGGGCCAACAGAAACATACATTTAGAGGGAAGGGGGGCCAACAGAAACATACATTTAGAGGGAAGGGGGGCCAACAGAAACATACATTTAGAGGGAAGGGGGGCCAACAGAAACATACATTTAGAGGGAAGGGGGGCCAACAGAAACATACATTTAGAGGGAAGGGGGGCCAACAGAAACATACATTTAGCAGCCAGGTAACGCCTTTGTTTGTTTGTTTACAGCCTCGTCCATTCCGCAACTGCATTAAAAAAAAACGTCTTGTTGCTGACTCATATATTCACACTTAGCAATGCACATAAATAGACTATAGAACGTTTACTGGGTCTCAGTCTTAACCCATTCTGAACGGGAACCACTTTTGGTGTTTTAAAGCATTATGTTATGCTTTAGATATTGAAAAATAGCAGATCTACAAGCTCTGTGCCGCGCTACGAGCTTGTAGGTCTGAGCTTGTAGGTCTGCACAAATCTTTGAATATATATTCATTCACAGCGAACGTTTTGAACTCAAATCTTTGCTACTGGGAGGTCCCCTGGAACTACATATTTTCAGATGGGGGTCGGCGGCCAATTACATATCATTTTTGGGGTCCTTGACATGAAATATTGAGCACCACTGATACAGAAACATGAGGTATTTCAGAAAACCGTCAGGATTTAGAAGACTTTTTTTATTTCATTCCGACGTCGGGCCTAAATGGGTTAAACTCCTGCAATTTCTCCTGGCTGGCCACGGTATATGGGGTGGGCCGTTGAGGAGCCCACTGCAATAAATCACTGCACCGAGGATTAATAGGAGCGGTCTAGCTTACTGTGGATGATGTGTATTTATACGTGGTGGCATTGCAATTCATCTAGTCTAGTGTGTGTGTGTGTGTGTGTGTGTGTGTGTGTGAGGCCCTGCGGCGTGTTCAAGACGCCAGCGCATACATTAGCTCCCATGATGCCACCGTTGGAGTGATTGCCCATGGGGATCCCCCGCTGTGTTTATCGCTGTAAGGGTTTGAGCTGATCAAAGATTATCGCATGTTTAGGTTGTTGCAACCCACCAGAGCCTGATATAGCATGATGTGAGCCAGGTGACTATTGTTCTGTGTTAGGTGTAGGCCGGGCCTTAATAGCACATGTTTTTTTTTGTGTGTCGTCATACTGTAGAATAATGTGTGGGTATTAGTAGGTGGCTATAGGTCGTTTTTGGCCCCATTTGAAAATATTTTGTGTCAGGGAGAATTCTGTAGGTTTTTTTTAGATTTATTTCAAATTCCTCAGATGTAAAGTGCAATATGAATGAAATTAAAATGTAGCATTATTATTATTATTATTATGAAGTAGGTTGGCTGTTTTCGAATAGCCAAAACATTCTTTGGGTGTGTTGTAGACTGTTTCTGGGGACCCCCTGGAACCGCCTCAGCTGAGGGTCCCCAGACAGACCCCACTTAGAAACCAATGTTCTCTTAGCTTTTGTGGGACAGGTTTTTTTTTTTTGGGGGTGGGGGAATATTTGATTCTATTGACTATTCTATGCCGTTCACTTGAACTTGAGTTGAACCCATTTAGACCTGACTTCGAAATTTATCTACCTAATGTTTCTAATGTTTGTGGTCCATGTCAAGGACCACACAAATTATATGTAATCGGCCACCGACCCCCATCTGAAATTACGTTGTTCTAGGGACCCCCCCTCCAGAAGCAAAGATTTTAGTTAAAAACATTCGCTCTGAAAGAATATATATTCAAAGATTTGCGCCACATAAAATAGCAGAACTACAAGCTCATAGCGCGGCACTCTGTGCTGCGCTATGAGCTTGTAGATCTGCTATTTTTCAATAGCTAAAATATAACATAATGCTTAAAACACCAAAAAGAGTTCCAGACCCACAGGAACGCACCCAGGGTGCCGGCCCGGTTCCGGCGAGCCGCCCTGTGTCCGAAACGGTAGAGAAATGACAGAGTTACCGTGTGCCGGTCCCTCTACTGTACCCTATGTGCGTGTGTGTTTGTGTGTTAGGTTGTGCACAGGTGGTGAAAAACAACCATGCTGTTTTCGTGCTCATGCCCAGCCAGCCAGGCAGGCACCCACCCACACATAACTTTTAGTTGTACCACTCAAAAACGCCAAAATACATTTTAGTCAACTAAATGAACTGTAGATTTAGTCGACTTAAAATCTTAGGATATTTAGTCGACTAAAACTAGACTAACACTAAAACATTCCAGGTGACTAAAATGTGACTAAAACAAAATGTAAACTATTCTAGAGACTATACTAAAACTAAAATCAAAATGTGCTGCCAAGAGCAACACTGCTACCCAGAGTCTAAAACGTGATGTAGCATTAGGTTTATTGACATGAGTATGGCGTCACAGATGAATTGTCTGCTCTGAGCCAGAGAGAAGGGTTGTTCTCTCGTTCCGTACACAAACCCCCCTGGAGGTGAATTTCCTGATTAAAGAACCCCTCCTCTCTGCTCCTCCCATCCCCCTCAAACCCTGGCTGTTAGTGTGCACGTCCGTGTGTGTGTGTGTGTGTGTGTGTGTGTGTGTGTGTTTGTGTGTGTGTGTGTGTGTGAGCATGCACTTCATGTGTTTGCATAATGTGTGTGTGTATACATGAGTGTATTGTGAACAGCATCCATGCACTTGTCTGTGTGTGTGTGTGTGTGTGTGTGTGTGTGTGTGTGTGTGTGTGTGCGCGCATACAGGTCAAGTACATGTGTGTGTGTGTGTGTGTGTGTGTGCGCGCGCGCGCGCGTGTGCGCGCCCGCGTGTGCACGCGAGCGCGCTCATGTGTGTGTGTTCATACATGGTCATACATAGATGTTTGCAATGCCTGCATACATGAGTATATGATTGTGTACACTGTACAGTGTATGTCTAGTGAGTGCATGTGCACAAACATGTTTATACATGTGTGTGTGTGTGTGTGTGTGTGTGTGTGTGGGTGTGTGTGGGTGCGTGCGTGCGTGCGTCTGGGAGTGCGTGCGTGTGCGTGTTCACATGAACGTAATAGTGAATATTTTAAAGGGGTTATGTCTGAGATGGCGGGGTGCCATGTGGAAACCATTGAATCCAGCAAGAAGCAGTGAGTGAACACGAGAGAGAGAGAGCCAGCCAGATGGTAGTGGTTAGCCCCTGGCTGCTCCGGGTAACATGACCTACAGGGGAGGAACCCCTCTCCTACCTCCCCATGACCAGGCCCTCCACATGTGTTGCGTGTGAGTAAAAAAGTCGCCCCAAAGCAGGGGAGACGCCTCTTATATACTTGACTTCCTGGCTGCCTGCCCCCTTGGAGCTGAAGCTGCTGTTTTCTTAACCACAGGATCTAAAACAACAGACACATCAGACACAACAGACACAGAAAGAGCAGTCAGAAGAGAGACATGATGGGAGCCATTGGCTTTGTGGTCGCCATTTTTTAAAGCCATCCTCTGTGCTTTTAGTACTGGATATCCAGTTCAGAGCTTCAGTCACACATTTCTGAACTTCAGAAGTTTGTGACATATTTGCCTATAGTCTGCATGCAAACATGACCCTTCAGGGTCCATTTGGCGTGTCTATCCTGTAGTAGTAGTACTGTGGTAATAATTTAACCGCTCCCCTATTCTTGCACTTATTCCTGGATTCATTCACTAACAACACAAATAGTCCTTTGAATCTGATTTCTCTCCTGTTGATGCATGGTGCCAAAATGCAACTGTACGTTACAATGGGATTCATCATGTATACATGTAAACATTTATTTGTTTAATAAAATCAGTGCCCCATTTCATACTTCGCAAAAGTAACAAACATATAGCCAATCTACAAATGTATACATTTATAACCTACCTGCAGGCCAATTCTACAAATATATATATATATGCCCCAAAATAGGGTAATAGCAGGTTGAAAGTGGTTAAGTAAGTCTGCCTGTGGCTGTAGTAATAAATATTCAACCAATGAGAAGTCTTAACACAAGGTTCATGCCCACAACAGACGGCAACAACGCATAGTAAAAGGCACGCATCGCGACCCGGTGGTCAACAGACACATCAACTAAATCAGACAGAGATTGAGATGTAGCTGTTAAAAGCAGATGCTTTTCTCCTTTATATGAGACGTACTTAATGTCAATTTAATGCCAGATGGGAGCAGAAAGCCCCATATGCTTTTCAGCATTTAGACACTTAAAAATCACATTCCACCAGGACTGGAACCACTTCAGTCACCCTTTCATGACTTTTATCAAATATTTAAAGGACACATTTATCAGCCTCCTCTTTTTTTCTCCCCCCTTTTTGATAAATAGGACGTTTAGGTCATAAACTACGTTGAAACCATTCCACTGAACCTAGATTGTAAACTAGCCTTGATTCATGGTTGTGTATAAACTGTCATTCTAACCCGCTTCAGAGGCAAATCGTCACAGCATTTAATGACATGACAGTAGCCGCTTGCTTCAGGTTGCACCCCACATCGTCCTCTAGATGGCACTAAGCCATGAATGAATCTGTGATTAGAAGAGGCAAGAGTAATTAAAAATTGAGTGATACGATTTTGATGTAATTAAATGGGGCCCTTCGTGCCAGTAACTCACAATGAAAGGGTCAAAGAGGATGGGACATTTTATTTCTGAGGGGGACAGACATTTAGACGCATGCAACAACAGTGCAGTGGAGATCAAGGCATGCACGCATGCATGCATGCACGCACGCACGCATGCACGCACGCATGCACGCACGCATGCACGCAGCGGGCGGATGGCTGTAAACATCTGCTCACACTGAGATGTGTGCTGCACAATTTGAGATGCGTGTCAGTTAACCACTTAACCACTTGAACTCCAGTATCCATATTTGGGGGGGTGGGGGTAAAGAGTTTAACCACTTAACCCATTTAGACCTGAGGACGATTCTACAAATGACTTCTAAATCCTGACAGTTTTCTGAAAAACCCTATGTTTCTATGTCAGTGGTTCTCAAACATTTTCATGTCAAGGACCCCAAAGATTATATGTAATTGGCCGCCGGCCCCCATCTGAAAATATGTTGTTCCAGGGACCCCCCCAGAAGTTCGCTCTGAAAGAATATATATTCAAAGATATGCAGTACGTTTTCACTCTGTGCCGCGCGATGAGCTTGTAGATCAAGTACAACATAATGCTATAAAACACCAAAAGAGGTTCCCGCCCGAAATGGCTTAAACCCTCTAGACCAGGGGTCTTCAACATTATTCAGGCCACAGATCCCCTAAGCCCAGAGAGCTGAAGCAGGGACCCCCCCACTGCACATTACCTTTTTCTATTCATATTTTCAATTAATTTAACCATGTTTAGTCCTCTCAATATCTTTGGCTCTGTGCTTGGTCTGCTCTTTTCCCCCTTCTTTCTACATATGGTCTGCTCTTTTCCCCCTTCTTTCTACATACCAAACCTCTCAAAAAGCTCACAAGCTCATATAGGTGTGCTGTTTATAGCAAACCCCAGGAGTTGAGGCCATCAATCAATCAGGCATTACATTTTGTTTGACTCGGTTCTACAGATAAATATTGTTCACAATTTCTTTGCCTCTTTCTTATATTTGTTGCCTCTTTCATATATTATTTGACAATTTGGCCAATGTTTGAACCAATTTTTACAGTATGGTTTGTTGATGGATGCAGCCATGGTCTTTTTCTCCAATTTGTTTTGTTTGAGGTATTAAAAAGGTCTCAAAAGTCCTTAAATTGTCATTTCACTATCTGGGTACAGCCTCAATATCCATTTATCCATCCATCCATCTTCAAACGCTTATCCGTAGTCGGGTTGCGGGGGGCAACGGCTCCACCAGAGAGCTCCAGACATTCCTCTCCAGAGCAACATTACTAACGTCCTCCTGGGGGATCCCGATGCGTTCCAAGGCCAGTGAGTCGATGTAATCCCTCCATCTGTGCCTTGGTCTGCCCCGGGGTCTCCTCCCAGTGGGACGTGCATCAAGGACCTCCCTAGGGAGATGCTCGAGATGCATCCTAACCAGATGCCCGATGTAAAAATAATAATAATGGATTGCATTTTTATCACGCTTTTCTATGCACTACGTGCCTACTCAGAGCTTTAACAATGGTCCATTCATTCATTCATACATACTTTGGGAGGTGAAGCGGCGAACAGTCAACGCCAGCGTCCTCACTTGCCACATTCACACACCAATGGTGGCAACTGGCAACCACTGGAGGCAATGCAGCGTTCAGTGTCTTGCCCAAGGACACTTCCACATGTGGACAGGAGAAGCCCGGATTCGAACCACGGATCATTGGACGACCTGCTCTACCTCCTGAGCACCCCCCTGTGGGTCCAGACTCCTGACCCACAGGTTGAGAACTACTGTTGTGAGCTTGTAGATCTGCATTTTGCTTAAGATTTGAATGATATCACATCGAGTCCACATTTTCATTGACTCTGTCTCGTCTCAGTCTCGCCCCTGAATTTGACATGGACTTTCCTCGGACCAAGGGACTCAGGACTCCATCCCCCAGGATTCCACTTGAGTCTTGAGTCACTACCTACAATGTATTATACCCATATCATATTCACATTAACATTTTAAGAGAACTGTCTGGTGCGCAGCTGATGGGCCTGGCTGCTCTCACTGAGTTGTCTGTACCTATCAAACAGTGGTGGAAAAAAACTTTTACTTAAGTACTGTACAATTTTGAGGTATTTGTACTTTACTTGAGTACTTTTACTTCTACTCCACTACATCTCGGAGCCAAAATTTGTACTTTTACTTCACTACAATTATTTGAAAACTTTAGTTACTAGTTACTTTGGAGATTTACATTTTGATTATAAAACAGACATTAACCACTTCAACCCTATACATTTCGACCATTTGAAAATGGCCATCTACAAGCTTGTAGATCGGCTATTTTCAATAGGCTAGATATGACATTCTGCAATATGAATACTTTTACTTTTAGTACTTTAAGTACATTTTGATGCCAATACTTTTGTACATTTTCAATCCGTACTTTTACTTGTAACAAAGTAGTTCTAAATTGCAGTATTGGTACTTTTACTTAAGTAAAACAATTGAGTACTTTTTCCACCACCGCTATCAAATGAGGAAAAGAATGATCTCGGTCTTGACTCGGACTCAACCCCCTCCAAACTCAGTCTTGACTCAGACTCTCCCCACCTCGGACTCGGTCTTGACTCAGACTCTCCCCACCTCGGACTTGGTCTTGACTTGGACTCGCTTTAGGTGCTGGACTCGACTACAACACTTGGGGCTCAATTTTCGTCAACGCTAAAGCCCTTATCCCTAAACTTCTTAGCTTTTTTTTTTAAAACAATTTTGCAAAACATTTTTGAATAGTTAAAATGGCCAGTCTACGAGCTCACAACGTGTCAATGTAGATTGGCTCTTTGAACTATTCAAAAATGTTTTTAAAAATAATTTAAAGAAAGAAGGCAAAGAAGTTTTAGGATAATGGGTTTAGCGGTGACGAAAATGGAGCCCTTGGTCCCCTTCTTTGTTGAAAGTAGAAGATACAAAGTGAGCCTGAAGAAGATGTGCTATTTTCATATTATGACAAACTGCCTCGAATAGGAATGCTAGTATATAGGGTTCATGTGGTTAATTACTGTAGCAATGGCTCTATGACGGCTTGTCTTACAAACTGCACAATTCTACACTAAATACGTCGTTATATATTTATTTTATTTTTGACTGAAAATCCTATGAATAGGAATTATTCATGAAGTCATGATGCTTGAAGTTGAAAGGCACGCAGGCAGTCACGCAGGCACGCACGCGCACACACACACACACACACACACAGACACACACACACACACACACACACACAGAGTGCATTGCACCCTATACACTTTACACTATTGCGTTGGGAGCACTTGCAGTTGTTATTATATTGAAGTTGTGTGGAACCATGTTCTTCGTGACAGCGTGTCAATAGCCTGTCGGCTACACACCAGGAAAATTTACTGTGACAAAACTACATGACATTGGCTTACAAGAATGACTTGTAACTGGCAGACAGATGCAGTCTGTAAAATATTATATACTACACTTTACAATCATGATAAATAAGAAGATAAACTGTTATGTGATTCAACACATTAATTGTGTCTTGGGAGCCATGGAATCAGTAACCAGTCAAAAGGCTCTACTGTTGCTATTACGTTTTGCCCCTAGATGACCCATTATGATTAATTATTTCATCAACCAGTCAAAATACTGTTCCTATGTTATGCCCATATATATAACTCACTAAAATGGCACGGATGATGCATACAAAATCTGTTCACGGTGTTGTTTTCCTCCTTGCCACAATTTCTCTATGACTTTTCACTGAGGTATTTCATTTCACTATGCCCAACAATGACCTTGACCCAAGCAATGGTTCCCAAATAACAAATTGCATTTTTATAGAGCTTTTCCAAGTGCTCAAAGCGCTTTACAATGGTTCATTCATTCATACATGGGAGGTGAAGCGGTGCACAGTCGACACCAGCGTCCTCACTTCCCACATTCACTCACCAATGGTGGCGAGCTCACACCGACCAACTCATTGGAGGCAATGTAGGGTTCAGTGTCTTGCCCAAGGACACTTCGATGTGGACAGTCAGGAGGAGCCGGGTTTCGAACCGCCGACCCAGGGATCATTGAACGACCTCTTCTACCTCCTCCTGAGCCACAGTCGCCCTAACGGTTTAGCTTATGATCCAAAATAAATTATAACCTATCGATCTACAAGCTCACAACATAGCGAGCTTGTCGAGAAATTGGCCCACTGCCTGACTCACTGTTTGGGAAACAGTGCTTTACTGTATGTGCCCTTTCTGTGAGGAAAGTTTTCATATAATTTACCGTATATATTATATGATGTGATGTGTTACTTTTCATAGAGCAAGGGGTAGTTATTTTACTTAATAACCGGAATCATTTCCCACAATGTGCCAGCTTCATTTTGACAAATTAGGCGTCTCATTTGGTGGTAGATTTGTCATTTTGGATTTAATCAGTTTATACCCATCGGCCCTTTAAATATTCCCATATTACTCCAGAAAGTATTAGGAGAGAGATGTATGTCCTCCCACCGGGACTCACCTGCCAGTGAGGAGCCCCCACCGGGAGGACACACTGTTGTATCCTATACTGACTCACCTGCCAGTGAGGAGCCCCCACCGGGAGGACACACTGTTGTATCCTATACTGACTCACCTGCCAGTGAGGAGCCCCCACCGGGAGGACATACTGTTGTATCCTATACTGACTCACCTGCCAGTGAGGAGCCCCCACCGGGAGGACACACTGTTGTATCCTATACTGACTCACCTGCCAGTGAGGAGCCCCCACCGGGAGGACACACTGTTGTATCCTATACTGACTCACCTGCCAGTGAGGAGCCCCCACCGGGAGGACACACTGTTGTATCCTATACTGACTCACCTGCCAGTGAGGAGCCCCCACCGGGAGGACACACTGTTGTATCCTATACTGACTCACCTGCCAGTGAGGAGCCCCCACCGGGAGGACATACGGTTGTATCCTATACTGACTCACCTGCCAGTGAGGAGCCCCCACCGGGAGGACACACTGTTGTATCCTATACTGACTCACCTGCCAGTGAGGAGCCCCCACCGGGAGGATACTGTATAGATCCTCCTGCCCAACGGTATCGGGTACGGTCGCCCCTAAGCCACCACCTCACGCCGACCACTCAGTGGTATTCTTTATTTTGTTTTACTGAGAATAAGGTTATAAAAAAGTTTGAGGGTCAGGCATAGTTTTACTGGGGTTAAGTTTAGGTATAGGGTTAAGTTTAGGCATAGTTTTACTGGGGTTAAGGTTGGGAATAAGGTTAGGTTTAACCGTTTAATCATAATTTACTTACTGTAGTTTACTTTAGGAATACCATGCCGCGCAGTACGCCCGGGGAGAGTTGGTAAAGGGGCGAGTTGTTTGGTATTCTACCCAACAGCACCCTGTTGACGGGTGCCGCCCCAGCCTGTATAGAATGCAATGAAACGTATCACCCTCCCTGCCCGGCTTCTATTCCCCGAGCCAATTTTGTTTGTGTACAGACCTTAGAGTATATAACTCTACAGACCTTAGAGTATATAACTCTCGCGGTGGATTTGAACACTCAAACAATCTCCATGGTAGTGGGCAGGCACGTTACCACTGTGTTATACCCGCCATTCCTTCATTTATATCCTCTAGCCTCTCAAAGTCTAAATAGAAAGCATTCTAGTGTCACAGTCATTAGTGCTGCCAAAAAATATTTTAGTGAATATTCAAATGTAAAAAATAAAAGAATAATCTAAGATTCAAATTAAAAAAAATAACAATAAAATTGCTGTGTGAGTTCTGGCAAGACTCTGTGCCACGTAAACTAAAACATACACAAATTAGGCTATTAAGATAATTATGAATCATTCAATTGATCTCGCAAGACTCAAGAGAGCATTTCTCAGCAACGAGCCCATACAGGACCGGACCATATAGATAAAGAAAGAGAAAGTTTTAGGCAGCAATATTCATATCATATTCATATTAAAATCATATACATTCGAAATCATTCGAAATTTGTTCGAATACATGTGGTGTTTTAAAAGGAATATTCGAATATCATTTTTAGCCAATTCTGGCAGCACTAACAGTCATATTTGTTATCTATCTTTCGCCAGGTGCTGCGGTTCTATCCAGAAGATAGAGATTCAAGAGGGATTATTTTGTCACTATAGATAGATATTATTATTATAGATGTTATTTTGTCATATAGATACAAGCAGCAAAAAACAACAACAATTACAATCTCATGACAAAAAAGAAAAAGAAAAGAAACTAACTATTGCCTGGTTCATAAAATGAACCAGGCAATAGTACAGAAAGAGATATACCAATTTCTTTAGAAGAAATTGGTATTGTGCATAATATGAGTGGAGAGAATAATCTAGTATCTGGATGTGCCATAAAGGCATACACATAGCCCATACAATACACACACACACACACACACACACACACACACACACACACTCACACTCACACTCACACTCACACTCACACTCACACTCACACTCACACACACACACACACACACACAGCACATTGTATATCTTCAATGTAAACGCCTGTCAGCTAAACCCATGTCACTCCATCCCAGGCCCAGAAGGCCAAGCAGGGACCACTTTGTCAGAATATCTGACATGCTCCTCCTGCTGAACACGATGCATGTTTGTACCCTTTTTCCGCCAGCGAGACCTTTGCCTCTCTAAACGATGCATTAGGTTTATACGGCAGCCTTTAAATACAAAGCCTATATAAAGACTCCTATGAGATCTTTAGAAGACAGAACGCTCTGTGCCACCAGGAAGGGATCTCGTTGATAGGTGAAGTATGTAAGACATAATGCCTAATGACATCCCGACAAGCTTTGAACACAGAAAGCCCTTTTTGATGTCTCCAACGCTTCCCCCTTGAGATGTCTGTGTTGACAAGCACTGTACTGTGCTGTAGTAGGATGGAGATACCCTGTGCACCCCCCCCCCCCAATACACTATCACTGGAATATGCCTACGCTGCAAAAATACTGACTGTTAATTTATAAAATGTCTCGCACTCTCTAGTCAACTTGAGTTGAACTGTATACTCAAACCGTTTGGTTTCCGTCAACGTTTCTCATACCAAGGACCTCTTAGCCGAGAGAGAGAGAGAGAGAGAGAGAGAGAGAGAGAGAGAGAGAGAGATGAAGCAGGGACACCCCCATACATATTGGATTCATGTTCAATGTGTGTTTTCAGTGGCATTTATAACCACTTTAAACCCTCAATACTTTGTAAACTTGACCTTTGGCTTTGTACTTGGTCCGCTCTTTTTGACTCTGCACCAAACCTCTTTGCAGAAAATAGCCGATCCACAAGCTCCCAACGACCCCCACAGCACAAGGCGTTGTGAGCTTGGAGATCTGCTATTTTTGTTCTCTTAAAACAAGGTCCCTATCACACAAAGATTTGGTGGCCCCCCCTGTAGTAACTCTGAGGACTCCCTAGGACTGTGTCCTGGATCCCCTGTTGAAGAACATCTCTTTGCCAAAAAGAATCACACCCGTGTGAAGTGAGGGGCGCTCTTATCATCTTATCGAGGGAATTCAATGATTAGGTGATGTAATGGCGATGTAAAACAACAAACGGTGTCAAAACAAACATTAAATTATCTTTATTGTTAACGGCATTTAATGTTTGTGTGTTAGGGACAAAAGGACGTACATTTTCCCTTCATTGTCAATGGCGTTTTTAAAACAAACATTGAACTAAACGCTAACATTAAACCTGTATATAGGAGGGGCTAGCGCCCCTCAAAAATCACACCCGTGTGAAGTGAGGGGTGCTCTTATCATCGTACATCATCATGACGTAACATGTCGATTTGCTCAGACACATATGACGTAAATTCTCCTTTCATTGTCAATAGGAATTTAATGTTTGTGTTAGCACCAACACGCCGATTTGCTCAGACACATTCTCCTTTCATTGACAATGGCAAATATGACACGAGTTAGGACAAAAAGCTGTAGCCAATTTACAGGTTCAAAACACGAGCTTGGCGAATGTTCCCCCGAGGTTAACGTTCAGAATTGTACTGTGTATACCATTGCTGTTGAAAAATAAAATTGAATCGTTTAAATATCTTTATTCATGCTTTCAATTCCATGACGCTTAGGCCCCATGAAAATATATTATAGATACCGTAGGCTAGTTAGTATAAAGTATTGTTTTATATTGTATTGTACAGTAGCCTAATAGGCATTTTAAAATTGTATGTGACGAATAAAGGTTGATTGAAATGATTATAGTATAGTATTATACGCAATACGCAATCAACAATGAACAACAGTTCATCCACTCTACGTACCAATTTGATTCCAAGGTGTAAGAATGGTTTACAGGGGTCATTTCTTTATTGAGCTGCAGAACCAATGTGGTCATCCTGTCGAAGCACAGCCCACTGCATGGCAAGGGACCTTACTATGGGGGGCGGAGACTGTAGACATGAGCCGCCAGTCAAATCCAGGTCACTCACTGTTGGGGGGTGGGGGGTGGGTGGGGGTTTTATATTGTAACTGTACATGGGAGCAGTGTTGTGGTCGGGCGGGATTGAGACTTTCCATCTATAGCAGCAGCAACAGGATCTAACCAAGATAAGCCTCTCGGGAGTTGTGTGGTCCTCTCTCAGCTAGGCCAGATTACAGACGCACACATGCACACCACTGTCTCTGTCTCTTTCTCCCAACTTTATTTATCTGCGTGTCGGTCTTTGTCTGTCATTCTGTCTATTTTGTTTTTTGTCTGTCTGGTGGTGGTTTCTGCTTCTCTTCGCCTCTGACTGCCCTCACCCCCCCCCCCCCCCCATTTCTCCCTCTCTTTCCCAGGATGCCATGAAGTATATCCCAGGGTCCAGAGAGAGAGGTCCAAGTTTGGGGATTTTCTGGGGGTTTTTTGTTCTCACTCTAGGTTTTTTGGAACTAGAGCCTCCGCTCTTGGCTCCCGACACATCTGGTTCTCATTCAGACCCTGCAGGTCTAAGTTCAGGAACGGGTGGAGGGCGGAGGGTATAGGAGGAGGAGGAGGTGTTCAGGCCCTAATAGTTTGGGCTCTTTCATAAAATGTATTCTTTTTTTTCTCCCCCCGATATTTTTTCTGCCTTTATTGATATTATATAGTGGAAGGAAACGTGGAGTGACATCCAGCAAAGGTCGTCGGAATCAGGATTCAAACCCACAAACCCACTGTCAGGCATGCAGTAGAACCTATATACTGTATCTCTGCTGTCGGGGGAAACCTCATAACTCCATAATGTTCATTTTTCAGGAAATTAAAAATATATATTTTTCAGGAAATAAAGAAAACCATATATTTTTTAAAACAAAGCAATACAGCCTTATCAAAGTTGGTGTTGTAACTTTATATATTGTCAATTACCTGTACTTCCATGAGAGGGGGAGAGGTGGTGGAGACATTTTTAGGGTCCAATGGAGTTAAGAGGTTTTGTCCAAACCACTTTTGACTATACTTTCCATTGGTTCAATATTTTCGAAACAATACACAGACGTAAGTTATGAGGTTTATGAGTTATGAGGTTTCCTCCAGACAGCAGAGATATGTGCCCGCACTGCCCGGACCGCTAGGCCAGTGTGCACCCCTTGTATAGTTTATTCTTGTAAACAAAGGGTTACGTTTCAAGGTAAGCGATCCAACGTTGTGCGCGGTGTAAAAAGAGACCCTTGCTCTTGTTCTCTCCTATAAAAGCAAAAGAAGAGGATATACTTCATGGTGGTGTGGTGGTCCTTGCCTGGTCGACAGCTTCAAAGGGATAGTTCAGCCAGTGTTTTTGTTTTTGGCAGAACATTTCTATTTTTAGTTTAGTCATAGACTCATAGTCTTTGGACTGAAACTTCATTTAGTTTTAGTCATATTTTTTGTCACCCGGAATGTTTTAGCGTTAGTTTAGTTTAGTTTTAGTCGACTAAGTGTCATGCAATTTTAGTCGACTAAATCTACAATTGATTTAGTCGACTAAAATGTGTTTTGGCGGGCCTTGAAGCAGTCGTAATGACTGATTTTACACATGCTGAAAATACAAGCTACAAGCTCACAACGCGTCGTAGCGCGACGCGTTGTCAGCTTGTAGATCGACTATTTTCAGCATGCAACCAAATGTAAAATGACTTAAACTGGATCTCTTGTCCACTAGTCCCTTCCTAACATTTTAGTTTAAGTTTTCATTTTTTGACGAAATTGTCATTATATTTAGTCATAGTTTTAATCATAGCTTTTTCCCCCTGGAAGAAAATAGGTTGAGATGGGGGTCCGCGGCCAAATACATGTAATTCTGGGAATCCTTGACATGAAAAAGTTTGAGAATCACATTTTTTCAGAAAACTAAAGAATCGGCCTCAGGCCTTTAAAGGTATAGGTTAAACCACTCCATAGATGAGGTGAATACCAGACTCGCCCCTTTACCAACTCACCCGCAAAAAGTGTTGTAGTAGTTACCAGTTCATTTAGTATATTTCCCTCCCTCCCTGAAATCTGAAATGATCTTGTATACATATTTATTTGATTGTATAGTAGTCGATCTCTGTACTGTAAAAATCAAGGAAGGATAACATGACACAGCGACGGTGACTGCTTAATATATGTTAATTTAGGACCTTCTAGCAGTTATAATTTTGTTTTATTAAAGGCGTACTGAAATGAAAAATACGTTTTTCACACTTTTAGATCATATCCGTGGTCAGGTCATCATAATGGGCATACCTAACAATGGATGCCAAAAATTACATCAAAAATATATTTTTAATTACTTCCTGAAAACGAAAACATGCTGCGTGATGACGTGTAGAGATACACATCAATAAAAGCCAATAAAAATGAAGCTCACCAGTTTGTTTCCCATTCTTCTTGTCCTCCTCCACACCTGGTTTTGATTAAAGAACTACTCCGTTTTCCAGACAGTGTATTACTTGTTTTAAACTTAATCATCACGCTGAAATATGTATATAGGTTGTGTATAGGTGTAACTGTTTCCACTACAAGTAATATAATTTTGTATATTTCTAAAAGGTCTAAGTTCATAATGAAGTTCATAATTAAGTTACAGTCATGTTAAAACATTATTTCATGTATTTTTCTTGTCAAGTTGTTGCAATGCTTTTATTTTGAAGGGTCAAAGCCACATTCTGTGTCTCGTTTGGTCTGCTGTCACGTCGATTGGTACACAGGAGTTTTGTGTATGCAATCAAGCCACAAGCAGCTAGAACGAAGCAGCAAGGTGCAGCAGCTTTGCCAGCTCCGTTTGCACTGGTCACACAAAGAGCCTTTAAAGTTACAAGAAGGTCATAAGAGACTGTCATAAGAAAGGTTATAAGGACCTAAGACTGAAGAGATTCCCTTCTTTGTTTTATGCACGCAGCCAACGAGGTATTTGTTTGTTTTGTTTGTATTTTACTTATGTGAAATGTTTGCATACACAACCACGTTACAATTAACACAAACACAGCATGTATTCATGCTGTGTTTGTGTTAATTGTGTGGTTGTTTTATTGTTTATGTTTAGTTTCTCTGCAAGTGATTATTTTTTTAAGTGCTGGAGTTTGGAAGCACTTGTCGTACGTCACTGAACGGCCCTGCGTTCCACCTGTTTCGAATTTGCACATAATGCAGGAGGCAGCAGCGCGACCCGTTAACACAAACGAGTGCTTCCAAACTGCAACACTTAAAAAAGAATCACTTGCAGAGGATGTCTTGACAGAAAGTAGCTCATAACATCTCTACGGTGGATTTTTATGAAAAACAAGCTCGGCAGATTGAAAGAGGATAATTAGTGTGGTTGCCCAACAGGGCAACCAGACTCTTGTAATTGTAACACTTTATTATTCCACAGTTTATTCCACTAGTCTTTATTTTGACGCACTACTCCTCCCTCAGTTTTGACTGTACACACTTGAGCCATATGTCAAATTGACCGGAAAAATCGGGAATCGATGGCGTGTACTTTGCTAAGAGAAATGTTGTATAGTTTAATTGATATGAATTTATTAGTGAATTAAATTATCCCATTGACTTCAATGGAAAAATGCAAAAAATCACATTCAAGTATTTTTCCCTCTGAGACTGTAAGCACTATAGTTACAAAACTTGGAGGAATATTTCCTAATTATCACTAAAATTAATTAAAAATATATATTTTTAGGTCGGCCTCATGGTGGCGCTATAACAGCCCACTTTACCTTTTGGCTCATAACTCTTGAACCGTATGTCGTAAAATTATTTTTTCCCCGGATTCCTTGGGTCATGACGCATCTCCCCATATAGGCCACGCCCATTTCCGCCATGATGGATTTTCCGCCATTTTGAATTTTGTCCAAAACACACTTTTTGCTTTTCCTCCTACAGATTTTGTCCAAATCTCACAAAAATCTGTACACGTGATCTCTGGACCCATCCGATTAAAACACAAACGCAGATTTTCGGTAGTGCGTATCGTTCGGCCGTAATCGTCTTCCGAAGTCAGTAGGAGGGGCCTATATCACGAAAAATGCCATAAATCACGAACGGAATGTCCAATCCATCCAAAATTTGAATCACATGTCCGGCGTGGTTCGTTCAACCGAGTTCCAAAAGCAATTCCATTTTCATCCATAGGGGGCGCCGCAAACGCGATAAATGTAACCGTTTGTCGAAAAACCAGAATTTCGGGGGTTAAATCCCCTCCGAATTACTTACACACGATTTAAGGTGTGACTTGAAACTGTAACAGGCTGGCAATATCAGTGGGAGGGGTATATATATGTAAGCCACTGCGGCAACCACACTCTGCAATTTTTTAAAATTGCGACCTCTCCGAGGTTGTCTAGTTCAAGTTTGTACTACAGCTGCAATGTTGGTGAGTTTAACGTTGTTTAAGACAAGCAGATCGCAAACCAAAAAAGATGAGTGGGGAGTCAATGGAGGGTATTGCAACTCTAGATTCATTCCATTATAAAAAAATCTAGAGTTGCAAATTGCGACTAGTTTTCACGTGGGTTTGGAGGATTGAAGATCGCCTTCAATAAATCAGTAGAGGAAACCATTTGTGTCTGTCTGTCTGCGTGGAGGGAGTTGGTTAGAAATAATCCACTGGCTCCACGTCTCCATGTCACTTTGTTTACAAACGGAATTAACGTGCAGGAAGTCAGGTTCAGAAACTTCAGAGCCAGCGTTTCAAGCTGAAACATTTCCGTTTCCCTATACAGTACCTTTAAACACATTTCTTCCATTATGTAACCCATGTTTTGTAATGGCATCATGATGCTATTATGCCCATGGATATACAGAGTGAACTTGTTATTTACAGCTATAGGTAGTAGTGGGGCGAGAGTAGGCCTACCTGTTACCAGTGTTCTTTTTGGCAGCAAGTTTTTTAGTTTTAGTCATAGTCTCTTCCATAGCTTCCATTTAGTTTTAGTCACATGTTAGTCACCTGGAATGTCTTTGTTAGTCTAGTTTTAGTCGACTAAATATCATAAGATTTTAGTTTTTACACTTGCTGAAAATAGCCGATCTACAAGCTCACAACTCGCCGCAGCGTGACGTGTTGTGAGCTTGTAGATCGGCTCTTTTCGGCATACAACCAAGTGTAAAATGAGATACTGGATCCACTAGTCCCTTCCTAACATTTTAGTCTAGTTTGTATTTGCAGACGAAATTTGTCAGTATATTAGTATTAGTTTCAGTCGTCATAGCTTAGTTTTTATTTACCATGTAGTTTTTGTCAGTGAAAAAGGTGGTCGACGACCGACCTTTTTTCATCTTATAGTTTTGGTCGACAAAATCAACACTGCCTGTTACCCTGTAGGTATATGCAACCCAGTTGACAGATGTCATTAGTAATTTTGTGGAACACAGTCCCATCTGTATTAGGATGTGCATATACTGTATATTGATATAAAGTCATTGGGTTGTTATTAAGGTTGCTGAGTGATGGTGGTAACATCTCTCGTAGGCCTATAGGCTATAGATGTCTGCAATATTGCTTGAAATGGCAAAGTTCAGCTTTTTGTGGAATATAGACACACTAGTATTGTATGTGCTGAAAGAAACTTGTCCAGTTCAATCCCTTTTTTATTGCTTCGTATTGGGAGAGATGATTCCTGCAGGAATTGTATTGCCTTTTTTTTACACGGATATACTGTGTAACGCTTTCGATTAAGCAATAGTAATTGTATATAATTTGTATATAATCTTTCTGTGAGTATATTTTTCCACAACATTTCGCAAAGTATTTTAACTTTTTTTGACAACTTCTCTAAAAACTATTAAATACATTGTTTTTGTTGGCCCCCACAATGACATATAGGCACTGAAAATGTGTGGATTTTTAGCGTTAATAAATGCAGCTTCTGACATTGTGTTGTTGCCTCGATGGGTTAATTCAGTCACCTGAGGAGGCGTGTCTGAAGCCTGTCCTGGACAGGGGTCTCTGACGTAAAATACGCCTACCGTACAGCATTTATCATAATTCCATCTCAATCGACACGCTATAATGACATGAAATGCCCATTCCCATTGTGACATTGCCACACATATGTGTATGTGTGAAAGGGTAAGTTCCAGGAAGTGATCTCTGGTAGAAAAGTACCAGGAAGTGAGGTACCAGGAACAGCTATAACAGTTCCAGGAAGTTTGTGTTTGAGGCTGTAGGCCAGGGATTACATTTTGGGTGTGAAATAGTGTTTGCAAGAGACTCTTTTAAACTAAAGCCTATACACTGGAAGTGAAGAAGGTATTCTGATGGTGAATTATGAACTGAAACAGATTAAAGGAACAAAGGAATCTTCTGGAGCCTCCTGACAGAGGTTGGGTGAGAGGAATATGTGAATTTTCTTTTTAAAGCCGTTTGTGTCATCATTTTACATGGCTAAGTATACGCCTCTACGGAAATGGATTTAGAAAGATCTCTGTTTTAGTGACAGAAAACGCTGTTTGCGTGTTGATGAGACTAGACCCAAACATAAAATATGTATTTCACAAAATATTCATGCTGTGGACATGATTATTAGATATTTCATTAGTCCAATTCAAAGTCGCCAAATAAATTAGTGTCCACGCAACAGAATTCTTATTAGTCAGACATGTAAACATTATAACAAACATCACATGGTGTGATCAGACATTAAGGCTAAAAGGATATAGTGGACCTGAATTATTTTTTGTGTCCATGCATCCATTTTTGTTGTTGATACCAGGCAGCATTTAACCATCCATGATGTGGATCAGAATGCGAGTACAAACAAAGTACAAACATGCTGAAATATGTTTTCCAGCTTGAGGGATTCATACCAAAGTGAAACGGACGTGAATAACAATAACGTGTAATTTTGGAGGGGTCTGGGCCTGGGTCTGCCTCGGCCAAACACTAAACGGCAATGTACGGGCTTATGGCAGTACACCTGATCCAAGCATGCAGGTGCCAGGCAGTGGACGCCACAACACGACGTGTTCCTTGTCCACAACCAAATTGCAGTGCACAGCTGATTTGCAAACCCCCCCCTCCCCAACTGCAGTCCAATCCTCCCACACATGGGTGCACGGCGAGTCCCCCAAAATACCAAACTCACGCAGGTGGGGAACAACAAACATGCCACTTGAAAATTGTCCAAATTCACCAGGCATCCATTGCTGCGTGCCTCCTCATGCCAATCCACCTCCCCACAAATTTACTGTAGGGCTTGTTGAATCGTCTCTTGAATTGGCTTGTTCTAGAACTTTACTGACTTCATATAACACGTTAGATTGGACTTAATCTATATCCTTTCTTTCTTTCTCTTTTTACCTTTTTTGTTCATGGCAGATTCTTCTTGGTTAACCAGTGGTGTACACTACAGTACAGTAACTATGTACTCAAGTACTGTACAATTTTGATTTCTGAAAATATCCAATCTACAAGCTCACAATGTGATGCATTGCAGTATCGATAATTTTCTTAAGCATGCGAGTACTTCTTCCACTGTGGTTAACATGCAGTTCTTGAATCTGTGCACTATGAGAACCATTCATACACAGTTCTTATGAATCTGTGCACTATGAGAACCATTCATACACAGTTCTTATGAATCTGTGCACTATGAGAACCATTCATACACAGTTCTTATGAATCTGTGCACTATGAGAACCATTCATACACAGTTCTTATGAATCTGTGCACTATGAGAACCATTCATACACAGTTCTTATGAATCTGTGCACTATGAGAACCATTCATACACAGTTCTTATGAATCTGTGCACTATGAGAACCATTCATACACAGTTCTTATGAATCTGTGCACTATGAGAACCATTCATACACAGTTCTTATGAATCTGTGCACTATGAGAACCATTCATACACAGTTCTTATGAATCTGTGCACTATGAGAACCATTCATACACAGTTCTTATGAATCTGTGCACTATGAGAACCATTCATACACAGTTCTTATGAATCTGTGCACTATGAGAACCATTCATACACAGTTCTTATGAATCTGTGCACTATGAGAACCATTCATACACAGTTCTTATGATTCTGTGCACTATGAGAACCATTCATACACAGTTCTTATGATTCTGTGCACTATGAGAACCATTCATACACAGTTCTTATGATTCTGTGCACTATGAGAACCATTCATACACAGTTCTTATGATTCTGTGCACTATGAGAACCATTCATACACAGTTCTTATGATTCTGTGCACTATGAGAACCATTCATACACAGTTCTTATGATTCTGTGCACTATGAGAACCATTCATACACAGTTCTTATGATTCTGTGCACTATGAGAACCATTCATACACAGTTCTTATGATTCTGTGCACTATGAGAACCATTCATACACAGTTCTTATGATTCTGTGCACTATGAGAACCATTCATACACATTTCACCTTGTGCACGCCATGTTCCCTTTTGTTCATAAAGGACTTTCTGTTTTTCTTTGAATCACGACTTTAAAAGACCACCGTCCTTCATTATTCATGTTAATTTATGCAACAGAATATTCAACTAATGAATTTTTTGAATATATAAGTGTCTCCCCCGTCCAGAGTAATGAGATATACCAATAATAATATGCAAATTTGGTGAATTATTGAATAGGCATGACTGTGGAATTCCATATCAGTTTGCATGTTTATTTCACACATCCATCAATTTTTTAAGAATGCGTCCCGCACCCTATCCAATAAGTAAATCTAATCAAACATGGAAATCAATAATTCAAGTGTTTGTACGTTATCGGTGTCTGAGAATTTTCCTGTACATGTGTTTGCGTGTGTGTGTGTGTGGGGGGGGGGGGGGGGGGGGGAGGGGAGGAGGAGGGAGGAGGAGAGGAGAGGAGGAGACATGAGAGAACTTATTGTTACTTCACTCCCACTCATTTTACCACAATAACCTTATATAATGTGTTAATGATACAAAATTCCAGTGCCAATATTACTATTAGGGATGTTAATAGTTACTTAATCGTTAATTGATTCATCGTCGTTTAGAAATTAATCAATGAAACGTAACAGTTAATAATTCATCAAATCAAATATCATTGGGTGGTTTTCTGTGCTGTCTGCGTGTGCACGCGGCCAAGGAACGCACGCCGGTAAAAAAAAGTCCCCACCCACCAACCTTGGTATAGCCACAGAAACGTCTCTGCTTTTGCACGTGACGTGACAGACACGTTTCATTTCATTCCTCATAAAAAGATGTCCCTGTATCGTAAATGGTCAAATGTTTGATTGCGGAATTTAATATGCCTTTTGTCTTCTCTCAAACAGCAAAATGGAGATTTTTATGTTGAGGGAAATTAAGATTCTAAGATTTAATCAATCGATAAGCTTATCAAAACTTATCAATTATGACTTAATCGATCATTTCCGTCCATAATTACTATACTAAAACTAATATGGATATTACTAGTAGTAATGCTAATCATAATTAATCATCATTATTGTCCTGATATAGTCAGAATAATAAGCATCTTTTTAAAAAGTAATCGTGTCAATCATTCAGAATATTCAGATTTTCAAATAACTGCAACACAACATCTGAACTGTTCATTTTAATTAGTTAATGTTTAAAACTTTAAATGCATATTCATCTTATTCGTGCCCATTGTCATTTTGAGCAATCTAACCTGTACAGTACAGTCAGATCAGATCGGTGCAGGGCTGGACTGAGACAAAGAATTCGGCCCAGACATTTCCAGACTGGCCCACCATAACCAGCACGCAGATACTCTACTGACTTTTTGGGTCGAGGCCCATATTACAAATACTTGAAATACAAGCCCTTAACACAACCACATTTACAGTATACAACACAAATGATACACAACCAACAGACGTGTGTGTGTGTGTGTGTGTGTGTGTTTGTGTCTTCCCTCATTTGCAATGATTATGTTATCGGGCCAGCCAGGCAAAAAGGGTGGAGCAGCCCATAATTTCAGCCCGGGATTAGGCTGAAATAACGAGGTCACCAAGTTACAGTTGCTATGGCAACGACACATCCAAGAACACAAGATGCCATTGCTAAAATTAAAAAAAATAGAGCGAAAAAGAAACATGGCCCAGGATTCTTCTCTCTCTCTCTCTCTCCTGTATGTCTTCTCTCTCTCTCTCTCCTGTATGTCTTCTCTCTCTCTCTCTCTCTCTCTCTCTCTCTCTCTCTCTCTCCTGTATGTCTTCTCTCTCTCTCTCTCTCTCTCTCTCTCTCTCTCTCTCTCTCTCTCTCTCTCTCTCTCTTTCTCCCTTTCATACCCCTTCTCCTCTCTCTCGCTCACTCTCTCTCTTCCTCTCGTTCTGCCTGTCTCCGGGTGTTTTTTTAGGCAGACATGGAGGGGAGAGGAGAGGAGAGGAGGGGAGGGGAGGGGAGATGAGAGGAGAGGAGAGGACGGGAGGGGAGTGGAGAGGAGAGGAGAGGGGAGGGGAGGGGAGAGGAGGGGAGGGGAGGGGAGAGGAGGGGAGGGAAGGGGAACGGAGGGGAGGGGAGAGGAGAGGAGGGGAGGGGAGGGGAGGGGAGAGGAGCAGTTCACTTCTCTCCCTCTGTTTCCCAAAGCCTTTTGTTTTCTGAACATATGCAGAATAATAAATTCACTGTTGAAGCACATTTGCATCTTTCTGGTATTCATATTCAGTGGGAGGAGGTCTTGGCTGCACTGGTTGTTTATTTATTTATATATTTTTTATCATAGACCGTACCAGTGTTTTTAAACACTCATTAGAGAGCATGCCAAAAACATAACCACACAAACTCCAACTCCATGAATGTTTATAGCTCATTTTGAAACAAAATAAAACACCTGTTCAAAGGTGATGGAAATTGGCACAAAGAAATTTTAAAAAAGATGGGGAAAAAAAGAAAAAAGGAGAAAACATGTTTCCTTCATCTCAGGAAGCCGCATGAGATTCACGCTTTTCTTTTTTGTGTGGTTGTTGTTGGAAAACGTTTTGTCTGGCTCTGGCGCCACTATAGCCTGTCCATTGATTCGGATGGGAATTTGCTGGAAGCTGTTGGCTCCCATTCAAACAGCCATCCATTCCCATGTTACACCTGGGCTTGTTGGACCAGCACGGACCGGGCCTGTTCAGCAAACTAACTGAACAGTATCCACAGCTCAATAATCAGCCAGCTCCATGGATACTAGCCTGAGTCTCAAGCACCGTAATATACAGCAGCATTATCGATGCACTTTGGATTGTTGCCTATTATAGAATGCGTCAAAGTGCATTGTGGGGCCGGGGATTGTAGATTATGTGAGAATGCCTGGCCTTTGTACTTGTCTGGATATAAATTCTTTACAGTGGGGCTGTCAAGAGAGTGCAGGCTATAGCTGGTTGTATTTGCAGAGCATAATAACAATTGACCACCAGTCCATATTTTACGGAAGAGATAAAACTATTTAGAGTAGACTGGTCCAAAATATACATGGTGAGCGAGCGTTTGCAATTGGGGGAACATCCTGTCTAGCAGTTAGTTCCGTTTCTTTTTCAAAAAAACTGAAAGCTCTCATATTGCCATTATTAATTTCTTTGCTTTGGAATCCAATATATGCGGTACATTTGATTTGGGTTCTTAATTGTGCTGCTGGTAGCAGAAATAGTATGTCAGTACAGCAACTGCAGGCGAATACGGCAACAATAATAGTAAAGGGCGCCGGCATATAGCAGTGGCAGCCATTTTCTGTTTTCCATCGTTCCAGACCACATTCATTTTTCACATAGAGATTTCCAAAAATATTTACATCAATTATTCTAAGCCTAGAATCAAGCGATCCAGGATTCCTGGTGATTCGTGACCATAAAACACTATAGGGGAAGTGGGAATAGAAAATGCAAATGAAGAGGATTGTCTCAAGTTGAGAAAGCCCGGAGGGGCGAAACGTTGTTATTGTAGGTTGAAATAAAAAGGACTGGGAGCAGAATTATATCGTGTGCGTACACTTTTTCTTCATTTGATCACTTTTTTGGTCCAGCACCATATTTAAAGCTGGGATGTGCATATCGTTTTCCTCCTTTACATAGAAGATGCAATCTACACAGATGCAATCTGTGTGTAAACGTAACTCAAGAACCGTTCGCCCCACCGACTTCAAATTCCACACACGCGTTCCTCACCCCCACAGGGAGTGTTCCTCACCCCCACAGGGAGTGTTCCTCACCCCCACAGGGAGTGTTCCTCACCCCCACAGGGAGTGTTCCTCACCCCCACAGGGAGTGCAGTGCGCGGTGTCGAGTCGGTCGGACCCACGGTTGTCCAGAACCGCCACAAAAGGCCTCTGCGCGGTGTCTGGATAGGGCCATTTGCCTATGCTCCATATGGAGCTGGCCTGTTCTGACATCACAACACTCCATATTTGGGCATGCCTGACACAGAACTCCATGTATCGGAATAAAGGGACACACAGAGAGACAGATACAGAAATCTCCATATATGGGCATAAAAGGGACAGATGGGTGGAACGGGTACTATATGGAGCTGGCCTGTTCTGACATCATTCTGACATCTGCATAGACTCCATATTTGAGCATGCCTGACAAAGAACTCCATATATGCAAATCTCTATGGGAAAAATGAATTGTGTCTGGAACGATGCCACCAGAAAATGGCCCTATAGCAAGTGGAAGTACTGTAATGGTGGTGGAGTGCTAGTAGTACTACAATTTTAGGACTATTGACACCTGCAGCTGCTATAAAGCATAGAAGTCGACTCCATCCCTTTCCCTGGCTGTTCCCTGAAAACAGTCTTAATTTGGTAGTACTAAAACTATTAAATGTTCGTCGACGTCGACTACCTGGGGTGCAGTCTGGAACAGGAGCCCTCATGCAAGAAAGGTCGACGTGGCTATCAACAACAACACTCTCCGAATCATAACTGGAAGCTTGAAGCCTATACTGTGTCCCTCTTTGCCAGTCCTTGCCGGAATAGCACCGGCTCTGCCTCCGACGGGAGGCTGCCACCCTCGTCCTGGCCAGGAAAGCACGACTGGATGCACAACAACTCCAGCAACCTCCAAGCAGACTCGAGTCCCGCCACCCCTATACAACAAGGCAGCACAAGAGATACCTCAATTCCACCTGAGGACATCTCCAGAGATGCATGGTTAGCAGCAGCCTGGTAAGCAGGAGTTGGGAGTCAGTCGGGGCCCTCCCATAACCATCACTACACATCTGGGACCCAGGAGATGGCGTCATAGGGGGACACAACCTGCCATGATGGCAATGAACCACACTGAACCGCCTACGAACTGGATTTGGTATTGATTAGGCATCAATGTGGAAGAGGGGCGTGGCGCCGGACAGTGCGGCATGCTGACAACTGAGAAGACCACCGACCATAATGATCAACACCTGTCCCTTATACAGACACCATTGAAAGCCAGCCTCTTCGACCTGGGACCAGAGATGCGGGCATGGCTCCACGACACCGAGTTGGACCTCTGACGTTACATGAAAGAAGAAGTCGACTACCTTTTTTCACTGACGAACTGAATAAAAAACTAAGCTACGATAACTAAAACTAAATATTTATATATCTACTAATTCTTCAACAAATACTATAATAATAAACTAGAAGAAAAATGTTAGGCTAGGCTAGACTAGTGGAGAAGAGATCAAGTAGGTCTAGATATAAAGGACGTCATTTTATGTTTGGTGTTGCACTCTGAAAATGGCAGATCTACAAGCTCACAACGGGTGCAGTGCGTTGTGAGCTTGTAGATGCTTGTATGTAGATGCTATTTTCAGCATGCAACCATCAAGGCCCGCCAAAATGCATTTGTCGACAAAATCAACTACATTTACTTGACCAAACTCTTATGGTATTTAGTCAACTATAACTAGAATAAAACTAAATGTTTTAATCTTTTAACATATAGCCACAGTAACAATGAAATGCTGTTTAAATCAAATCAAAAGAGTGTGCAAACATGTCAGTAAAAAGTGATGCATTAAGTGCAGGTCAGTGAGTAAATGCAGTAATATACTGGTTTGAGCAAGATAAGCATCCCCTGGTGCAGCAGCATATAGGTTCTGGTAAGGTTACCCTACAACTGGCAAAATATCAACGTCTACAGTGTTAGTCAATGTTCACGCGTTGATTTGAACTTATTTTCATTAGTCGGAAAATAGAAGAGGGAAGAATATGATTATTTGTTTCACCCTGTGATTGCAGTTGGATGCAAGGGGAGAGAGAGAGAGAGAGAGAGAGAGGAACATAATAAATGGTTTATTTCAATATAGCCACTTTCTGTTGATGAAAATATGTTAAATGCCCTCTCATATTTGAAGAATTCTGTGAACCCATACCCTTCTGGCTTTCCCTTTTAGCCTTCTTTATCTTCAACTTCTCGTAGGCTTCCCTATATACTGTATATACTGTACCAGCTGGGCAGATGCAAGCCCAATCTGTTGATGCAGTTGCAGCCCCGGGGACAGACCTACTGCCTCGCAGCTAATGCTGTAAATACAAAGGGCATGTTACGAGCCTCATATGGAGCCTCGACAACAGACCAACACCTACTATTTTTGAGTGGTGCAACCACTCCTACAACCAGCAATGTCCGTGTACATGTGTTCACCTATGTGTTCATGTGACTATGAGCATCGTATAATGAGTACCAGTAGGGGCGCTGTTGTGCCATGCAGAATCAGAGAGAGAGACAGTGCTGACAGATATTTGCCTGCTAATGAGAGAGAGAGAGAGAGAGAGAGAGAGAGAGAGAGGAGGGGGGGGAGAGAGAGAAAGGGTAGTTGCACCACTCGGCTCACACGGGTGTGAACCGAGTGGGCGTTGAGGCCTGGTTGAAGAAAAACAACACAAAAAGTTTTCTTCTTCTTTCTAATTATTTGTTCAGCCCGAATTTTTTTGTTTGTTGTCATGATTTGTCATGACAAGAGTTGGCTTTGTAAACGTTTTTAAATAAATACTTTCTGAAAAGTCTATGAGGAAAATAAACGGGGATTTATTTTCCGGGTCTCTCGAGGGGGCGGGACTGCGACACTAAGACGAACCGGCGCACAGAGCACATTAATGACCATTAAATAAAGGACTTAACTAAGCGGATGAGGATGTGAAGATATTACAGATGGAATGCTCAAAATATGCCAGCAGCAGCAGCACAGTATGGTCCACCTCCCGTTTCTTATCCCGATCTCATTACATCATTTTAAAGGTTTCAATTTATTTTTATTTTTCGTTTTTCTTTTAGGTTTTATGACCTCAATTACATAAAAAACTGAACTTTGAACATTCAGTGGATTTTCTGTGGTCTGGAGCTTTCTCTGGGGTTTGGAAGTCTTCTGAGCTGCAATGAAAACAGGCAAAACAGTGAAAACAGTGACATCTGTTGGCAAATCCCATTGACTTATATGGTATTTTCTCTTACGTCACAAACAGCAGGAAACTCAGAGCACCTCAGACCCCACACTATAGAAAATCTACTGAATGTTCAGTTTTTTTGGGTGCAATTGAGCTCAGAAAACCTAAAGAAATTAAGAAAGATTTGTTTTATGTCACAATCCCTTTAAGACATAATTCTGTTCCCCGTAGATGGTTGCACACTTTGACTTTGCACACACGCAGATCTGTTTTCCTCAGCGGAACATCTTATGCTTCTCTTTTATTTAAATAACGTGCCCTTTTAGGCAGGCAGATCTTACTCTTTAGGGGTTATATGACCCCCCAATTGTTTTGGTATTCTCAATGAGTTATTTTGATTATTTTTACATAATACCGTATATGCAGTATGATCCGTCCCTAAAAAAAATACGGTTCCCGGCCGGGGGTTGGGAACCTCTGGTATGGACGCTTGACCAAGCCGGATGCAGCGCGATGGATTTGAACTCATAATTGTTTTCTTTTTATATTAATATCTGAGACATTTTCACTTTGAAAGTTTCACTTTGAAACTTGGAATTCTGGATTTGGTATTCTGAAATAGTTTAGTTAGTATAATCGTGTGTGGTCCTGCGCTTTGACTGATTTTGTCTAAAATATAAAACGAATCTGTTAAATCTGTGGTCTCCCATGTTTTACATAACATTACCAAAAATCCTCAATCAAGGGTAATGCCCATTCAACCCTCTTGAAATGTGTTCCAAATTCCATCGCAACCCAACCCTCAAAGTTTCAGATATTACTATACTGTAGAGTAGATGATGAATGATGCTGATATAGCTCTCCAGAGATTATACTGCTTTTAACTGCGTTCACATACCTCATAGTAATTGGAATGAAGAGTTCTAGAATTCATTCAACAAGTGTTGCTCGCAAGAAAACGCAACAGAACATTTGGTTTAAAAAAGATATTGCATCAGAGACCTAGTGAAAAAAGGAACTGCTGGTCATGAAATATCCACGAATTCTAATTCTAACTAACCACTTTAAACCTGCATTAATAATAAGCTTCTGATTCTGAATCTGCTTTTTCCGCCCCTCTGTTCCAAGGTTCCACGGTTAAAATAAATGACATGAAATCATTTGCACATATGTCTATAGAATTAACTACAAATATACTGTGTATTTTAATTCATGTCTTCAAAGAGAGTTTTGTGCAAGCTGTGTGAACATTGAAATGTCGTCATCATGCAGATCATGCCCTTTTTGTAAAATGGCCTATCTTAAGAGTGTGACTTAGGCCAGTCACATGGTTTTGTGACTTAGGCAAAGAAAACTCAAGTCAGTAAATAAATTGACCTAGGTCAGGTTTAATCGTATATATAATTCTATTTTAATCCTCTTATATTACATAACTGCCAGACAGTGTTATTTTAAATGTAATAGTCATAAATTGTTCTAAACGTTTTTGTTGAAATGATTAAGAAAATGCCATATCGTTAGTTTTTAAAAAAATCTGAAAAACTTATTTTAAAATATAAGTTCTTTTTTGGCCATTAGTTTAAGAAGGTGACCATGTGTTTCTGCACTACGAAGATTGTCGAGTCAGGGAAGATTTCCTCTTAACCACTTCCAACCGTCCCTATTTTCGGCAAGTCATTATAGGTAAGAAAAGAACTGCAACAAAGATTGCAGTGCTTTGTGAGGTTGTAGATAGACTGTTTTCGCTATTCGTCGTACAATGAAGTACAGTATATTGCGTAAAGAGCTTAAGTGGTCAAAAGCTGTTATTTCCTATAGTTATTGCGTCAGACCCTGCTCTATAATGTTCCATATTTTCTAAGAACGCATTTGGCACCAAGGTTCTTCATAAAAAAATGATGGTACTATATTTTCCCCCTAATAGTGCAGCTTAAAATACCACGCATGGATTACAGTTCAAATTAGACACAAGGTGATTTTTGAGTGGTGCCTCCACTCCATTACGCAGCTATGTGTGTCTGTGTACGGACGGACGGGCATGCTTGCCCCTCCGTCTGTCCGAACACGGACAGCGATAACACCTAAAGTGTCCAGTACAGAGTACAGCACAGAGTAGAACTCAGGGGTATAAGCAACCTTAGGCAACGGGTGTGCCAGTGAAGGGTGATCACTGGCACACTGGCATTCGTGTGACAGAGAGAGGATTTGTCTTTTTTTAAATAACATATTAAATTAAGCTCTCAAATGCATGCAAATCCTGCACATAATACTACATGAATTCAAACTGAACTGTGACTGCATGGGGAGGGAGTCTGGGAGATATACTGTAGGTGCGTTACTTCTAATGATCATTACAATGTCCTGATGTTAAAGAAAATAGTCCAGAAGGAGAAAGAAATGTTATATTTATGGACAATTGTTTTTATTTTTATGTGGTTGTCATAATTCAACATCATGTTGACATGGCATGACTATAAAGAAAATTTAAAACACAGCAGCAGTGTTGTTTTTAACATTTTATTTTAGTTTTTGTCATAGTCTTTTGAATAGTTTTCATTTTGTTTTAGTCACACACCTGGAATGTTTTACTGTTAGTCTAGTTTAGTCTAGTTATTTTGGCGGGCCTTGATGCCGTCGTAATGGCATATTTTACACTTGCTGAAAATATTTTCAGCATGCAACCAAGTATAAAATGACTTACTGGATCTCTCCACTAGTCCATTCCTAACATCTTAGTCTAGTTTTTATTTCTTGACGAAATTGTCAGTATTTTTAGTCATCATAGCTTAGTTTTCATTTAGTTTCTATTTCGTTTTTGTCTGTGAAAAAAGGTAGTCGACGAACATTTTTCGTCTTCGTTTTTGTCGACAAAATCAACACTGCACGGCACTTCCATGGCAAAAAGGTTGCCAACCCCTTGGAGTAGTAGAGTACAGCACAGTACCAGTACAGACTATAGTACACTTTAAATTTAATACAATACGTTTGACAATAACAGATCTACAAGCTCATGATGTGTTTCCGCGCATGTGTGTGTGTGTGTGTGTTATAGTTTGGCTGTTCTTAGTGCTAATACTTCTATTACTCTCTAATGCACTCTCTTTATATGACCTCTCAATCACCATGCTGACCTCAAGCCAGTTGCACCACTCAGTTCACAGTGGTGTGATTCTTTTTTTCTTCCTTCTTTGTGTTTGTAATGCATAGCAGCAGAGAAACAGTCAGTTTGGATCTAGAATATTCTTTGCTTCCCATCAGGTGTATAGCTAGGCTAGAGAGATGGGCCGTGCGTGCGACGTGCGTGTATGTGTGCGTGCGCGATATGTGTGTAGTTCTGCTTGCGTCTGTGCTTATGTGTGCGTGTCCATGAGTGTGTGCGTGCATGCCTGCCTGCGTGTGTGTGTGCGTGTGTGCGCCTGTGCACAGGGCTGCTGCTATGCCTACGAGATGATGGGGGATGGGAAGGAAAAGCACAGCGAAGAACTGGCTTTCTTTCATTCTATTTCTCAACATCAAGTTTGGTCTCCCATCACACCCCTCCTCCACCTTGCAGAAGCCCTCTCTCTCTCTCTCTCTCTTTTTCCTCACCCCACATGGTTACTGATTAAAAGTACTGGTTTATTGATTGGCTGAGATACGATCGATATGGCTGTTTATTGATTGCCAAGTAAGCTATACCATGTGAAGTACCGAGCCATATTGATTAGCTATAGATCCACCTTTTTTATAGATTCATAAATAATAGGACGTCGGCACATGGTTGCGGTTGGTCCGCTGTATTCTGTAGTGTATATAATAGTAAATATTGAGCCGCTATACAACATGATAGATAGTTAAATTAAAATGATGGTTTTCATTGACTAATTCACAGATACACGTGACTGTTGATTACGTTAACATGATGTATACAGATGTTTATTGACTATCTGAGAATAGATTCATACGTGTATTGATTTGATGCTTTATATACTTCATACGTTGTACAACAAACTGCTGTGAGCTTGTAGATCTGCTATTTCTGAACATGGAAAATGTGGGACGGCAAACCAGCCACGTAATTCTTACCTGGACCTGAACGTAATCCAGGTTCTCTCTCTTTACCCAGGCAGGCTGGGTCTTTTGACCTTCTCTCTACCCAGACAGCATTGTTGTTTTCGTCGACTAAAACCAAGACGAAAAATGTTCATTTTTTCACAACTAAATGGAAACTAAATCAAAACTAAGCTATACGATGACTAAAACTATGACTAAATATACTGACAATTTCGTCAATAAATAAAAACTAGAGTAAAATGTTAGGGACTAGTGGACAAGAGATCCAGTATGAGTCATTTTACACTTGGTTGCATGCTCGATCTACAAGCTCACAACGCGTCACGCTGTGACGCGTTGTGAGCTTGTAGATCGGCTATTTTCAGCAAGTGTAAAAACATTACGACAGCGTCATAGCCTGCCAAAATTGACTAAATCAACTGTAGATTTAGTCGACTAGAATCTATGACATTTAGTCGACTAAAACTAGACTAACACTAAAGCATTCCAGGTGACTAAATGTGACTAAAACTAAGTGAAAACAGACTATGACTAAAACTAAAATCAAACTTTGCTGCCAAAAACAACACTGCCCTCTACCCCCAGGCAGTACAGTACAGGCTGGTTCTTCTCTTCTCTCTAGTCTCTACCCAGGCAGTACAGTACAGGCTGGTTCTTCTGTTCTCTAGTCTCTACCCAGGCAGTACAGGCTGGTTCTTCTCTTCTCTCTAGTCTCTACCCAGGCAGTACAGTACAGGCTGGTTCTTCTGTTCTCTCTAGTCTCTACCCAGGCAGTACAGTACAGGCTGGTTCTTCTGTTCTCTCTACCCCCAGGCAGTACAGTACAGGCTGGTTCTTCTGTTCTCTCTACCCAGGCAGTAAACTACAGGCTGGTTCTTCTGTTATCTCTACCCAGGCAGTACAGTACAGGCTGGTTCTTCTGTTCTCTCTACCCAGGCAGTACACTACAGGCTGGTTCTTCTGTTATCTCTACCCAGGCAGTACAGTACAGGCTGGTTCTTCTGTTCTCTCTACCCAGGCAGTAAACTACAGGCTGGTTCTTCTGTTCTCTCTACCCAGGCAGTACACTACAGGCTGGTTCTTCTGTTCTCTCTACCCAGGCAGTACACTACAGGCTGGTTCTTCTGTTCTCTGCAGGCAGCCTGGGTCTTATAGCCCTGTTTTCATGCAGTGCAGCACAGCGCTCCATCAGCTCAGCATGCAGACACTGACACACCCAGTGTGTGTGTGTGTGTGTGTGTGTGTGTGTGTAGACTTTTGAGGGGGCTCAAAATTAGAGTGCCAAAACGGGGGGGGGGGGGGGGGGGGGAGGGGGCTGGGCAATTAATTAATTTATACCTGAGAACAGGTTCTACAAATGTCTTCGAACTCCTGAAAATGTTCTGGGGAAAAAAATGGTGCTCAAACTATTTCATGTCAAGGACCCCCAGAATTATCTGTATTTGGACCCCCATCCCCATCTGAAAATATGTTGTTCCAGGGACCTCCCCAGAAGCAAATATTTTAGTTAAAAACGCTCGCTGTGAAAGAATATATATTCAAAGATTTGTGCCACATTTTCACGAATTTTCAAAAATAGCAGACCCACAAGCTCGTAGATCTGCTTGTAGATCTGCTATTTTTCAACAGATAAAGTTTAAAATAATGGTTCAAGAGGTTAAAAGCTATAATGTGACACAGATGCGTCCTCAGGTCTAAATGGGCTAACAGAAACGAACATCTAACATTTAGAAACGATGACTGGCTTATAATCATGTTAAATGTAGGTTAATTGAATAATCAAGGTTTTTCTTATTCAAAAATAATAATATCAATGAATTGACGCACGCACGCACACCTAATATTAACCATAATTTGACTAATTTGCCTATGGAAATGTCATGATAAATACTTTAATACCAACTTCTTATTCTATACTGTAGCTGTTATATGTAGGTCATCATATGGGGCAGCAGTGGACCAAGAGGTACAGTGGCCAAGGTTCCTGGTTCGATTCCCATGGATCCTCCTGGCGTCGTGTCAAACTGTCCTTGAGCAAGACACTGAACCCCTAACTGCATGCATGCTCCAGATAACAAGGTTTGTGACTTGCAACTCTGCCCAGTGTGTGAATGTTTGCATGTGAAGGGGTATAAGAACAACTCTGCCCAGTGTGTGAATGTTTGCATGTGAAGGGGTATAAGCGTATAAAGCACATTGTAAAAGGAGCTACAGTAAATGCAGACCATATCATTATTATAAAAATGTCCTCTCTCTTTATTCAGTAAGTTAATAATAGGTCGGATTGGTTTATTATTATTATTATTAGAAATGAGGCTGGGAGCCTGGGAATGAGGATGGGCTCTGCATGCGCCTGCATGGGAGATGGATCGCTGAGAGAGAGAGAGAGAGAGAGAGAGAGAGAGAGAGAGAGAGAGAGAGCGCGCGCAACAGAGTGTTTTTGCACCCTGTACTTATACCACATGGCTTCGTTACACAAGCCATGCTATATACTGTACTTATACCACATGGCTTCGTTACACAAGCCATGCTATACTGTACTTATACCACATGGCTTCGTTACACAAGCCATGCTATATATACTGTACTTATACCACATATAATAATGCATTGTGTACATTTTAGACAGAACGTTACAGTGTAAGAACAGGACAGTCTTGGCGTGCTCATCACCACCTTGAATTTCCATTTTTAACATGCTGCATAAATTATTTGAATAGGCTACATTTTAATACCTCTCTAGTCTTCTTAACCAGACACAACACATACCCATATTACTACTCTCAAAACGGTCTTTTCTGAAAGCAGTCATCCCCAAAATGTCACATTATCGATATCGACTAGGAATTTGGCCAAACATACCAACATCAACCCTGCCTATTGCCTTTGTAGTGCCCCCTATGAGCAGAAGTGATTTTGATAGATGCCCCTTATAACGATGCAAGTCCAATTTGAGTCTTATAGCGGAGATAGAAACATATTTCAACCGAAGGCTTCGGTTGGAGAGGAGCTATTTCACAATAATTGGCCTCAATGACTGAAATGTTCTACACCTGCTATGCTGCATTCTGATGTCATCATGCCATGGAGCTGGAAGCCTAATCGCCATATGCATTGTCAGCTTGTAGAGCTGCTATTTCTGCAGAGTGACATGTCGAGCAACCAAGTATAAATCAAGCTTAACATGCTATACTAGTATGTAGCCTATATACTCATCACAGCAACAACGCCAAAACTGAATGCATGTCTGAAAACGTTGTAGCTTCAAACTATCAAACATTTACTGTTGGTTCTCAACAAACCATAATTATGTCGTTCTATTTTTTTTAAAATTGCATTGCCACGATGTTAATTTTGAGCACATAGTCGCTATACAGCCGGGTTGGCTAATTAGGAGCTTCCTATAGGTGCAACGTATAAATGCGACATCGGCAATGTCGGGGATAACCTCAGAGTGACCCCTCTCTGTCTGCACGCTGGAATGTTGGCCACCGCTCCGCTAATGTCTCCCACCAACCATTAGCCTATCCCCCCCCACCACACTCACACAATCACCACAGTGCTGGAGACTATAGTTCTGGAGCTGCTGTGAGACGACCGAAGGGCATTTTGTTAGCACTTGGCAGTTGGCGGCGTTTTTTTCCTCGGAGAGAATATATATCCAAAACATCTGCAGAGTGGGCTGCCCTGAGAGGAGAGCAGAAGAGAAGGAGAGGAGGCTGGCTGGGTGGGGGGGTGGTAGGGGGGTGGACGGGTGGGTGGACGGGTGGGTGGAGGAGAGTTGGGGGGCAGAGATGTGGAGGCGGCAGGCTGCCGAAGTACGGTCTGCGCTGCAAAATCTGATGAGGACTTTTGAAAGGCTTATATCCCGAGAGGGGGGGGGGGGGGGGGGCAGAGAGAGAGTTAGAGAGAGAGAGAAAGAGAGAGAGAGATGCCTTGGCTCTCTGCACTAGAAATAGCTACATGCAGAAAATATGTGGTTCTTAATGGTTATTTAAATACAGTATATATGGTTCCATCTACTGTATGGTTGTCCCGGTCCGATCACGTGATCGGAAATCGGGGGCCGATCACAGCATTTTCCAAATGATTGGATCGGGTGCTAAAAAATAGTTGAACATTCATAGAATAATAGCAGATCTACAAGCTTGTTGATGCTGCTATTTTCAACAAGGACATTTTTAGCGAAGAGGGAGACAAGAAGCATGCCAAGTAACCTTGGCAGACACCAGGTTGATGGAGTTTTAGGGTTTAAAGTGGCATACGTTTTGATTTTATTTCGTAGAACCATTAAAATAAATGGTCTGAAAGAGTTCTTTCTGGAACCAAAAATGGTCCCATTTATGGCATCACTCTGAAGAACCAGTTTCTTTATCTTTCTGTAAACGAGACAAGCTTGGGTTTCTCAGCTGCTTTGTGGTGGTGGTGGAGGTAAAAAAGTAACCGCAAGCCTCCACTACCTAACACAGCACACCATGCCATTGGAAATTATCATCAATTCACAAGGTGCAGGAATATGTTATGCGTAATCGATTAATATTTATAGCGTGAAACTCTTTCATGGTGTATATATGCTGCTGCCTTAAGCCTGATGTATACTCTGTCGTACGGCGGCGTACCGCGCTGAAAGTATAGCAGACCTACAAGCTCACATCGCATTCAGCATTTCACAGTGCTGCACATTAAGTTGGTGCTGTGTGGAGGGGGCTATCTCTGTATACCGCCCCTCCCACTCCCCCCCACCCCCGCGCACGGCCGCGCACGCACACATGCACGCACGCTCGCGCACACACCTCCATCTCCATGGTGTGTTTGGCACAGAGAGTAATATTCCTCTTAAAAATTCCATTCGAATTCAGGGCACGTGTTAACACATTCCACCAAATATTGCTTCTTTTGTGAATATTATATTTGTGAATATAATTTTTTTTGCGAATGTTTTATATTTTCCCAGTTAAGGTCAGACGGCTGGGTTATGTTGTGATAATTAGGCCTGAATCACATGCCTCTCAAGCCCGATTTACCCTTCGTTACATGTTGTATAATGATGCACGCGATGCGTTATAGAGCTTGTAGATCAGCTATTTTCGGTGCACAATGTCGTGCACGGCGGAGCAAAGCTGCTATAAGCCATAATATGTCAAACTTTGAATGACCTTTTATTTATTTATTTGGTATTCAGACAGCCAGCAATGGGTAAAACTCTCCCAAAAATAATTGAGTCTCTGTGACACATCTATAGGGGCCACAATCTGCATTCAAAGATTTTCCTAGAAGCTTTGTCATTGGTCGATTGTCGATGTCTACTTCCTGATTGGTTAGTCATTTCGACCAGGTTTTTTTTTCGACCAATGACAAAGGAACATCTTTGAATGCAGATTGTGGCTCCTATAGATGTGTCACAGAGACAAACAAAATTCCCGTAGCGTTTTACTCATTGTGCTGGCTGTCGGAATACCAAAGAAAAACAAAAAAACAAAGTCATTAAAATGTTGACATATTAATGCTTAAATAGCCGCTTTAAGCACCTTGAGACGTCTTCCCAATCCAACCTCTCCCAACCACAGTCTGTTACTACAGCCAGGCTGCATGGATTGCATGGTGATGCATGGGGTCTTGTCTGTGAACAATTCAATTGTGCAAGTGACAGCGGTTTATGCTGTGTGTGACTGCTAATCCCCTCCGGAAGAGTGGCGGTAATCTGTACATGAAGGATGGGGTTGGGTGGCTGGGAGTCGATGCCGCCCGTCTCAGCCTCATACCAGTTCAGATGGTATACCGCCATGCCTGCAGGGGCCCAACCCCACAGAGCTATAGTAATTGGTCAATCTGACACATCGATTTTAGTCGATTATGTATAGAATAGTTTTCTTTTTACGAGAAATTAAAAAAAACAACAGCACCAAAAAAATCTGTTCATAAATTATTCGATTCACCAAAACATGAGCAAAACTATGTCGGTTATTATTGGTCCTAAATATCGGTTTTGATGTATTTTCAGTTAATTGCCCAGCGGATTCATGCTCAGTTGATCAAGTGTGTGTAGATAATGGAACCTGGACTGCACTTTCTTTCTTTCTTTCTTTCTAACCACATGTTTGAGTATCTATTATCCTTATTCTTTGGGGTGAACATTTGGCAAAAAGAATAGCATAGGCTATATACAAGCTCCTTACTGTCTCCTTACTGTCTGTCCCCCCCCAGCAAATCCATGCAGCTCTGTCGGTCGGGGGTATGAATCATATTCCGATCCGACTGACCTGAAATGATTCATCACGTCTCATCAGTCACATGATTCGTATATCGTCCTAAAACAGCATGGTCTACTACTCTGAACACACAAGGACCACATTCATTAATGGAGGGGAAAAAAGAACATTCAGAACTTAAGAACTCAATGCCAAATCGGAACGTGTCGGCAAGGCAAGGCAGCACTGCATGGGATACATTGGCACTTATGTCCATATACTCTCTGCAGAAAACACTGTTTTCCATGTCCCCTTCCTTAATTTACAGTGCATTTAGAATATTGTTTTTTAGCTATACTCTTGAATTTACATTTAATAGCTGCTTGTTCACTGACACGGCGATAAGACAAATGAAACAATCAGTCCCTCTCTGCCTGCCAGACTGTCATTATCTACGCTCCCAGTGGTGCAAAGTATAACAAGTACATGTACTCAACAACTGTACTTGTACAATTTTGAGGTATTTGTACTGTGCTTAGTAGTCTTTCCAATTTCCAATACTTTTACTTCTACTCCACTACATGTTGGATCGAGGCAAATATTGTACTGTTACTCCACTACATTTATTTGACAACTTTAGTATAGTTATGTTGTAGATTTTGTTTATTATTACAAAACATATATTATCTATACTTCAGCCCTATTATTATATATACCTTTCGGCTATTTGAAATTAGCCGATACAAGCTCACAATGTGTCGCTAATACTATGCGACACATTGTGAGCTAGCTTGTAGATCTGCTTTTTTCCAAAGGATTTGCATAAAGAGTACTTTACTCTTACTCAATTTACTCAAGTAAATTTTGAATTCCGGACTTTCACTTGTAAAAAATAGTATATTGCAGTATTGATACTTTTACTCAAGTACAACATGTGACTACTTTTTCCACCACTGTCTACGGTCTCTCTCTCTCTCTCTCTCTCTCTCTCTCTCCGTGTAGCATGGGAGACCAATAGATGGAGCTGTGGGTTTAAGGAGCGCCTCAACTGGAGGCAGTGAGAGCCCAGCATATAGTTTTTAATTCTGCAGGGCCATCTCATTAGGTGCCAACGCATGCAGCCACTGATATCCCAGCGTACTGTATATATACGGGGCCGGGGCCGTGGAAAAAAAAAGCATATGGCACTGACTGTGTGCGAGATAAAGCTATATCACTGCATGTCCCCTAAGAGAGAGTCGCCATTAACGTAATGATGGCTTCCTGATGATTCTGGCGGAAAATAAGTGTTTGTTTCTATGGTACTGCATGGTCACTTCACTTGGAGGGATGAGGACACGTCTTATATGGAACACACTCCAGGGACTGTGTGTGTGTGTGTGTGTGTGTGTGTGTGTGTGTGTGTGTGTGTGTGTGGTTGACAGAACTCGTTTTCTTGTGTGTGTGCGTGCACTTTATATGTGCCATCACATAGACGTGCGTGCGTGCATGCGCGTGCGTGCCTGTCAGGGTCCCCGCTGCGCGGTGTGGCTGGGGTGTCTTAGCGAGGGGTAAAATTCCATTCCCTCGGCGGAGGGGCATTTCTGCATGAGCCAATTCCCAGGAGACGGTGCTCTGCATGTCCTCCAGACAACCAGGCATGAGGCTCCAGCTCAGCTCCGCTTATTAACTGACCTGAGGGGAGGGGAGGGAGGGGCAGGGGGGTAGGGTGGGTGGTGGGGGAGGGAGGGGGGGAGCGGGGGCGAGCAGGGTAGAGATGGAGGAGGGGAACGGAGGAGAGACGAGAGGAGGGGGAGGGAGGGGGATGGTGGGGCGGCAGAGAGGCAGGGGAAGCAGTGTGTGTGTGTGTGTGTGTGTGTGTGTGTGTGTGTGTGTGGGGGGGGGGGGGGGGGAGGCTGGCGGTTGTGGTGGGTGAGGGGGGGCGGTAGCATTGGAGAGGGGGAGTGCTGGGAATTATGGGTTTGTGTGTGTGTTCGTGTTCGTGTTCGTGTGTGTGTGTGTGCATGAGTCTGAGTGTGATCAAGGGTGTGTGTGTGTGTGTGTGTGTGTGTCAGAGCCTAGGCAGAGCTGGTTGAAAATATTAACTCTTTGCTAGCTGGGCCACTGAACTGCAAAAGAATAAAATAAAATAAAAAACCAGGCTGCAGACTGCACATGACAAGATGTGAGCATATAAACCATAGCAGTGCAGAGAGAAAATGGTAGATTTTCTCCACTATTAAAACTAAATATCTCTGTCGTCCTCAGACAAGCCCAAATAATATGCAAGAGAGAGATAGACTGAAAATCACTTCAATATACAATACAGTACAATTTGTAATTTTACGTTAATTGTTCTGTGTATGAAATGTACGAAGGTTTATTACTGCCATCTCGGTGAGTGGGCAGGGCAATTTTCAGACATTTCTGAGAGAATCTTTTCAAATTTCTGACTTTAAAAGAATTTGTGACAATAATGTGGCAATTCTGCCACATTAAGTGGCAGAATTTTATGTGTTTAATGTGGCAAATCTGTGAGATTTTAAAGTTAGAAATTTGCCAATTTTTTCTCGAGACGGCAGTAATAAGCCTTTGGCCGATTCTACAGTTTCCTGAACAACGAATGCATGTTTCTACTGTACATCAGTGGTGCTCAAAATGTTGAGGACCCCAAAAATATTATGTATTTGGCCATAAAAATATTTGGTTTCAGGGACCCCAAGAAGGAAATTTGAGTAAAATGGTTTCTTTAAAAAATATATTCATAGATTTGCACAAATGTTCACGCTTTTTCAAGAATAGCAGATCTACAAGCGATGTGAGCGTGTCTAATCTGCTATTTTAATAACCAATGCTAAAATGACAGATGCTTTTAATGGGTTAAAGTTATCAAGATTTCAAGATGTTATTGCACTGTTTCACCACATCATGCAATGTCGAACATTTGGCAATGATATCTATTCATAATGTTTTTGGGATCATAACATCAACACCACCCAGAATATTGCTGCCAAGTTGATTTTCATGCCCTAACCATGCCAACCTTTTGTACAGTAAAACATAGGCTATTTCTGAAAGAGCGCCAAATGCCCAAACTCGCTGTACATTAATCTATTTAGACTAATTCGTCATCCCTGTGCGCAAATATTAGTTTGTAGTTGTGTGTGTCTTTCCATAATTGGTTGACATGACGCCGGCAAAATTCATTTGTCACTGGTATATGGAAGTGGGATAATTGAAAAGTGCTTTTCAATTACATTTTGTTTAACATAAATAATGAAATAAAGTATGGTGGTTCAAAGTTTTACCTCCTTTTTTTTTTTTTTTTTTTTTTTTTTCTTTATTTCATCCAGCAGCGAAGAGGAGAAGGAGAGAGGGGGGGGAAAATCACTCACGGCAAAAATGCAAATGAGCCTGGAAGCTATTACGATGCTAATGAGATTCCGCCATAGAACTTGCTTGCTCCAGCATCCGGGGTATATTTCATCCATATTTGGAAAACAGTTTTGTGCTTGAAAAAGAGGACACATTTTTGTGGTCTCATTATAGTTTGCAGGTTTTCCCACCTCCTAGACAGGTGTGCAGAACTGGTATGAAGATAGTTAAGAGAAGATTTTTGGTGTTTAATTTAAAAAACAATCATGTGGCCACAACAAAACAACAGCTTTAAATTACTTGCGTGTTGCATTATTGTGCTCGATGATGGGCAAATTGAAAATCTATATGTTTGGTAATCTCATTTCATTAGTTTGTCAGTCATATCTGTACTGTAGCTATACAATATAAGCTTCAAAATAATCTGTCCCACCCCAAATAAGTCTCGTCACTCATTCTGCATGTTTATTAGTGTGGACTATACTTTTCAGCACAGCTACCTCACAGCTCACCTCACAGATCCCCCCCCCCCCCCCCCCTCAACAGGAAAATAACATGTTTCTAAAGTTCTTCTTCAGGAACGGCATCGGTGGTGCGTTCAGGTGCGAAACCTGTAGCAAGCTCTGCCACGGTTGTATACTTTTGTGCACTAGCTTAGGATAGGTAGGTAGGAAGATAGGCTATGTTACCATAGTAACACAGAGAGGGAAGGCCGGCAGAGGCAGAATGTCTATATGTGTCCTGACCCATTTCCATTCTCATCCACAAGTGTTTTGTGTCCTCACCTTGCTGTGTTTCACTAGGAAAAAGCACCTCCCCGACACCTCGTCCTTTAGTACGTGTTCCTGTATTACAACAGATAGCAGGGGCTTTAAACATACAGAGATACAGATACTACTAAGGCACAGTGCCATTTATCTTTAGGGAAATTCACTTTGCAACAAGGCCAGTGCGGAAAATGGTACACATCACACACAGTAGACCGTTTATACACACACATGCATGCATGCACACACGTACACACACACACACACACACACACACACACACACACACACACACGTAGGCACGGTAGAACAAGCTCACTGCACAGCCTCACAGGTAAAATGAATTCGGCTTATTTTTCAGTCTGCTCTGTAATGCCAGCATCATAAAAATGATGCAAACTGGAGCTGATCATTGCGAACTATTAGAACATCGTCCATGAGTTGAATGGTAATGAGAGTATTTTGTATTTTTGGGGGGTGTATAGTCTATGCTTGTAGAGTAGGTGGAACAGAGATGGCATACACCCACCCAGAATTTCCTCCCTCATATACTGTAGAATACAGTTTGTACAGTATATAATTTGAATAATAAAAGCCAGTTAATTGTGAAATCTGTTAGAGTTGCTCAGTTTAATGTACTGTACTATAACAGCACTTGAGTGGTATAAGCGCTTTAGGCGGGGAACCAAATCCTGTTAGAAATGTCAATTGAAAAGGTCTTGAGATATTAAAAAATGTAGTTTTTAATTAAAGGTTTATTAATAGATTTTTCAAACTTTTTTTTTTTAATTACCCAACTGGATGCCCGAGGCATTTTGGATTACAACTTTTATCTCACTCGATTCAGACTGCCTCTCCCCATTCACACGGTTTGGATTAAAAAGTCTGACTTCATGAAATTCTGTTCATTAGGTCCTGGTGTGGGCAGTTTGTGAGAGATTTGGTGGCATCGCTTCGGCAGCGAAGGCTTGGCTGTTTATTTTTAGCCTCTTGTGGCTTGTTTGAAGTCCAGGCTCCATCTATACGGGGGACCAAAGGGGGACACAATAGAGGGAAAACTCACTAAATGTAATCTCCCGTGTCAGAAATGATGCTGCACTTTGCAAGACAATTATTATCTCTGGTGTCTAGATGTGTCTAGTTTGTGGAAAAGCACTAGTATTACATTTCAATGGGACATATACAGTATACAGAATGTATATCTCAACACACATGACTCATATTATCTTAACATGTACCATTTTATGTCAATGAATTGCACATTGTGTTGTCTTATTGCACACTGTCCATACAGTATTATCTACTCGTCCATTCTGAATAGGTTGGATATTTGGGTTGGATTCATTGGATATATTAAAGAAGATGCAGTGATTTTAGTTTGTTTGTTAAAATACGTGTTCGATATCTCTGTATGCTGGTAGCAATCATTGCTATACAGAGTTTGTTTAGTAACAGAGGTCTCCCTGTCAAAGTCAAGCTCTTTATTAAACAGAAAATGCATTTTCAGGTCAGGTCAGGATCAGATCATCAGGATCTGCGAACCCACAGAATACAGGATAAACAAGTGGAATTGGAAGTGATGACACAAAGGAGTGAGCAGACACATACTGGAACTGGCACACTATAAAAATTGAAGCTGATAAATGGGTACTATATCCTGAACGTCTGAAATTGGCAACTCACCTGAAAATGTATTTTCTGTTCATTAAAGAGCCGGCGAGAGACCAGGAGATCCCCGTTACTGAACCTGAGAACCAGAGATTAAAGAGCCGGAGAAACGGGGGGGAAAACCCTGCAGGTAACACTTTATACTAGCATTGATTTATATCAGAAGGGGGGTGTTTTTTTCAACAAATGTATATCACTTACAACCAGCAAGACACCTGAAGGCGACTTACTGGCAGATGCATTGAGTGCACAGACTGCTGGGCGAGCGCTGGCGCTTTGGCATGGGGGGGGGTCAGATCAACATATGGAATGAATTCTATACTGGCCATATATGGAGCGTGTTTTGCGTGTACAGGGTTTGATGGGGTCAGATCATTATGGAATGTTGGAACAGATGAGGTCCGCTCCATATATGGAGATCTAAGGGTGGCAGTGGAGGCAGTGTCTTGAGTGTACAGAGTTTGATGAGGGCCCAGGTAGGGCCGGGCCTTCATTTCCGGGCCTGTTGAGAACTCTAGTTTTCGCCGGCTGCCGGGCACGGCTGCACTAATAACTTTGGGGCAGGCCCTAGAGTTTGAATCGACGGGTATCAGTCAAAAGGGAGACATCGAAGAGGAAGGATCGACATAGGTAATGTCAGAACTAGTCCGCTCCAGATATGGAGATCTGAGGGTTTGAGGTCAAATCATGATGTAGAGTTGCTGGCTAATATTGGTGATTTTGTGAGAGTAGCTAGCCAACTCTTTTGCCATGTTTTATCAACTAGTTATAAATAAGCCATAGACTTATATACGATCTATAAAACCCAACACTTGCATGCCAATCATGTATATTATGTTCTATGGTATTTATAGTATAAATAATAAAACTTTACCGCATAGTAGCATTCCACATCGCTAGGCAACACTTTACATCACCAAGATGGCGGCTCCATAGATAGAGCACCGGAGTCCTGACGTCACTGTCAGTCCACAGGTTTGTGTAATTCTATTTGCATTGTAATCCCCATAGGGGGATTTTAGATCTCATATCATTTGAAAAATAAACCAATCATCCTGGCCTTTTCACTCATATGGAAATGTCACTCAGGTGGAAATGTACAAATATACCCAAAGAGTAACAAAATAAGCGTTAGAAACGAGTCAAACAACCCAGAGACTACATTTCCAGGTAGGTGGGTGGCTGTAGCTGCCCGTCGCACAACATGAACTGACATGTTAATTACGTTTATTTTATTTTATATATATTTAATGTTTCGTGGTTAGTACGAGTCGAGTCACCGCCAGCTGAGCTTAGGTCAACGAGGAATCTCAGGAACGCAATCTGTTGACAGCTGGGCGTGACGTATATTAGCAGCGACATTGCTTTCATATGTAGTTTCAAGGCCTTTGCGGCCAAATTAATTCCATTTTCTCCAGAAACTGGCTGTATCAAATATGAATTTATTTATTTTCTCTTATATGAAGCGACCTAAAATCCCCTATGGGGATTACAATGCAAATAAAAAAATACATGGACCTGTGTATTGGAGCCCTCTACTGAAAGTGACGTCAGACTTCGGTGCTATAGACACCTGTAATAGCGGCGATCTACAGTGGCGTTTTTCCTCTGAATTGAGGCTCAGATATGAGGTGATGGGACGATGTTTGGAGCTCAATAAAAAAATTGTATATTAGCATTTTTAATGCTAGAGAAGAAGGGTTAGATCGTTGGCTCGAACATTGGCGATTAGGCCTACTACTTGCGATTTGCGGGTCTTCTTCGATTCGCGGGGTCTTCTTCGCAGCCTTTTTCGTGCATTTTTCCCAACACTGCTGGAATAGCACCTGGAGTAAATGGGTGGCATGAAAAGTGTTTTTAATTTAGAAAAACAATTCATACTTGCACGACTCATTAATCACGCACACATTTTTCAGTAAACATTTTTTCAATGTCAGAAAATAAAATATATAATTCTAAAATAAAGCCATTAACGGGACAATTGTCTACTGTATGTGATATGGTGAAGCTGTGTGTGAATAGATCGGTGCCAAGGACCCCTTAAGTGGGGACCCCCCCCCCACGTCCACTATACATTTGTGCTGTAGGTTAAACTTTTTCATATTTCATGGATAACTTCCTAGACTTGTTTGACAGCATTACACTTGTACTTCTTAGTTCTCCAACATCTCAATGCCACTCAAAACTAAGCTTCAGACTATAAGCTTTCAGATCCTAAAACAAATTCGACAATTTCTCTGCTCTGCCTTAAGCCCATGACCCACCTAAGTCCAACACACTTTACTATTCTGGGATGGCTCAGGGTAGAAGGCAGGGTTAAGCAATATAAAAATGGGATTGGTATTTAGGATAGTCAAATGGGCAGTGCCCCCAATACCCTCATACTAACTAAAAAGGGAGTGCTGTGACACCCACACAGCCCAATACAAGATGATGAATACAAAAAATGATCATGGTAATACACAAATATAGAACTAACATTGGAAAATTGTCATTCGACTCTGGCACCAAAATGTAGAATGCCCTGACACCATCCATTAAAAGATGCCAATCATTGGTTTCTTTCAAAACTTCTCTTTCAGGAGACCACAAGGGAAGGTAAATGCAAATGCATTATAATACATAGGCCTATAGTGTTTTGTATTAATTGATGACATGTACTATTGTGTATTATTTTATGCTATAGGCCTATTGATTAATTGAATACATACGTAGGACTACAATGGAAACATGTCCCCAATAGTTTTTTGTGTTATCCTTTTAGCCTGAATGTCTGACTGTACCACGTGCTCTTTACATTTCTGACTAAACGTTTTCATTGTGCAAGAGGATGTTGGCGCAGTACGCACATCAAATCCTTATACGGTCCACAGCAAAATAATCAAAAAAGTAGTCAAAGTCGTACAATTAGTCACACACGTTTCTTCAAGTATGATCCTATACCTGAAGAAGTATATGAACCTACCAGAAACGTTGGTTCACTTATTCTCTGCGTCCTAAAATAAATGATTGGCACTTTGGCTATCAGTGTTGGCGGACACTTTCTTGTCTAATACGTAACTTAATCAATCAATCAATCAATCAGTTTTTGTTTGTTTACACTTTTTTTGGGTAGGTTCCTGTTAATGTACTATTTGGGGACTGCCCGTGTATTTTCAGACATTTAACCACTTAAACCCTCAATACTTAGTCAACTTGACCCTTGGTCTGCTCTTTTGTCCCTCTGAGTCTTTGACGAAAATAGCCAATAATTATACAACCCAGTCACAATGCATCTCAGCGTGACACATTGTGAGCTTGTAGATCTGCTATTTTCGGCGAATGTTGCCCTCAGAATGGGGATGCTATAGATTCAAGTGTTTAACGTATACCCCCCCCCCCCCCCCCCCCCGTATTAACTCTGAGGACACCCTGTCGTTTACCCATGGAATAGGTCATGACATGTTGTACAGTATGGATGCTAGCTACAGTGTAGTACTGAAAGACTGCTAACTTGGAGATCTTAATCCATTTTGGGCGGGAACCCCAGTGTACTAAAAGCTATTGTAAAATAGCAGATCTACAAGCTCATAGCGCTACGAGCTTGTAGGTCGAAAATCGTGAAAATGTGGGCAAATCTTTGAATATATATTCTTTCAGAGCCAACATTTTTAACTTGAATCTTTGCTTATGTCCCTGGAACAACATATTTTCAGGTGGGGGTCGGCGGCCAATTACATATAATCTTGGGGGTCCTGGACATGAAAATGTCAAGGACCCCTTGGGTTTAGAAGACATTTGTAGAATCGTTCCCAACTTCCCAGGTCTAAATGGGTTAAATGGAACAAATCCATGAATTTACTTATTTCTATGCACAGGGAGAAACGATGTTGCACGATAAAAAATAAAACATTCAAAACAAGTTTCCCTAATCAACACATGCTGAGAGAACCCAGTGGAGCTGTCAAGTCTCTTGCACATGAAAGCCAAGATAGAATTAAAATTAATTCAAGGTTGATTGTAAATATACTTTTACATCTGTGTAAATTTAACTGAAACATAATTTACAGCTGCAGTCATGGTAACAAGTAACCATCAATGAATACACAATTTAAGGCCTACAGTCCAATAACAGACAGGCAGGCTGACTGACTGACTGACTGACTGACTGACTGTTCACATTCATAACAAAATGATAGATAACATTGAATCAAAAGGACACGTTTTTCAAAGGATGTTTGCTTACTCAAGTCCTTGGCAGATAATGTGACAGAATATTCTACATATTAAATCCTCTACTATACTTTTAAAGATACTTTTATTATTTCCTTCAACCCTTAATTTCCTTGTTTTTAATATATCTCTGTTTTGGGGGGGGGGGGTTTGTCTGTTGATGAGTTACAATCTAACTGACACAATATACAGGCTGGTACATTTTTGAAGGCTAATTAGTGTAAGGCTATAAAATGTATTTCATCAGATTGGAGGCAACAATGAATCATGGGATATTAATGACATTGTGCTATATGTGGATAGTCTGTGAAATGAGAGTGGTCTTCAAAATGTCAGGTCTTTGCACCATGTGCATGCAGGGACGTGCACACATAGACATCAAAGGGGGCTTCAGCCCCTGCCCTTTTAACAGTCTGTAAAACAACTGCCCTCTCCAGACCACGAATGCAGCATTTACTATGGCTAATGCCACTCTTTTCCATGCCATTTTTCCCGAAGTCTCCTGATTCCTGAACTTGAACACAGTATTTTTGCATTGAACAAATATGTCACGCCGCATCTCTACAGCTAAAGAGTGCTGGGTTGCACCCCGAAAATAGCTGATCTCAATGTGTCGCAGCGCGACTTGTTGTGAGCTTGTAAATCTGCTATTTTCGCTATTTTTGTCAAAGTGCCCTCTTACGGGATTTTAGCCCCTGCCCCCTCTAACACTCTCTGCAAGTCCCTGTTCTGCTGCAATAATGAACACTATATAATCCTATAGCAGCAGTCTGTCCAGCACTAACACTGGCTCTAAAATGTAATCTACCATAAAATGAACACATCATTGTGTTCCCTGCTTTAAAGTAGCCCATGGTTCAACTGAGAAGATGCATATTTATGTAGCCAAAATGTACAGTTTGCACTCACTGACTCTCACAACTGTTTCTCAATGTGCAGGTTCTGGCTGGGGACCCTCAGGTGTCCTTGCAGGGGGGGGTCCCCCAGCTAAATGGCTGAGTACAAATGGAACCAAATATGGTTCCATTTGGTCCATTTGTACACTCTCAAGAGTTAAATTAACGCTATCAATCTATAGATCAGGGTCTCAGAGATAAAAAAAAATTAATAAAAAATAAAAGTTCCTTGAATAAATAAAAAAGTTTGAGAATCGCTGCTTAAAAAAAAAAAAAAAACTGGTGGTTCAAGTTGAACTTTTCTCTGCAGGTATCAAAGTAGACTCACTCACACACAGTAACAGGAAACGACCTTTCTCAGCCCCCAACCATCCTTCCCTTCACTAACAGAGCCCCCCCCCCTCCCCCCCCCCCCCACACACCCCCCCCCCCCCCCCCCCCTCCTCCGCAGCCTCCTCCTCTCCATCCTCCTCCTCGCTGTATAGCAGGCAGCAGCCAGAGAGAGCAGTGTGTGTGAACTGAACTAGCCTGTGTCCAACTTGCAGTCACAGTCAGAGAGAGTGTTTTAGTTGAGCCTCGGCAAAAGCGGAGCAGCAGCGGCTGGGGTTTCTCCAAACACAATCAGCAGGAGGTCGGTGGTGGTGCTGTGCGGTGTGTGTGTGTGTGTGTGTTTGTGTGTAGTGTGGAGGAGAAGGTTTCAGAGAAAGCATCGCACTCCGTTGTGGCGTGCGCTAGCCCGTGCGGCTTCTTGGATGTTGAGATCGCGCCGTGTTGGTGCGCCTACTCCTGATGCCCCGCTGAGCCTCGTCCTCGCCGTCGGATCGGAACCTATAACCGAACAAGAACAACAACATGTCGAACTCAACCAACGACCCGTTCTACTCGTCGCCCTTCGGACCCTTCTACCGGAGACACTCGCCCTACATGGTGCAGCCCGAGTACCGGATCTACGAGATGAACAAGCGGCTGCAGGCGCGCACAGAGGTGAGTTGTGTTGTTGTTGGGACTTGTCTTGGACCTTATAGCCTACTACTAACCGCCGGGGGGGTCGGTTGGTCCAACATCAGCCCTGGTTCTGATGCGGTATTTGTGTGTTTATAGTTTCTGACTGAGAGAGTATGCACAGCACAGGGGAGTGTTGCGGCACGAGTTTCCCCCAGACAGACGCTCCGGTTTGTTGTGTGTGAGAGGGAGAGTGGGTAGACAATTACACCTGATTTGATACTTATAGTTGCGCGCCGGCGGTTGTGTAAAAAAACGCCGATCTACAAGTTCACAACGCGGTCGCGCTGCTATGCGTTGTGAGCTTGTATCTTGGATCTGTTAGTTTCGCCGGGCATCTATTAGTATATACATCTGTTTTTATAGGATGTAAGCCCGCAGGCACAGATGTGATGATGATGCCCACGTGCCAAACATTCCGGAGGTGAAAGTATACGGCTCTGTTGTTACTTCACCTCATTCAGTAACGCTCTGCATCGATCGAAATCCTCACATTTAGTGACTGAAGTCAGTCTCTGGAGTCTGGAGAAACTTATGTTTTCACGCGCAATTGGATAAATTTGCATATATTTACATGCCCACCTAATCTTTACATATATTTGCATACTGTCTTTTGCATAGTGGCTGTGAGTCACCAAGTCACTCACTGTATAACAATGTTGACTTTAATAACTTAACAGATACTTTTTGACAGCTTATAAATGAGAACACCACAGGGTTGATTCCTGCCTCACTGCCTAAAATGCAAAAGTATAGTCTAGTGTACATCCATAGAGCTTATAAAACAAATTGTCCTATAGAAAAATAATTTGTCAGAATTTAATCCATATATGATATACAAACACACGTCCTCTATAAATGATTTAATTTCCGTTTCCCGTCACTATAAATGTGCCATTAAAATGGAATCCCTGTATGAGTTGGACGCATGTGAGCCAGCGTGTGGCGGCTCGTTCAGTGCCATTCAAACTGAACCTCCACTGATCCCACTGGTGAATTATAGCCAGCATCTGTCTCCAACATCTGTTCTGCTGCCTGGCACTTATGTGCAAATCTGCAGATGAAAAGTTTATCCAAGATATCAAGCGCTATAGTTTACAAGGCCTCTCTCTAGTGTGTGTGCGTGTGTGTGTGTGTGTGTGTGTGTGTGTGTGTGTGGGGGGGGGAGGGGGGGGGGATACTTTTGCCTAAAGTGTGTTTTTAATTGGGAGGGCTTTATATTTTAGAACACATTGTTGACATTGGTTTGTCAATCATCGCCCTATTTGAATGTTCACCTTTCTAAAAAAACCATCCACATCCATTATTTTCTCTAGTAGAACTAGTGTTTTCTCAACCTTTTCAGACTGCAACTGCCCACGATAATCATATTTGAGCAGGGGGACACCCCCCCCCCCCCCCCCCCCCACACACACACACACACTCTGACAACAAGCACTTGGAATTGTAGGAATTGAGGCATTTATATTTAATTTGACTCTGTTCCACAGATACAGTATAGGCCTACACATTGGGATTTTAATTTAACGGTAGATCAAAAAATAAATAAATCTTATGTGACAATTTGGCCAATTTCTGAATAGGTTTTAGAGATATATTGTAAATTGTCACTTCACTGTGATCGGGGGACCCCCCCCCCCAAATAAATCATGTGGGGACCCCCCTGGGGGTCGTGAGCCACAGGTTGAGAGCCACTGCTCTGTGGTACATGGTAGTATGGTACATGCTTTGGAGTGAGCTAACCTTTCTATGATGAAATGATATTGATGAAAATGCAAAATTGCAATTGTTTTGAGATGTAACTCTTATCCTTTTGTAAGTGAACCATTTGTTTGTGTATTGTATTTGTATGTTGTGGTGAATGATGTGTTGTGTTTTTGTGTACTGGACCCCAGGAAGAATAGCCACGCTTTTGCAAGTGTTAATGGGGATCCATAATAAAGTAAAGTATAGGGCTGCATGCATCTATCAATGATCTATAGCGTTTATTCTATAGATGATATTCATGATTAATCAAGTAATCGAGAAGCGCATGTTTTGGATCATAGTTTTTCATCATAGTGTATTTTATTTGATCAAGATGCTCAACGTGGAAAAAAACCAACAACTAATTGATTTAGTATGATCTACTGAATTGATTAGTCAGATTAACCACTTAAGCAAAAATAGTGAACATTGCACAAGGTCAAGCTTGAAGATCTACCAGTTCTGCTATTAAAAATAAATAAATATATATATACAGTATATAGTTTTTTTTTAATCAGAAATGTTTATATTAACCGTTGCACGCCGACTTTAGACGGCTATCAAATAGCAGCATATATTAAGCTTTTGCTGCCGTTGCCGTGATTCACATTTAGATATGGTATATATTAATATCCGCTTCCAGTTCCTGTAACTTACTGCAGCAGCTGGCAGGTTGGCGAGGAGTTGCAACTTTAAGAAGACCGCTAGGCAATGTTGCTGAGATGCAACGGCCCGGTGTGATACATTATTCATACCGTGTGGTCCAGGCCCCAGTGGACCTCAACTCCTGTACCACACACATGCCTAGTGCAATTAACACACACACACACACACACATGCACCGTGATGCACGCACGCACACACACACACACACACACACACACACATGCATGCACACACACACACACACAGTACGTGTACGTGTGGACGCACATACACAAACATGAAGACATTAAAAAACAAACATGCATGCTCGCACGCATTCACACAAATTACACACATGCACAATGATGTTTGTGCAGCCTCTGAAATGTGAACAGTTACCTGCATACATACTGCAGGTACGCAAACAGGCACGCAAATGCACACATTAGTACTTGACACTAGTAGTGTGGTGTTTACCAATACCTATTAAACCCAAAGGCAACCAACATAATTGTAGGCGTAGACACATATACCATTACCTTCATCCCTTCAGACTATAAAGTGAAAATTCGAATTAGTTTTTCGTGGCTATTTGTGCTCATCGTAGTAGCTGTTCATTGTCCTCACTATCTTTCTCATTCTCTTGGCGGTGGGATTGGATGTTGTGGCTTAATTCTCTTCAGTTTCATGGTTACTGCATGATTAGAATGCAGATGCTGGTTAAATGTTCTGCATTTCTGTAGCACCGACCTTTTATATCCAAAATGCTTTACAACGTGTCTTACATTCACATGCACACCAGCGATGGTGGAAGCACTAACGCAAGGTATAACCAACCTGCTCATCGACCGACAGCAGCTAGAGGTTCAGTGTCTTGCTCAAGGACAGGAGGAGGTTTGTGTCGAACCAGTAACTATAGGGGTGGGTGATATAGTCGAGACGATATAATGTCTCCACTATATGCCTTTTTTTCAGAGATATCATATATATATCGTCAGCGACGTGCACAGAGTGTTAGAGGGGCAGGGGCTGAAATCCTGTAAGAGGGCACTTTTGGACAAAAATAGCAGCAAGCTCACAACGTGTCGCACTGCGACGCGTTGAGAGCTTGTAGATCAGCTATCTTCGGGGTGCAACCCCAGCACTGTTTAGCTAGAGGAGATGCGGTGTAACGACATGGATTTCTGAACAAATTTGTTCAACGCAAAGTACTGTGTTCAAGTTCAAGAGAAAAAAGCAATTCTCCTGAATGCTTCCGACATAGCATGGAAAGGAGAGGAGTGGCATTTGCATTGCTTTCACCGTGTAGTAAATGCTGCATTCGTGGTCTGGAAAGGGCAGTTGTTTTACAGACGGTAAAAGGGGCAGGGGCTGAAGCCCCCTTTGATGTCTATGTGTGCACGTCCCTGTACTGTATATCGTGATACAGTGAATGCACATTCTATGACTTGTAGTTCTATACCTTTTATACTTAAGTTCTGTAGAACGACAATTTCGTTAGCCAAAGTATTTTGGTCTATGGTCTGTTACTCCTTTGTCTGTTAGTTTTTGTTACCTTGGCTTGTAGGTGGTTGTACTGTAAAATAACCATACAGAACACATGAAAAAAAGTATCGTGATAATATCGTGATACTGCTTGATAGTATATTTTTCCATATCGCCCACCCCTCTACCGGTAATGCTACGGTTCACGGACGGCCACTCTACCTCTTGCACCATGTGTATTAAGGAAGACACATTGTTTTGTTTCATTTGCAGTGTCTATTTTTGTGCTCTTCATCCTCTTCAGGTGGAACACAGGCAGGTTCACGCTAATAATAACAAGCAAATTATATACCATAGCAATTATGCTGCTGGGATGCATGTCATCAAATTAACGATAACAAAGCCATTTCATGTCTCTCGCTATACTCCTGAAACACTGAAGGAAAATAAGGTTTTAACCCATTTTGGGCGGGAAACCCCGTTTTAAAGCATAATGTTATACTTTAGCCACTGAAAAATAGCAGATCTACAAGCTCATAGTGCAGCACCGAGTGCAGTGCTACGAGCCTGTAGGTCTGCTATTTTTGAAAAATCGTGAAAATGTGCCTCAAATCTTTGAATATATAATATTACATTTTAACTCAAATCTTTGCTTCTGGGGAGGTCCCTGGAACAACATATTTTCAGATGGGGGGGGGGGGGGGGGAGAGAGGCATATTACATATAGTTTTTGGGGTCCTTGACATGAAATATTGAGCACCACTGACATTTTTAGATATTTTTTAAATTTCAACGTCAGGCCTTATTTGGTTAAAAGGCTGAAGCTCTGTGATGATGAGAAAGACACTGTTTGCTTCCTATGTAAAGTGAGGTTTGACCAACTATAGTCACTTAATGATGTTGTGTGAGCCTCCAGGGTCATTCTGTGCGTTCTTTTATCATCGTGCTGCTCTGCTCTGTTCTTGTTCCTACCAGTGGTTCCCAAACTGTGGTGCGTGCTCCCCTTGTGGTGCGTGAACTCCCTCTAGGCCGGTGCTGCGTGACATGAAAAGGGTAATGGCCGTTTTATGGTGTTAATTTGCACAAACGGCAAAATATGTTAAAACGCTGTTGTAAGGAGATTTATAGAGCAGCTATACGGGAGTATACAGCAGCTGCAATGTCTCTCTGTGCAGTGACATTCTGTGATTATTTGCCATAAACATATTAAACAATATGTATCATTTGTGGCAAATACAACGAGACTTAGCCCTGGGTCAGCTAGGTCAGGAGGTAACAGGGGGTGCACGGCCAAAAAGGTTTGGGGACCTATAGGCATACCATAAAGTCAGCCTGAAGTTTACCGGTAGCTATAGACTGCTAATGCTATATAGGCTGACTTTAGCATTCAGTGTGCATTCTGAACCGTGTCAGTATCAGCACAGGGTCAGGACACTGTCGTTTCAAAACACAGGAAGTTAGAAATGTTACTGCTGTATAATGTCCTCCTAGACCTGGACACATTGTCATATTTGGTTTTTGTTCTTTTAATTTGACATTTTTGAATGGTGCTAGTCACTCCACTGAACAGCTATTATATTAGTTTCACTGCAATGAACAGCTCTGTGTGTCCCTATGTAGGCTATGTCTGTCCCTGTGTATGTCAGAGTACGGAAATGTTGTTGCTTGACCACCAAGTGTCACTGTTGAGCAGACGCATGCACGCAATTATTAGAAAGTGTTGTTAATTGTCATACATGTAACATGACATTAAGTAATATATTAAAATACTGTAACACTTACTATTGCTTTATAGGACAAGTTGATGTGTCTAACACACGTTGGACTGTGTCTGTTGGAAGGCAGTGGAAGCAAAATGAGTCACAAAATTTGCATTCTCTTCTGAATTTCTTTTTCAAACGGGGAGCTGCTTAAGCTCCTGTGTGTTCCTACTTTGTTGGGTAAAGCGTAGCTAAGTTGATGAAAGTGGTTAAGGTCATTCACACTGGTAGAAATACTGCCATTTGTCTTATTCATGATGCTGGTGCTTTTTGAATTCCCCTCTCGATTCGATTGGCACTGCAGCTGCCTGCCTGTCATGTTGGACGGGGATGGAGCAGTGGGTTTAAGACAAGACTTATAGAGACTCAACTATATAGCTATTGTCCTTGCAAGCATAAATATCCCCAGTGGCGTTCATTCTATATAGACTTGTGATGAGATATAGAGTTGATGACGTGCAGTGAATAGTGTACCGTATATGTTTAAACGGAGTAACAATAGTGTACCATATATGTTTAAATGGAGTAAGAAGTTGTGCAGTGAATAGTGTACCGTATATGTTTAAACGGAGTAACAATAGTGTACCATATATGTTTAAATGGAGTAAGAAGTTGTGCTGTGAATAGTGTACCGTATATGTTTAAACGGAGTAACAAGTAAGTCTCTATTCTCTAAACACTTTCAGGACAATCTCCCAGATGTTGTTGGTAAAACTTTTTGGATAAAAATTCGAGTTTAAACAACCAAAAAAAATCCCTGCTTTACAGAACTAAGCCAAAGTCCCATTGAGGCATGCTGCAGTCAAACAATTGTTTTCCAAAAACAGTACTGTATATAGTTGCCATCATTCTGGGACATGTCCTTGCTTTTAGAAATCCTGGTAGTTGAGTTATCTCTGATCGTGAGGCTAATGTTTAAATGTTTTCTTTTAAAATTATTATTCAAAAGAAATGGAAATACTGTGTGGCAATGTGAAATGTGTTTTAGAAGATACATAATCAGTTGATGATTTGATTATGCAAATAGGGTGTGTGTGTGTGTGTGTGTGTGTGTGTGTGTGCACTACAGTATTATAGGCTATGTATAGACTGAAAACCTTGCTTCAAAGTGTACAAGGCATGCATGCAAAAGAGTAGTACTGTCATCTCCCAAATAGATAAGATAGATAAGTGAACTCAGACTCCCTGCTTATTATATTCAACACTAAACAACCCTTTTATCACGGGTCAACACAAAACATATTTCATTGTATACAGCAAATGCTAGCTAGGTGTTTCTCTCCAATCTGCATTCACCTTTGGACCACGGACTGCCCCTGTATCTTAAACAGCGCTGCTCCAGTGATGACTTTAGGTCTGTTTCGATCCTAACCTTATTATCTGCTCAATTCATACCTATTACCTGCCAGGCTATACGTTCTGCCCCAGACTGTGCTCGCTATCCTATTACCGTCGTTTCACACAACGTGAACCCACTGTGACCCGGCAATCTAAACAGGCTTTGATTTGGATTTGATGCCATGCGTTACGCCCGCGACCACATTGTTTCTATGTGCTGTCGCCTCGGGGGGGCCAAGCAGCAGCCCTGGCGCGCGGAGGACTGCTGCAATGATTTGTGGGGGAATTTGACACTTAAGCGTATGCAAATGAGGAAGAGGATTAACATTCAGAGGAGGGGCTTTGGTCGACCTCAACCAGTGTAAGGCCATTAGCATAGGAGGCATTAATATTCAGCGGGAGAGAGAGAGAGAGAGAGACGAGGACACGGCGCATAACGCTGTAAGCAAAACCATAACCGGGGAGAGGAGGGCGAGAGAGAGAGAGAGAGAGGATGAAAACAAAAGCATTTATAATGAAGGACCTATATTATCTAAAAAGCGTTGTTGCTGGGTATACACTTCACCGTACGACGCTGGTGACAGTGGGTCTAATGGTCATGCTCTCGTCTCCACTCTCCAGGTGGACAAACAAACATATAATCAATCAGTAACTGTGATCGGCAGCGTTTCGTCTATGGACCGTACTAGTGCAGGTATAGCTTGTCTGATTCTCATTATTCAAATGGGCCCCATGGCCACCCTACCCTACTCACAGGCACTACTGTAGACCTGAAGGGATTTGAGTGTTCATTACAGCGAGATTCCCCCCATTCGGTGTCAGGAGCAGAGTGGATCTGTTCTCATCTGTAATATGTGTCAGATCGACATGAATAGGTTTAGGTGGTAGAGGTCAAGTTGACACGCTGCACTGCAGGTCTCCACAGGAAAAGGGGATTAAGCCATTCTGGGCGGGATAACCCCTTTTGGTGTTTTAACTAAGCATTATGTTATGCTTTAGCTATTGAAAAATAGCAGATCTGCAAGCTCATAGCGCGGCACCGAGTGCCGTGCTGCGAGCTTGTATAGGTCTGCTATTTTTGAAAAATCTTGAAAATGTGGCACAAATCTTTGAATTTATTTTGTTTTAACTCAAATTGTTGCTTCTGAGAGGTTCCTGGAACTACATATTTTCAGATGTGGGTCGGCGGCCAATGTCAGATTTCTGGGGGTCCTTGACATGAAAATGTTTGAGCACCACTGACATAGAAAACTGTGAGAATCTAGAAGGCATTTGTAGAATCGTCCTCAGGTCTGAACGGATTAAGCCTCGGCCAACATAGACATCAAAAGGAATGCTTTTAGTTCTAGGTTTAACCTATGTTTGCCCCCCCCCCCCCCCCAACCACCACCACCCAAAACAATTATTAAAATAAATTCAGCAAATATGTATAGCTATAAACAATGTCCAAATTGTTATGATTTTCTTCTTCATTTATTTGGATTCAGACAGCCAGCAATGAGTAAAGCGCTCCCCCAATTATATTTTTTTGTCTCTGTGACTCATCTATTCTAGGGGCTGCAATTTGCATTCAAAGATTTTCCAAGAAACTTTGTCATTGGTCGATTTGGCTTGTCTACTTCCTGATCCTGGTTAGTCATTGCGACCGTTTTTTCTTTTTTTTTGGACCAATGACAAAGCTTCTAGGAACATCTTTGAATGCAGATTGTGGCCTCGTCTAGATGTGTCACAGAGACTACATTTCTTTGGGGAGGCGGGGAGCCTTTTACTTATTGCTGGCTGTCTGAATACCAAAATATAAATGTAAAAAAGGTCATTAAAAATTTGACATAATTGCTTAAATAAAAGATAAATGGTTGAGTCAGTGTGTATATTAGGCTAACCCATTTTGGGCGGGAAGTTGGGAACACCCCTTTTGGTGTTTCAAGCATTATGTTGTTCTTTAGCTATTGAAAAATAGCAGATCTACAAGCACATGGGGGGGGGGGTGCTGTGATGTTCTGACATCACAGCACTCCATATTTGGGCATGCAGCCCGATACATAACTCCATAAACTGGCCTGTTCTGACATCTGGACAGAGCTTCTGCCCATGGTCCATATATGGAGCTGGAACTGTTCTGACATCACAGCACTCCATATTTGGGCAGTATCGGAGAATGAGGTCATCAGCGTTTTAGCCGCTCTACAAAGTTCTGCCCTATACTGATGCAAGTTGTGGATAATAAAATTCAAACATGCCTTGACCAGATTCCCAGTCTCACAGTGTAATGGAGATGCTTTCAATGTTTGTACTTCACACAAAACCGCTTGTCTGGTGAAAAGAACCTGTAATCAAACATGTGATAACATGCAATTGAGAGTCTAGAGGTGAGAGAAACGGTTGCCTTCTGTGAAGAGTTGTGTATTTGGAAATGTGTTGTCGCATTAATAACGGACATGCAAATCCATAATTGTAGACCATACTCGCATACATAGAAAGAGAAGTAAGACTAATGCAGAGCACCTTGCGAAGGTGGCTCAAAGTGTACGAGCAATTTATGTATAGCTCTTTTATATTTGCTACTTTAATTCTTCTGTTGTTATTACTTAATTGACTTGACTCTTTTGAATGTTGAGCAGCTTTTTGTGTTGCCTCTCAGAGTGCTTTTCCTAAAACCAATAACCGAACACCTACATCATTAAGTCCCCCGCCAGATTGTTTTGGCCACGCTGAGCACGTTTATGTACAGACTGGTCCCGGACCCATTTAGACCCGAGGACGATTCTACAAATGTCTTCTAAATCCTGACAGTTTTCTGAAAAACCCTATGTTTCTATGTCAGTGGTTCTCAAACATTTTCATGTCAAGGACCCCCAAACGTATATGTAATTGGCCGCCAAGCCCCATCTGAAAATATGTTGATCCAGAAGCAAAGATTTAAGATCTGTAACAATATATATTCAAAGATTTGCACTACATTTTCACGATTTATCAAAAATAGCAGACTTACAAGCTCGTAGTGCTATGAGCTTGTAAATCTGCTATTTTTCAACAGCTAAAGCATAACACCAGTAGCACTATCTGTCGAGCTACAGTGTTTCCTTTCTTGATGAGTGTTTTGTTATTTACGTTTAAATTAAATTAAAATGTTTAACGTGAAGTAAATCACATTTAAGTCAAATCAGTACAACAAAGTTGTTGTTTTATAATCTGAATGTTTGGCCCAAGGCATACAGCATTAATAACAGCTGCCCCATACAGCACCTAAATCTGACGTCCATATCGGTAGAGGGTGCAAATCCACAGGTTCAGGTGCTTTTTATTTGCATTGTAATTGTAATCCGCATAGGGGGATTTTTAGATCGCCTCATATAAGAAATGTGTTTGAAAAATAAACATGTCATCCCGGCCGCTTCACTCATATGGATATGAAGAATCAACTGACTGAGAGAAAACGAGAGACTGAGAGAAAACGGTCTGTTTCGCTAGAAACCGACTGTATCAAGAGTGACTGACTGTCGCAAACGATACAGAGACACCTCCCTGACAATACGCAGAGACAGCTTGTTTATTTTTGGACCACAGCGCTTATATGAGACGATTTTTAAAGATGAGCCCATGTTATTCTCCATAGAGACATTACCTCCGCGAACCAGGGGAATCGAGGCAGGACCTCGGGGCTCTATTGACAACTGACTTGTAGAACCGGTCTTTCCCTTCTTGTGTCAAACACTAGAATGTCTGAAATCCTTCCTTTGTTAAAAAGTGCAAGTTGTGGCCTGGGCCGTGGCTCAGCGGTCCAGGCACCTTGGCCGGTAGCCGAAGTCTGGCAGTGTGCCGCAGGCTCGACTCCCGATCCCGACGGCCTTTACTGCATGTCAGCCTAATAAAATAAAGGCGAAAGCCGCAAAAAAGTTGTATATTATGCTGTGCTGCTATAAGGTTATAATATCCTCTTTTCAAATTAATGAACTACACCAAAAGAAACAAAGAAAGTTAAAGGCCTTTGAGGAACCTTTTAGGGTGTTCCCAGAGGCTTAAATAAATGGTTCATGAACCCTGTCAGTGTTTCCAGGAACCCCTTCAGGGATAAAGAAACCCTAAGGCTTCATTATCTCCAGAGTGGATCTTGGATAAGCCGACAACGTTTGGCACAGGACTAGAACTGTACATACTGTATATATGTACTGTATATTGCTGCAGTTCTTCATCCAACACAATCGATTGATTGTTGTTTTTTCATATGGGCCCTGATCCAGAAAAGGTCGAGAATATTCAGCCAGAGCACTGTCCAGTTCAGGTCATTTGAACCCTGATAATGCTGGTTTTCAATGTAGTCATCTATCTATTCAGGCCCTCATTTACTGTAGACTTTTGTGACCCCATATTGAATGCAAACCTGGCTGTAAAAAAAGAAAGAAAAGAGTCTGAGTTTGTGGAATTGTTCTCTCATACAAAACAGGCATCATGGAACAACAGTTTATTTCACAACTGATACTATTGCTTTGACATTACATGCGTTTGTTTTCCTTTTTCATCTGTCATTGTAGAATTTGTAGGGAAAACAAACATGTCAATTTACTGTCAGTAAGACGGAGGAATTGCTGGAGAATGTACCCTCAATAACACGGTTTTGCCATGTAATTAAATATGCTGCAACCATTACACAAACTTGATTTACACAATATAAGTCTGTATTGTAATATAATTTGGCAGTGGTGGACAGTCACATGGCACATATACTGTACCTGAGGGCGTTGTCATGCGTTTGTACAGCGCTGGAAATTCGCCACCCTTCGGTCGGCTCACTTCTAGCGCCACACGTCACGAATGGGAAGAAGGAAATTGTGGGATTTCACAGCCTCCACTTTCTGTTTCAGCTTTGTTTTGAAACCCTTTATTCTGCTCTTCACATGCTTCCTATGTTCGGTGCTTCCTATGTTCCTAGGGTGCTTTGCAAGGAATCTCTGGACAGTTTTGCCCTCCCTTGAGCACATACGCTTCAGAGCCGGAAAGGGCGTCTACATAAATATGTATATGTTCACATGTAGTAGCGGATGGCCACACATCGTATAGACACACGCATGCAGGGTAAATAGTATGTGTACTGTACTGTAGTTTATGTAACGGGGTATCTGCATATCTGCATGTTTAGGCAAGTCAGATGTAACTATGGAAAGACCTTATATTTAATAGTGTGAGCTTGTATATCTGTGGAAGCTGCAGGTAGTGTTGGCAAGTGTGGTCATTATAAATTGTTTGTCAACCACTGCTCTGAAACCACATTGCCCCAGGCAATGCACACACACACACACACACACACACACACACGTGTGTGTGTTTATGGTGCGGTCGGAGCCAATAGAAAGACGTATGTGTCCCCCGTTGTCTTTCCGGGGAACTCATTTTCCAAGGGAACAACATGGCTGAGTTTTGACTTAATTGTATTAATTAGATATGTGGTTCTGCAAGCAAGTCAAGTCAAGTGCATTCATTAGGTTGTTTCAGAGAGTTAGGAGGTTCTGTAAATGTATTGTGAAAACAATGCATTGATATTTAAAAAGAAAGTAAAAAAAGAAAGTAGTATATGACGTTCCCATAATAGTATTATGGAAGGAAGAAAAAAAAAAGCCTGTAGACAAACAATGACCGTCAGGCAGGCAGGAACGCAGGAACGCAGGCAGGCAGGAACGCTGGAACGCAGGCAGGCAGGAACGCAGGCAGGCAGGAACGCAGGCAGGCAGGAACGCTGGAACGCAGGCAGGCAGGTACTCCAGTCAGGCAGGCAGGCAGGCAGGCACTCACTCCAGGCAGGCAGGCATGCACGCAGGCAGGATGCTCGGACAATAGACCCACCTTTTTCCTGGCCCTGTTCCCATGGTTCCTTCCAGACCACATTGTCTCTCTCTGATAACAGAGAAGGACAGTGGGGCCTACTGTCCATCTATGTCCTGTTGTTGTTTCTCTCTCTGACATGGACGAGCGCTTTCAGAGCATGCATGCACGACTGAAAGGGATACAAGCTTGGATGCTGCAGCCGGTGTGTGTGTGTGGCCCAGTGGTTCACAAACATTGTAGCTCGAGACTCAAATAGAGAGTCTCTGTTGGATGGCGTTCCACCTCTCTATCTTCTACACTAGTCTCCTGTCTCAAAGATTCCTATGTCATTCTCTAGGATAAATTAACGATTGAAGAAGCCTAAATGGTGGTGACTCTCGGTATACCCACTCGTCACTGTCACCACCTCTGTATACTGGCCACTCTGGGGGGCTGTACATAACACATCCATTAAGTACCTACAAAATATCTCGTGTATAACATGTCTGTTGGTCTTAAGATCCTAATAAGTGGATACAGGGAGCGCTGGAGGAACATTCCTATGTGGACAGGTACTGTTAGCCAACCACTGCTCTCTGCTGGTTACGGAATGTTTCGTCATTGTGCTGATCGTGTCTTTGTTACACTTCATATTTACACACGCTGGGGTCTTTTTTCTTTCATTCTTTTCACTGAAGATGAACAGAGCTACAGAGTTAAAGCCACTTTAACCCTTGCGTCCCAATGTTGGGCATGGCATTGTAGGCATAATGATAATGAAAAAAGAGGAAAAAAAGAAGGAAGGAAGAACAATATGCAAATTGTTTTGGAAAAAGTCAGATCTCAACAGCCAAATGACGTCTAGATTAACTAGTAAAGCTTTCTCACACAGATTTATCTTGCTTTCAATCAGACTGAAACAGTTCAACAATTATTTGACAACCCCTGTTGCAATTTATTGATGACTCCAAATTAATCACCTGCTCAATTAAGCAATATTACACAAAAGGGTGTTCTTTATCGTCATTAATGCACGCCTGCGGGTCCACAGGAACTCGCCCACAGGCCGAGTTCCGAAAGACATCACAGAAGTGCATTAATGACGATAAAGAACCCCCTCGAGTGTAATATTGCAATTATACAACAGTTACCCTTAAAACTAAGATTATCGCAGATAACACTACGACCACAAATGTCCCAAGAAACCAGCTCGCCTAGCCACCGAGTCTGCTGCGCTCTGGGAGAAAAGCACAGCTGAATTCTTTGTTTTGATTAGCCGTTCCAATATTGTGGTTAAAGCACGGCTGTAGGAAGCTGTTTTCATTGGAAAAAGAGTTCAGATTTTAATGTCATTAATGTTTTTTTTTAAGACCGCTACCTCATCATAACTGCTTATGACTGCTATACCTCTAAAAATAATAAAATAGTAGATCTACATGAGCTTGTAGATGGGGTTATTTAATAAATAGAGAAACAAATAAAAGAATGCATGTTGATCATAAACATCAAACTCATTCAAGATAAGGCTTGGTGTGATTAAGCAACGTTGTACGTGCGATATAACATCATTATTACTTTGGACAAGTAGTTCTATTTTTAAACCTTGATTTTTGTCAACGTCCAGATCCATATGGACCTGTTGAGTGTGTCTTCTTAATTTCCTGCAGCCAGATCCTTCCATCTTGGATTCAAGCCAAACAGCCCCCTGGTCAGAAGCTCACTAACCAGTGCTTGTTCATGCCAAGGACCCCCAAATCGACACTCATTGGCCCGCGGACCCCCATTAGAACATGTATGCCAAGGACCCCCAAAAAGCAGAAGATTTTTACGGCTCTAACAGTGATTTTCAACCATTTTCATTTTCGAGGACCCCAGGTTTGGACCTGAATTAGGCTACGGGCCGGCCCCCCATTTAATGGCATTTCTATCTCTGGGACCCCCAATTTATGTTGTAAAATCAATGTTAAGTTTACTCTGAGAGCCGGGTCCATTTGGTTCCATTTGTACACTCTCTGAGTTACAGACCCATAATGGTCCATTTGGTTCCTAATTATCATTTAGCTGGGGACCCCCTGGAACTCCCTCAAGGACCCCTGGGGGTCCCCGGACCCCACTTTGGGAACCACTGCTCTAACCATTATGTTGCTGTTGCCTATAGTGGTACACAAAGTATTGTGCATGGTGGTCGGGTTGGGGGTTGGGGTGAGCCAGAGTAACCAGAGCCGGAAAGGTCCAGAGTTTAAGCCCAGTAAGGTGCAGCTCCTCTGTGTGTCCCTGACAAGGTCACCAAATCACTACCTGCACATTATATTTATATATAATACATATAATTTCTAAAACTGTCATGCAACGTGTCACTGGAATATAAGTTATTTTTGTGTTAAGGGACACTTTGCGTAGCACTTTTTTGCCAAAGCGAAGTGTTCATATCCAACTGATTTCCCCTCCCAGTCTCTCAAGTAACTCACTTGCTCAGAGCTTCAGAGAAAAATGTCTTGTCATCACGGTCAAAATGACAAAATCCACAGCTGTGGTATCTCATTGGATTGTACCTCGTTTCCATTCGTTTTAAGTCTACTGCTGGAAAAATAAATCATCATCATCCACATGTGGATGCCCATACTGCATGAATAAATGCACTATGCTGCAGTCGTACTCCAGGTTGTCCATATGTGTCTTATAGTCTTCAAAGTATGAGTATCTCATAATCTTTGTTTTCTTGAAATGTCATCTTTTAAATCACTTTAAACTCATGTTGTCATTTTATCTTTTAGTTTTGCCCATTCAAAAATAGCATATAAAGCTCACAGCGTGCCCACTTCGCGCCATTGGCGCTGCGAGCTTGTACATCTGTTATTTTTGTCATGTTCTTGAAAGTGTGAGAACTGCTGATTTAGACGGCCTTGGGTTTCAATAATTAATAATTGCGAGGTCGCAATTATGGAATGGAGCATTATAAGAGTAGCTTCTACTATGGTAGTAGCTAATGGGGATCCAAATAAACAAATATTACTATTTATTATCATCCACTATTAGTAATACTTCTTCAAACCATCACATAGATAGTTCTAGCAACAGGTGAAAGGATGTTGAAAAGTAAGAGCTGTTGTTGCTGACATCTTGACAAACCACAGGCAGTCCCTCTGAGCTTTGCTGGAATCAGCTTACCGCACTGTAAATGCACTGCAGCTATAGTCGTATTGACAGTGCTGCTCATTAAGCAACGGAAGTAAGTGTTGCTGGGTGTTAATTGCTCTAATTAACATGTGGTGATGTGATGGATTTACAGTAGCTACTAGCTAGGCCATGGCGCTCATATAGCGATATCTATCTAGGGATATGTTTTACTGATGAACAAAACAAAAACAAAATCATTGCAACTTTTTTTTTGTTGAATATTGTGATTGAGATATGTTCTGGGAAAATAACAAAACAGATTTGACTCTGAATTTAGATTGAGGGAACATTGCGTAGTACGTTTTTGTTTTTTTAGACATCTTGTGACTTTTCGCTACTTAAGTTTTGCTGTTCATTTTGCTCTCGCCTTTGCAGTAACCAGTGTTGTTTTTGGCTGCACATTTTGATTTTAGTTTAGTCATAGTCTCTTGAATAGTTTTCATTTCATTTTCATTTGGTCACATTTTTGTCACCTGCAATGTCTTAGTGTCACTCTAGTTTTAGTCGACTAAACATCATAAGATTTTTGTCGACTAAAGTTGGCCTTACACTATAGCCGATTTTTTTCAATTTGAAATCTGATCACACACTGCAGGATAATCGGAGCGGGGCAGAGCAAATATCAAGTAATTGTCAGTAATTGTAAAATGACTTACACTGGATCTCTTGTCCACTAGTCCCTTCCTAACATTTTTGTCTAGTTTTTATTTGTTGACGAAATTGTCAGTATATTTAGTCTTAGTTTTAGTCATCATGTAGCTTAGTTTTCATTTAGTTTCCATTCCGTGAAAAAAGGTAGTCGACGAACATTTTTCATTAGTTTTAGTCGACGAAAACAACACTGGCAGTAACGCCATTTGTCTGGAGGGAGATGGTAGAGTGCAGTGAGTGAGTGAGTGACAGTGGTGACTGTACAGTGTAGAAATGGAGATGGTAGAGTGCAGTGAGTGAGTGACAGTGGTGACTGTACAGTGTAGAAATGGAGATGGTAGAGTGCAGTGAGTGAGTGACAGTGGTGACTGTACAGTGTAGAAATGGAGATTGTAGAGTGCAGTGAGTGAGTGACAGTGGTGACTGTACAGTGTAGAAATGGAGATGGTAGAGTGCAGTGAGTGAGTGAGTGACAGTGGTGACTGTACAGTGTAGAAATGGAGATGGTAGAGTGCAGTGAGTGAGTGACAGTGGTGACTGTACAGTGTAGAAATGGAGATGGTAGAGTGCAGTGAGTGAGTGACAGTGGTGACTGTACAGTGTAGAAATGGAGATGGTAGAGTGCAGTGAGTGAGTGACAGTGGTGACTGTACAGTGTAGAAATGGAGATGGTAGAGTGCAGTGAGTGAGTGACAGTGGTGACTGTACAGTGTAGAAATGGAGATGGTAGAGTGCAGTGAGTGTCTCGCCTTGTTATGGGTTGTTTTAGCTTTTATTTTCTTCTTTTATGCAAGACCCTTGGGGGTCTTATATTAAAAAAAATATCACCTCACAAGGCAAGGATTGGAGCAGTTTTATGTTCTGCTTCACATTTGTCTGGAGGGAGATGGTAGAGTGCAGTGAGTGAGTGAGTGACAGTGGTGACTGTACAGTGTAGAAATGGAGATGGTAGAGTGCAGTGAGTGAGTGACAGTGGTGACTGTACAGTGTAGAAATGGAGATTGTAGAGTGCAGTGAGTGAGTGACAGTGGTGACTGTACAGTGTAGAAATGGAGATGGTAGAGTGCAGTGAGTGAGTGACAGTGGTGACTGTACAGTGTAGAAATGGAGATTGTAGAGTGCAGTGAGTGAGTGACAGTGGTGACTGTACAGTGTAGAAATGGAGATGGTAGAGTGCAGTGAGTGAGTGAGTGACAGTGGTGACTGTACAGTGTAGAAATGGAGATGGTAGAGTGCAGTGAGTGAGTGACAGTGGTGACTGTACAGTGTAGAAATGGAGATGGTAGAGTGCAGTGAGTGAGTGACAGTGGTGACTGTACAGTGTAGAAATGGAGATGGTAGAGTGCAGTGAGTGAGTGACAGTGGTGACTGTACAGTGTAGAAATGGAGATGGTAGAGTGCAGTGAGTGAGTGACAGTGGTGACTGTACAGTGTGGAAATGGAGATGGTAGAGTGCAGTGAGTGAGTGACAGTGGTGATTGTACAGTGTGGAAATGGAGATGGTAGAGTGCAGTGAGTGAGTGACAGTGTAGAAATGGAGATGGTAGAGTGCAGTGAGTGAGTGACAGTGGTGACTGTACAGTGTGGAAATGGAGATGGTAGAGTGCAGTGAGTGAGTGACAGTGGTGACTGTACAGTGTGGAAATGGAGATGGTAGAGTGCAGTGAGTGAGTGACAGTGGTGACTGTACAGTGTGGAAATGGAGATGGTAGAGTGCAGTGAGTGAGTGACAGTGGTGACTGTACAGTGTAGAAATGGAGATGGTAGAGTGCAGTGAGTGTCTCGCCTTGTTATGGGTTGTTTTAGCTTTTATTTTCTTCTTTTATGCAAGACCCTTGGGGGTCTTATATTTAAAAAAATATCACCTCACAAGGCAAGGATTGGAGCAGTTTTATGTTGCTTCACATGTTTCATTTACAAGTGTGAGTAAATACACCATAATAAAAAATATAAATGTATTAGGGACATACATAGTCTGGATTTTCGGTGGTGGGGTGACCACCGAACTACAACCTGACGTCACGAGCCGCGCCCCAGCCCTTCTTTCTGTTTTTACTCACCACCACTCAATGTTATTTCAGCTCCGGTGGTCACCTCACCACCGAAAATCCAGACTATGAATAGGCCTTCAGTAACGTCATGTTGTAGTTGCGGTGGTCACCTCACCACAGAATATCCAGACTATGAATGAGCCTTTAGCAGTCACCTGGTGTCTTGCTAAAGTGCAAATTAGGTAATAAGCAAATTACAAAATAAATGGCAAAAGGGTCAAAAATTTACCCTGGAAAACCACGTTCACAAATTACATTTTAGATTTAATTTCGCCACCATTGGTTTTGCACAATTTCAGCACTGATGCAGTGAAAACATCACTCACTTGAATGTTACTCGGTACAACTAAAATTACCACAAAATCTCTAGTCTATATTGTCTTATCTCAACCAGCTAGTAGTGAGTGACCATGTTGTCCCAGCTGAAGAGGGAGAGTCGTTTTGTGGCTCGAGGCAAGGTGCAGCAGCATTTCAGCAAGCATGCAGTAAAAAAAAGAGAATTGAACGCTGACTCCATCTGTACCCTAGTGATAATGCCAGTGAATGTATGGAGGCCCCTCCTTAAGGACAGTTATGTTTAATGTCTCCTCCCTGAATTCACTGTATACGAGTAAGGCCAGTGGTCCTTAATCCATTCTGACCAATGCACCACTACATCTTCTCCTCGTTTCACAACAACTAGGAATAATATATTGGAAAAAAGAATGTAATATGAATAACTCACAAATAAATACACCAATGACAAACAAAACTATAAGTATAGCCCTACCTCATGTGCCAGTGTTAATTTGGCGGACTAAAACTATGATGAAAAATGTCAGTCCACTACCTTTTTTCCACTGACAATAACAAAACAAAGCTATAATGACTAAAACTATGACTAAATATACTGACCTTTTTCTTCTATAAACTAGACAGAAACGCTATGGCTAAACTAAAAGACAAGCCATTTTATGCCAGATCTATCAGATCTATCAGATCTATCTTGCATGTTCATACCTCGATAGCGATACGATAACGATATATTGTGTGCAGCCTTACTGGTATATGTGCAAAACTATTTGACCAAGACGTACACTCTGTATATGATTGATTGATTGTTTATTTATTTTCGTGTCCTGCACTCAATGTGCCCAACCGTCATGGGTTTATAAGACACCATTTCACAATATCATTTACAGCATGTTTACGTTGCATTTAATTCATTACATTACAACTCAGATTTATACAGAGTACTCTGTCTTCTTTCCCAAGCTTGACAAATAAAATCTGCCACAACAAAAGTCCCTTTGGCAATATAAAACTGTATTACAGTATGTAGGTACAGAATAAGGTACACAATATGTACAGTTTTAAATATGTGATTGTCATTCCAGACACACAACAAAAGATCTCCCTGAATATTTGGTCTTGGGATCTCGGGAACTAGTCTTGCATGTGGTTCTGTCTAGTGGTTGTGTTGTGTGTGACCTTAAGATGCTTGACAATAACAGAGCTCCCCCAGGGCCGAGCGACCGCGTGGGCCAAGCGCTATAGAAGTGAATGGAGCCTCTCTCAGATATCGTTAATTCACTAAGGTTAAGGCTGTGGACACGCCCACCCACTCTCTTGGAGGCCACTCTTTGCACAATAGTCTGGCAAGCGGAGAGGAGAGGAGAAAAAAGACCCTCCAAGCGAGAAGCAGAACACATACTGCATGTGCTGGAAGCACAGTTTTGCGTTAAGAACAGAGAGAGAGAGCGAGAGATGTCGTCGGCCACTATAGTTTTTTTTCCATATTGTGTATTGATTCATTGATTGAAACCTTTATTTATTCTCCAAAAGAGCATTGAGGTTTCCCTAATTTGCATTGGCCGTCAAAATTACACACACCAAAAACGCGTGCGTGCGTTCTATAATACACACACATGTGTCCTCATTCCAGCCCTTATGTATATGTCAATAAGCGGGCAACTTGACCCCGCCCCCTATCAGTTCTTGTTATTTACCTAACATTCTCTCTACGCTGTCCTCTTCAATCCTCTGGATTTCCTACAAATCCCTGGGGCTCAGACCAACGGGTCGTTGATTTGTGGTTGTGTAGTGGCCGATTGACACATTGATAAATCCCCCTCCTCCACCCACCCTCCGGCACTCGGACGCAACCGATCTGTTGGGATCTTATCTTGTGATGGGCCGTCATGTTGTGGCGGAGGACATGTTGGTTCACCTCGGGTTCCCCCGGAGTTGACGTCTGATTTGTAGCGCCTGACAACAAACATCGGCACGGCTCGTCAGAGCGTACCGACACGCCAGCCAGCCAGCGCGAGAGGAAGGAGGGCCGAGACGCAAAGGGTCTGTCAGCAAGGCAGCAGAGGAGGGCAGGCAGGCAGGCAGGCGGGCGGGCGGGCGACACAGTTAATTCTGAATCCCCAAACTGAGGACCTGGGCCATGAGTCTGGCCTCTTGGAGATACTCAAAAGATACTTAAAGTTTATTCAAAGGTGCTTTATATAAAAGCTTAGGTATTTAATATGACCTGATCTGAGTGAAGGAGCCACAGCACACATTGGTAGCCTATATATTGATATTAAATGTTCATGGGGTCGTTCAAAAATGATTTCCGAACAAACCCAATGAACGGGCACTGTACTGTATATGTATATGCTTAATCGGCTGTGATACTTGCTAGGCAAAAACTCACATGCCAACATATGTTTTGGTCCCAAAAAGAGGAGGGATGGTTAGTTGGATGGATGAATAGATGGGAGAATCGAGAGCTGTTTTGTTGTTGCACAGTATTTTGCAAATGTCACATACTTCCATTTCAATGCTTGTACCGGTATGACAAATAAACCTTGAACTGGGATACACCATGAAGAGAGATGAAAAGAAGTGAATCTACCATGTTTACTCAGAGGAGCTTGTACCATACTTCATTAGACCCCTTGGTGTGGTTATGTGCAATGGTGTCTTCTCTTTGTATTTAGGGTTTCTTCCTGGAGGCTGAAATCTTGACAGTCAAACGTGCCAATGAAAAACAAAACAGTAATTTAGTGACATCACACTATCAGCCCCTCCCCCTTTATAATACAACAACAGCTGTGGGTGTGTTCACCACCCACCAGGCAAACCAGGCATACTTAATGAACTGGTGGGCATGCCCACACAAAAACACAATTTTAACAAATACTTTACACGTTTTTGAAAAAAACAGCACTGTTCCCACTGTCCCACAAGTGCATGGGCCTTAGCCCAAATCCTGGTCCAGCTAGAGCACAACTAAAGGCTCATTCATAGTCTGGATTTTCGGTGGTGGGGTGACCACCGCTCCGGTGGTGAGGTGACCACCGCTCCGGTGGTGAGGTGACCACCGCTCCGGTGGTGGGGTGACCACCGCTCCGGTGGTGAGGTGACCACCGCTCCGGTGGTGAGGTGACCACCGCTCCGGTGGTGAGGTGACCACCGCTCCGGTGGTGAGCTGACCACCGCTCCGGTGGTGAGCTGACCACCGCTCCGGTGGTGGGGTGACCACCGCTCCGGTGGTGAGGTGACCACCGCTCCGGTGGTGAGGTGACCACCGCTCTGGTGGTGAGCTGACCACCGCTCCGGTGGTGGGGTGACCACCGCTCCGGTGGTGAGGTGACCACCGCTCCGGTGGTGAGGTGACCACCGGAGCTGAAATAACGTTGAGCGGTGGTGAGTAAAAACAGAGAGAAGGGCTGGAGCGGTGGCGGTGGTTTGCTCTTCACTGCAGCTCGTGACATCATGTTGTAGTTCGGTGGTCACCTCACCACCAAAAATCCAGACTATGAATAACGCTTAACACTATACCTTAACACTATACCAGGACAAAGCTACAGTATTCCTTAACACTTTACCCGGACAATGCTACAGTATTCCTTAACTCTTTATACCGGACAAAGCTATACAGTATTCCTTAACACTTTACCCGGACAAAGCTATACAGTATTCCTTAACACTTTACCCGGACAAAGCTATACAGTATTCCTTAACACTTTACCCGGACAAAGCTATACAGTATTCCTTAACACTTTCAAAGCTATACAGTATTCCTTAACACTTTACCCGGACAAAGCTACAGTATTCCTTAACACCTTACCCGGACAAAGCTATACAGTATTCCTTAACACTTTCAAAGCTATACAGTATTCCTTAACACTTTACCAGGACAAAGCTACAGTATTCCTTAACACTTTACCCGGACAATGCTACAGTATTCCTTAACTCTTTATACCGGGACAAAGCTATACAGTATTCCTTAACACCTTACCCGGACAAAGCTATACAGTATTCCTTAACACCTTACCCGGACAAAGCTATACAGTATTCCTTAACACCTTACCCGGACAAAGCTATACAGTATTCCTTAACACTTTACCCGGACAAAGCTATACAGTATTCCTTAACACTTTACCCGGACAAAGCTACAGTATTCCTTAACACTTTAGCTATACAGTATTCCAAAAGCTGGCAGCGGCGGGGCTTAATGGTCGACGCATTTCCAATTTCCAGTACTTGTACTTCTACTCCACTATACATCTCAGAGCCACAGTTTATACTTTTACTCTTCTGCGATTATTTGAAAACTTTAGTTACTTTGGAGATTTTAATTTTGATTAGAAAACATACGGTAACCACTTCAACACATTTCGTCCATTTGAAAATAGATTTTGTACACATTTTGAACTTGTGAAATGGAACATTCTGCAATATGATTACTTTTACTTTTAGTACTTTAAGTACATTTTGATGCCGATACGTTTGTACTTTTTTAGTTTTAAGTAAAACAATTGAGTACTTTTTTCCACCACTGGTGTTTTCATAGTTTAATCTTTAAACTACTAAAAGGAAGCTTTGGAGGTGTCCCTATATTCTGGGCATATCATAATAGGATCTAGCAGATCTACCAGCTCACATTGCGGCGTGTGGCGAGCTTGTAGATTGAGCATTTTCGCCCAAGTCATTTTGATATAGAGGGGTTAAAAAGGAGGGGGCCTATAGTATAAGCTCCTAGGGGAAGTATATAGAGTTTGAGTGGTTATAACTTAAACTATGGCCTAATACATTTACTGTTCATCACAGTGAAAATCTGCAGCGCCTTGCACGTTTAATGAATTGCACCACAAATATTAATGTATAGGCTACATTGTACCGTATTAAATTCAAGTGCTGTAGCAAAGCACATTATAGTATGGAATAAAAGCTGGTCATTCAGACAGTTTGGGAGTCTGAAGGCATGAGTGTCTTGTTAACCCTTGGTTTGACTCTCAATCCCAAAAGGCTCCTCCCCCTCGTGGTCCTGGATTATCTAGTGAATTGAGCAGATTCTGTCTCTTTATTCTATGTCGTGTTTATAAACTCATCTTCTTTTCTTAACCCATTCTGGCACGGAGTGTCGCGCTACGAGCTTGTAGGTCTGCTATTTTTGAGAAATCTTGAAAATGTGGCTCAAATCTTTGAAGGTTATTCTTTCAGAGTGAACGTTTTTAACAAAAAATCTTTGCTTCTGGGGGGTTCCTGGAACAACATATTTTCAGTTGGGGGTCGGCGGCCAATTACATATATTTTTGGGGTCCTTGATATGAAATATTGAGCACCACTGATATAGAAACATGAGGTTTTCATCTTTAGAAGACATGATGAAATGTGTCTCTCTGTCTCCCTTTTTTTCTCCCCCTCTCTCCTCTGTCTTTTACTCGCTGCCTCTCTCTCTCTCTGCAGAAACACGCACGCACCCATGCACGCTAGTCTTCCACTAGGAGTGTGTGTGTGTGTGTGCGTGTGCGTGCGTGTGTGTGCGCTGATCAGAGGCATCGTGCAGTTAACTGCTATATTTTCTAGATGTGCTCCGAACGATCGGCCACAGATTTAAATCGGACGAATTTCACTCCAAATGACTCCAATAACAGACGAAAAACAGTCTAAATCCACACTATTGATCCATAATGTATAAATGATAGATAAGGGTTCAGGACAACGAGGCCTTTTCGTGGAGGGGTCAAAATTAAATTTGGACTCAATTGGTGATCAGCAATTTACCCGATCTGGAGAAACCGATCGGATATATAGTATAATATCACTTTACATCTTTGTGACAGTCCTAAACATTCTCCCCTTCCTCCCTACACGCACGCGCACACACACACACACACACACACACACACACACACACACACACACACACACACACACACACACACACACACAGTGTCACACACAGGAACAATTTTGACTTTTGGAAATATCGGCCAACAAAATCGTTGATCAGGATCGGTCACAAAAAACCTGCTCGGAGCATCCCTAATATTTTCACTAGTTTGGGTCCCAGGCAAAACGTGTCTAAAAGGTTTGGGCCTGCCATGCATGTTGCATTGTTTAACTCCATTTAGACCTGAGGACGATTCTACAAATGCCTTCTAAATCCTGACAGTTTTCTGAAAAACCTCATGTTTCTGTCAGTCGTTCTCAAACTTGTTTGTGTCAAGGAGCCCCACAATATGTATTTGGCCTTCAACCCCCTGCATCTCAAAATATGTTGTTCCAGGGACCTCTCCAGAAGCAAAGATATAAGTTAAAAACGTTCGCTCTGAAAGAATATAAAGTTACAAGTTCATAGCGTGGCATTCGGTGCCGCGCTATGAGCTTGTATAGATCTGCTATTTTTCAATAGCTCAAGTATAACATAATGCTTTAAAACACCAAAAGGGGTTCCCGCCCCAACATGGGTTAACTCCACCCTGACCTAACTGCCTCATCCAAACAAAAGAATAGTGCGCCGAAGTCTATCCTCCTGGGTCACTCTGTTTTTTATTTTATTTTTGTATTGGATTTCCCATGAGGGAATTTACGTTACATCGCGCCATATATCAACTGACGGTAAAAAAAGTACAAATTTGTCATTGTTTTTTTCTCTCCAAACACAGACAAATTGTTACTCAATATAATATCATAAACATAACCGACACAGAGTCACATACCTGACAGAATCACCACCAGGGTGATTTGTTTATTTTCAGAACACAGTTCTTTCAGTATAATGACGTGATCTATAAGATTCCTCAGTGGGAAATACACTACAAAACGTATAAGCGGTGGTGACCCAGGGGTCACCCAGGGGTCACCACCACCATGGAACTCAGGGGAGTGACGTCAGGACTTCGGTACTCTATTGAAATGAACGTTAACCCCAGCATCTACTGTATTGTGGGGAAAATACAGCAGTACAGACTATAGCCATGAGGGATATGTGGTTTGAGTGGTTAACCGCTCTCTAGTCCAGACTTAGCAAACTGGACCTGAGTTGGCTCTGTACTTGGACCGCTTTCTTTTTCAAAAATAGCCGATCTACAAGTTTACAAGTTCTTCGGGAAGGCACCCAGTTTAGGATGGAGACCCACTCTGGATCCTCACTGGATTTGACATTTTCCTAACTCGGATGTTTTATAAACGTTTTGATATGCGGTGAGTCAGCCAGTTAATGTGTAAACCTCATTTCTTTATTACAAACTCCAGTTAATGTGTAAACCTCATACCTTTATTACAAACTCCAGTTAATGTGTAAACCTCATACCTTTATTACAAACTCCAGTTAATGTGTAAACCTCATACCTTTATTACAAACTCCAGTTAATGTGTAAACCTCATACCTTTATTACAAACTCCAGTTAATGTGTAAACCTCATACCTTTATTACAAACTCCAGTTAATGTGTAAACCTCATACCTTTATTACAAACTCCAGTTAATGTGTAAACCTCATACCTTTATTACAAACTCCAGTTAATGTGTAAACCTCATACCTTTATTACAAACTCCAGTTAATGTGTAAACCTCATACCTTTATTACAAACTCCAGTTAATGTGTAAACCTCATACCTTTATTACAAACTCCGGGCTTGCGTGTGACCTTTTTCCCCGTTGTCCTCACTATCTTCACTGTCCTCACTGTCCTCACTATCTTCACTGTCCTCACTGTCCTCACTATCTTCACTGTCCTCACTGTCCTCACTATCTTCACTGTCTTCACTGTCCTCACTGTCCTCACTGTCTTCACTGTCTTCACTGTCTTCACTGTCCTCACTGTCCTGTCAGCCTCTCTTCAAGACAAAACAGAAATGTAAAAAAAACAAAACAAAGAAAAAACACAGCTGTATTGTGTAATGTGTGACCTGTATTTGTCATTCCTACAAGACTCCCGGGCCGCTCTGTTAATCGGGGTTAACTGACTGTTCGGCGAGTTGGTTATCCCCCCCCGACCAGCTCATAATCACCTATTGATTGATAATCACCTGATTGATCGGCTGAGCTCAGTGCAAGAGGGGTCAGGCTCAGCCACTCGGATCATCGCCACAGTCGCGTCTCGGTACACACACGCTCTTCTTCTATGAGAAATTGTAACCCCTGTGTCTGTGTGTGTGTGTGTGTGTCCAGGTTTACTACTCATTGTTGCTTGATGTTGCTTGGCGGTGACAGCGCTAATTGTGGACATATGGGGAGGTTGCTAGTGATCACCCGCGGCCCAGGCGGACGGACAGATGAAACACGCTGATCTGTCATAACATGCCAGGGCAGATTAGCGTCAGTTGTAAGGGGGGGGGGGGGCGCTACGAGCTTGTAGGTCTGCTATTTTTGAAAAATCTTGAAAATGTGGTGCAAATCTTTGAATATATTCTTTCAGAGCCAGTTTTTAAATCAAATCGTTGCTTCTGGGGGGGTCCCTGGAACAACATATTTTCAGATGGGGTTCCGTGGCCAAATACAGATAATTCTGGGGGTCCTTGACGTGAAATATTGAGAACCACTGATATAGAAACATTCTGAAAATAGAAGACATTTTTACATTTTTGACCAGAAAATTAGACTTTTTCCAACACTTCCTAACATTGAACCGAACATATTGCTTAGCGCATGCTGTCCTTTATATGCAGAGCTGTCTCCAAATAAAAATACTGCAATGTTTTACATTCCTCAAGTTTTACGTTTATATACCAACCTCTTCTGCATTGACACGTACAGTATTTGAAGACGGCCACATACCATTTTAGCAAGTGTGGAGTTTGTGTATGTTGTTTAAATCCATCTCTATACCAAGGGTCTTCAACAAGGCGTCCCAAAAGTAACTACAGGGGTTCCGCCAAATCCTTGCTGCATGTACGGGGAACATTATGCGAAAACTGCGAGGCGCTGTGAGCTTGTAGATCGGCTATTTACGGAGAGTTGGTGTAGACGGAAAAAGTGTAGACCAAGTACAGACTGATTTGACTACATATTTAGGGTTTAAAAGGTTAACTGTCTGAAAATACATATATGAATCCAAGAAAGGCTAATGTGTGTCAAACAAGTCTATAAAGTATCTATGAAAACGTTTAATCTGTACATGTAGTGGTGGGTTCCTGCTTCATCTCTCTCTCAGCTATGGGGAGTCCTCATCTCTCTCTCAGCTAGGGGGGTCCTCATCTCTCTCAGAGCTAGGGGGGTCCTCATCTCTCTCAGAGCTAGGGGGGTCCTCATCTCTCTCTCAGCTAGGGGGTCCTTGTCCTGGGTTCAGTCTGAAAGCCTTTCAATTCAAGTTACGATTAAAGATGGGTCAATTATTGACCAGAACAAGTTATCCCTCATGTTATTCCCCGTTGACCTTCAACCCCCTAAATGTCTCTGTCTCTGACAGGAAAGCGACAGTTTGTGGTGGGACGCATTCGCCACAGAGTTCTTCGAGGAAGACGCTACGCTGACCCTCTCCTTCTGTCTGGAGGACGGACCAAAGAGATACAGTAAGACCTCTCCCACAATGCACTGAGGTTGACATGAATAACTATAGCGAACGTGCATTCAGAGTAGAGTAGACCGCCGATAAATAGATGCTTTATGTGTATCAGGACACAAAAACAAAAACACACAATACATAGACATTGACAATACTACACAGATCCCCTCTCTTACAGAGAGGACAACAGTACCAGTCATAGTTCAAGAGGCATCATATTACACATGTTAGGCACAGAACTGAGATGGGGCCTTGTTTGTTCAGAAGTCCTGTACTTGTTGTGGGGAAAAATGATCTTGAAGCTCTAGCCTGCAATATTTGTACATGGTACTGTACCATCGTCCAGATGGATACGGTATTGACTGTATCGATGCGGGATGCAACTTTTCCTAATGGGGGAAGACCATTGCCTCAAACTGCTCTATTGTCCAATGACAACTTTAAAAAATGTAAACATCTCAGTCAGTCACTGCTACTCTCTCACTACACAACAACGACACACACTCAAAGCATGTTCTTGTTACACACGTTCACACTAAAATAAAAATAAAAATCTTTCTTTAGAACTGTTACTAAGTGCTTCATAAATAATAATAACAATAATGCAGGGAAGAGAAATAAATAACAATATATAGGAGAGTTGAAATCGATGCATAAATGCATAATAAAGATGGAAAAGAAGGAAACTTTTTGAAGGTGATTTGAGCAGTGATTTATTGTACTTTGCTTGGCCTAAGCTTAATACTTGGGTTTTCTAAACGGAATGTTCCCTATAAGCTGCACACAAGAATAAGTAGTCTCTGGCAAAAAAAAGTTTTACAATGTTCTTCTTCTCTTATTCTTTTTCCTTGGTAAAAAAATAGATTTTGGTTTGTTTTCTGCCATTTTAGAAATGCCAGAGTAGCTCAGTACACACCAGCATTGCAAGAGCAGAGTTCCTCTTCCTGTTTTTGCTTGACAGTCGTCCTTTGTGCCATAAATCGATCCTGTGCTTCTCTCAGGAGATACGGTAGGATACGAGTAGACAGTTAAGTATACTCCATGACACGAAGAAAAGTGAAGACAAAGAAAGAAACCAAATCTCGGTCTCATTTTGCGACAGCCATTATACTCTTACTCTGTTATCAGAATGAATTTTGTGATGGATTGCTGTAAAAAGAAAAACGTAACGGCAGTGGCTCAGGGGGTAGAGTGGCTGCTGTAGTAGCCGGATGGTAACCGTGAGGTTCCCGGGTTCGATCCCAAGAGTTTCCAGGAGTGTCCTTAAGCAAGACTGAACCCCTAATTGCTCCCGATGTGCAGGTTGGAGCCTTGCATGGTTTCCTCCGCCATCGGTGCAGTGAATGGGTGAATGTAATGAATGTAATGCGCTATCTATGTAAAGCGCTTTGGATAAAAGCGCTATATAAATGCACCATTTACCATTTTTAAAGCGCAAATAACATGCATTTTAAAACTGCTTTTAATATTTAATAATCATATTGTCTATGTCCCTCAAAGTTATTTCTAATGGTTTGAGCCTCAATCACCACTCTGATATAACCAGCTTTGTCAATTCTTTCTGGACTTTGAAAGCAGTTTTAGCTGCAGTACCACACTGTCCTGAGGTGGAGAGGGTGCTGATATGCAGATTATTTAATATTTGAGTCATTATAATACTCATGCTAGATAAAACCAGGCTTGTTTCCATTCCATGCTAGCTTGGAAAATCAACAATGGTGGACATTGTAAACAAAGTGGAAATGCAAATTTGCAACTGAAGACTGAAGAAAAGGAGGAATTATACAAAGTAGTGTGACATTGATGACATCACGATGAGGCCAAAATCAGTCGAGCTGTTTCTGAGAGCAATTTCCATTAAAACACCCATATGACATGAAGGCCTGATTGTTCAAAATTGGTTCTTTGTGGGGATAGAAAACACACATGGGAGCCCCAAAAACACAAAAGAAATTGAAAAAGTTGAATTTTATGTTATAGCTCCTTTAAACGAAAGGAGAGAAAAAGCGGGAACTGCATTAATGTGTTTTGTAACCGACAGTGGTGATACATCCCACAGCAGGGGCTCATACCGTCGCTGTCAGGTGGAAACCTTGTATGTTCAAAACCTTTCGTTTTTTAAATTATTCTATTATTATTACTACAAGCTCCCAATGAGCTTGTAGATCGGCTACACTCTCGTATTGCATTAATTTACAAAAAAAATACTAAAACCTAATAAGTTGAAATGTGGCGTTAGGCTGCGTTACAAGGTCTCCGCCCCACCGGCAGCGTATTATTGTACTGTGTTTTCACTCAGTACTGTGTGTGCCGTTGGGCTCATCTGCATAGGCTTGGTCCTATGATATCAGAAACATATTGCATATCACACAGGCACAGATAAGGACTCGGCAGCACTGAAACGCAGGAGCAGACGTGAGCGAGAGAGAGAGAGAGGGAGGGAGGGAGAGTCAGCCAAAGTTATGGAGAAGAGCAAGAGAGAAAGACAGGGTGAGAGATAGACGGACGGACGGACAGAGGGAGTGGAGGATTTTTTTGCTAGCCAGGTTCTCGGTATTCGCTTTTCAAATGTAAAGGTAAAAATCCCCCGTCGGCTCAGAGATGGTCCCCTGTTCCCACGGGAACGGCAGGCTTAACGCCATGGCGATGATGAGTCACCACCTGCCGCAAGCCTTCCTCCATCCAGGTGTACTACTGAATAGTGTGCATGCGCGGACACACACAGGGACACTCACACACACACAAACACACACATACTGTACACACACACACACACACACACACACACACACACACAACTCCCTTCCGCCCCCACCACCACCTAATGCGTCTGTCTATCTATTGTATAGAGTGAGGTTTGTCTCTATACAAAGTAAAACCAAAGCATCACAAACAAGCTGATGTTAAACTGGATTCAGCTTCCTGTTTGTTTGTAATGCTGCTGCTGATGTGCAGCAACAGGAAGCCGAGTAATAGCAACTCAACATGCAGTATACAAGTATATAGCCTAATGGCCCATGGTTATATTTTCAATGTTACATTTTAGTTGGTGTACTATACTATACCATAGTCAAGTGCAACATTTCAGACCGCGTCCCCCCCCCCCCCCCCCCCCCCACAATCATCATCATCATATTTGAACTGATTTGGGGCACAGTCGGTAGTGCTGAAGGTCCTGGGTTCGATTCCCGCTGGGGACGCTGGGAAGCGTGTTCTCTCCTCCGTGTCATCAGTGCCCATACCCGAGGCGGGGTTGGCGAAAGGGCCTTTCTGTGTGGAGTTTGCATGTTCTCCCCGTGTCCCCTATAGGGTAGGTATACCTCACAAAAACATGCAGGGACATAGCCAGGGACACACATAGCTGTCTGTATAGGACTGGTTGCACCACTCAAAAAGAAACGTTGAAGTATATGTCGGCAGTTAAAAATAGAGTGCCCCCCCCCCCCTCACCCTATATGTGGAGTACACGTACATACACACTGCTGGCTGTAGAGCCAAGTCGTGCTGGAGTCATCACTGTTGTGCTGCTGCCTCCCACTCAGCACTTCCTACTAATCTATCTCTGTAGAAAGAAACATTTCACCCACTCATATACATATACAGTGTGTGTGTGTGTGTGTGTGTGTGTGTGTATATATATATATATATATATATATATATATATATATCCCATTCTGGGCGGGAACCCCTTTTGGTGTTTTAGCCCATAGAGCCCCAATGTGAACCCGGACATGTTGAGTACACCAAAGTTTTATGTTATAAATGTTGTAGAGTAGGCTATGGGTCCCCAGCATGTCGAAACTGCCGGATGCTAACTTGCATATGTTGAGCAATTATTTGTTCCTTAGGTTAGGTTGTTAATGGTATAGTAACCCAGCCAATATGGCAACCCAAAAATGGCAACCCGTGTCAACCTGTCAATCACAGCAGTATAAAGGTGACATCAGTTCCTACACTCCCCACTCCCACTTCCACCTCCATTCAAGATGGCCGGTCAGATATTATGCCAATTATAAAAATTGCTCAACATATATGCAAGTTAGCATCCGGCAGTTTCTACATGCTGGGGACCCATACTCTACAACATTTCTAACATAAAACGTTGGTGTACTCAACATGTCCGGGTCATTCTGAAAAAACGTGATAATGGGCCTCAAATCTTTGAGTATACGTATATATTATTTCAGAACGAACATTTTTCAACTAAAATCTTTGCTTCTGGGAGGGGGAGGGGGGGGGACCTGGAACAACATACTTTAATGGGTTAATTGAGGTTAATTAACTACAGAAAAATTAACGCGTTAAAAAAAATTACGCATTTAATCACACCTTTTTTTATCCACACAACTCTACTAAGGTATATTAATGACAGTAAAATGTTGAAAATGAGTGGAATCCCGTAGTCACTATTCCCTGGGATACTAAATACATTGAAAAAAAAGGCTGTGCAACAGTAACAAAAAGCACCACTCGAGGAGGAGACACTACATCGCACGACAAAATGGCGAAACTGGCGAGAGCTGCATTTATTTTTATTTATTTTTAAGTCCCATATACTAAATAGGGATGCCATGCGGTTAATGTTGTTAAACATGCATTCTTCTTTACTTTTTTAATGACATTGTTTGTGATATGATCAAACATAACATTTGAAACGTATCAGACTATATTTTCCCCAACAGGAAATTCATTTATTTAATTCAGTTTGACCAGAAGCAGGGATGAAAGCACTGCTCCCCACAGCGATACAAATGAATGACCAGAGGGGGTTTCAGAAGCCTATCCCTGTGTGTGTGTGTATATATATATATATATATATATATATATATATATATATATATATAAGGTAGTCGTCTATATGTTTGGAAAGTCTAATTTATATGCTGCACAAGAAAAGAAAGAGAGAGAGATAGCTGCGTTGTCCCCGAATCCGCAGAAGAAGATGTTGAACGTCCACGTGAGTCACGTTGTCCTGTTGTCCTGGACCTGCACCCATTTAGGCCTGACGTTGAAATTTTAAAAGATTCTTATAAATCATGACAGTTTTCTGGAATACCTATGTTTCTATATCAGGGGTGCTCAATATTTCATGTCAAGGACCCCCATCTGAAAATATGTTGTTCCAGGGGACCTTCCAGAAGCAAAGATTTGAGTTCAAAACGTTCACTCTGAAAGAATATATATATTCAAAGATTTGCACCACATTTTCATGATTTTTCAAAAATAGCAGATCTGCTATTTTTCAACAGCCAAAGTATAAAACATAATGCTTAAAACACCAAAAGGGGTTCCCGTCCTGGTTGGGTAAAATTAACACTATTTCACTGTGTACTCGGCACATGGTACAACACAACACGAATTAACGAGCATTGAGAAATGGGAGTACTACTGTATTTGTTTAAAAAAATAAATAAAGAAGACTCACCTTTTTTTAAGAGAGTAGGCTACTTGCATATTTAATTTAGATTAATTATTTAATTAATTAATTAAATTGTCTTTGATTAACTATTCAGCAGCCGTGGTCGTGTCACGTTGTGTGATGTACGAGTGCCTTATCTTTAATCCGTCTTCAAATTAATTAATGCCTATATTATTTGAATGATGACCATTATGCAGATTATGAAAGAAAAATCAATTAATTCCGTTCTGCCAAAGACGTTCGTTCAGTAGAATATGACAGACAGCCACCACGTTTAAACAACCACTTTTCCACTAATCCCTGCATGTTGTTTGGGGGGGGGTCGGTGGGGCTCCTTGGGCGAATTGAATGGTTATACCGGCGTAAAGTATCTCGCTGGTTGGTTTGCTGGTCGTGTCATTTCAGTGAAAGGACATCCCCTTCAAAATGCCCTGCGTTGATTGTGGAAAAGGCCATCGTTGAGGCACAGGTTATTTCCGTGAGCTCTCTTTTCTCTATTTCTCTCTCTCTCTCTCTCTCTTTGTCTCCACCAGGCCGAAGGCATGGGGAGAGAGTATGTTTTGCACGGATCTGTCCGATATTTCATATTCCATCCTAGTTTAGGATTGGCCCTTTTGAAACAAAAAGCCTCAAATCGTAAACGCCACCAACAGGTGGATTTTTGCAAAACACATTTTTGGAACAAAATGCCTCAAATCATCCAATTGCCATCAATGGTGTAAGAACAAATGGCACCCTTTTCACATTGGCCTATTATAGCGCCCTGGTGGAGACCTGTGCCCGAGGGGCACTTTATCTAGTTCTCTCTCTGTTGCTTTCTCTATCTCGCTCTCCTCTCTCTCTCTCTCTCTCTCTCTCTCTCTCTTTCTATATCTATCTCTCTGTGGCTTTCTCTATCTCTCTCTCTCCTCTCTCTCCTCTCTCTCTCCTCTCACCTCACTTTTTGCCTCCCGTGACATGACACGATGCGACACTTCGCAAAAACAAAGAAACGTGACACAATGTGACACCGTATAGCACAACAAACCTAAACGCATCAGTGCCACATCACCGAATGCACGCACACACGTGTGTGTGCGTGTGTGTGCTGCTCGGGCTCGCTAAGTCATTGTTTTGTGCAACAGAATCTTTCCCCCATAGCACTTTATAATTGCAGCCCATGCCCCCCCCATGCCCCCCCCTCCTCAGTACCTCGTCTCAACCCTGCAATCCAGCAGCTATCTGATGAAAGGCCACCGCGCCATGATGCAATCAAAGCGCAAGCCCTCAGTTTTTACAACTATCTCAAAGACGAACGAGAGAGAGAGAAGAGAGACGAGACCTCTTCATGTTCAATGGATCGTAGACTCACTCTGGCGGCGGGGACTGGGAAACTGGACTAATTTACAGTTTCTTCTACAAGTTTTGTGCATGCCGGTGTTGCGGCATAGTGATAATTACAGTTTTAAAATGACCAGCCAGCGTTAATGCTCTTTAAATAATGACACAAGGTGTGCCAAGCAGCATATGGACCTAATCCTGATTAACTAGGAAGGAGTCCTTCTCTGGTTGAGGAGCACTCCATCTGAACAAAGGGAGTATTAAAAACACAAATAATTAAGCCATGAGTCACATACTCATGGGTATTTAATGATGTCAATAGCTGTGTGTTCCAGTTGACAGGCAGTTAGTACCGTTTCAGACATATCGTACCGATGTCTTTGATCGGTCTGGTCATTGTGATGTGAAAAATCACACCCCTGTGAAGCGAGGGCGCACTGATATATTAAAGTCTAACTCATGTTTGATTAGGTGATGTAATGGTGATGTAAAACAAACAGTGCCAACACTAAACATTAAATGCCATTAACATTATGACGTAATATGACGTATGAAGTAATTTTTCCCTTCATTGTCAATGGCGTTTTTAAAACAAACATTGAACTAAACAACAAAGATGTTTTTGGTGAACTATCCCTTTAAATCTGTGGGAAATATATACTTTAAAATTAATATAGTGGTTGTAAACTATAAAGGTATTAATTGATTGTCCGAGGAGTCCCGTGGTTGGAGCTCTGTTGTATAGGTCTATAGATGGATGCATTTTCAAGAAGAAAAAATCTTTTAACGACACAAATCTTGTGTACAGAGAATATCGTGGAACAGTTTGGCACGTAAAAGACCTCCGACTTGGTTTGTGTATATGTATAGGTATATACAGTAGGTTATTGCTATATTAATGTCTCCTTACATGTGTGTTAAGTGAAGTCCTCAAGGAGCAAACTCCTTTCAGATCCGTGCGGTCAAACACATTATAGCTATTTGTTGGTTCTTTGACGAGGGAAGCGTTTGAGAAAGCAGTGGTGTTACTAAAGGCAAGGCGTAGCGGTCCTGTCCTCACTGGAGGTGTTAATGAGCAGTCTTAAGGCTGTCATAGCGTGGCAGCGCGCTGGGAAGCTTGAATACGAGGCCGTGAGGTGCTGGTTAAAGACGAGAGCCGTGAACCCTCTTTCAGCCTGCTGAATTAAAGATTGACAGGCGGGGGGGGGGGGGGGGGGCTCATTGAAGGTATGGAAGCAGTGCTGCTGTGTCTGTCTGTCTGTCTGTCTGTCTGCCTGCCTGCCTGTCTGTCTGTCTGTCTGTCTGTCTGTCTGTCTGCCTTTTCTTTGTGCACGAATGTACACACGCGCGCCTTTCTCCTCTCCTTTATATCAGTGTATTTTCATTCTTTCTTTTGTGAGAGAGAGAGAGAATGGCAAGTGTGTGCGTGCGTGCGCTCGGTTGTGTGCACCAGCCTGTGCCAGTATCGTACATGTGTGCCTTGTTGTTGTGTTCAGAGTGTAAAGGGGGTACTCTGTGCTGGCTGCTGCTGTGGGGGTGGGGGGCCGCGCGAACCTCGTGCACGCACGCACATGCACAGAGAGAGATGGATGGATGGAGTGGAGTGAGGAGAGGGGGGGGGGGGGGGGTGAAGGTGGAGAGTGTTGATTGACAGGCGGGATGATGCAGCCCTGGCTCAGCTGCAGCAACGAGATGTCGAACCGCCAGGTTTGACTGACAGGCCTGGGAACCACGGCGACGGATATGGCGGGGGAGGGGGAGAGGTTGGGTGGGATGGGGGGGGGAGGAGCGAGAAGAAACGGACAAAAAAGTGATACTAGAGAGAGAGAGAGAGAGAGAGGGGAGGAAGTTGGAGAGAGATGCATTGTGGGGGATAGAGGTGGAGAAATACGAGGAAGTAAAAAAGTGGGACGTGAGACGTGAGAGGAAGAGAGGGAGAAAAGGTGTGTGTGTGTGTGTGTGTGTGTGTGTGTGTGTGTGTGTGTGTGTGTGTGTGTGTGTGTGTGTGTGTGTGTGTGTGTGTGTGTGTGTGTGTGTGTGTGTGTGTGTGTGTGTGTGTGTGTGTGTGTGTGTGTGTGTGTGTGTGTGTGTGTGTGTGTGTGTGTGTGTGTGTGTGTGTGTGTGTGTGAGAGAGAGTGAGAGTGTGTGCACATGTGTGAGTGCTGGTATGTTCCGAAATAGCATATTTGCTCATGCTCAAATTTGTTTGAATAAGTGTCTTAATGTTGCTCAATGTGTGTTAATAACGATAATCCATACAGTGCATTGTAGCATGCTGTGAAGCCGACTTCAGTCAGTGTTGTTCAGTGGAGAGAGAGAGAGACTATACACATTCTGTCTGTTGTGAGTAGAGGTGGACAAATTGATACTTTGTGTTGGATTGGTGTTGTGCTGCTGCTGCTCGCTACCTTTCTTTTTCTTTTTTTTATCTTTACATAACAATAATAACAACATGGCCAAAATAGTCACGGCAGGTTGAATGTAGAGACACGGCATCAAGGCCCAACAAAACACATTTTAATTGACTAAAATCTTATGATATTTAGTCGACTAAAACTACACTAACACATTCCAGGGGACTAAAATGGAACCCGTAAGGGTCCATTTGGTTCCATATACACTCTCAGAGTACACTATCAGAATTACGGACATGCAAGGGTCCTTTTGGAAGTCCCTTAACCCATTTAGACCTGAGGACGAAAATTTAAAAAAAGTATTCTAAATCATTTGCACGTTTTTTTGCGATGACGTCATCAAAACGTTATCTCATATCCCAATCTGTTCGGTGGATTGCCCCGTATGTCTTAAAACTGATTATGAACGTGTTATTAAACAATGAAAACATAACTCGGGCAACTTGCGAATCGCAGCGAAAGTGTTCTACAATGAATTAACTCAAGCAACTCGTGAATAGAAGTCAAAGTGTTAAGAACCACTACAATAACAATTCTGTAGGCCTATGTATGACTTGAATCTGTGGTCATCAAACATCATAATTAATCTGTGGTCATCAAACATCATAATGAAGGCCAGAATTATGTCCATTCTTTTCTAGTATAGGAAGAGTTAAAGGCAGCCGTTAAGGAAACTGACTGTTAAGAGGGACTCGTTAAGGAACCGGAATAATTAAAAGCCTAAAGCAGTGGTGGGCAACTTTGACCGTGGAGAGGGCCACTATATTTACACAAACGCGACGCGTTTTGAGCTTGTAGATTGGCTATTTTTGCTAGATTTGAATTCAATTTGAATTCAAATTTTTTATATTTTTGAATTGGAATACTGATAAGTAACCTTTTATATTTAATTTCAAATTCATTTAGTTATAGTTATGTTAACTCTATGAACTAAACACAAATACAGTTGACACAAAACAAGACAATGACATGTTGATAATAATAGTCATTAAGCTAAGACTGAAGTAATTAATGCGGGTCATGTTTGCATGTTTGGAATTGCAACAGCTGAAATATATCAGTATTATCAGATATCAACCTGTGGGCCGCATTTGGTGAAGGTTGGGGCCACATGTGGCCCCCGGGCCGCCAGTGGCCCATGTAGGGCCTAAAGCCTCCCATAGTAATCAGGGTGACTGTATTTACTGTATGTCCTGACTTAAAGCACCCCATAGTAATCAGGGTGACCAAGAGAAGACAATCTGCAGGAGGAAGAAGACACCCACCGCCTGCAATAATTGACTCCTGCCGTTAGAAAAATGATTGCTGGCATGAAAGTTAAAACGCTTGTTTGTCTCCTCCTGATATTTCTCTGTTAATTTTCGAAAGACTTAATGAAGCTGTCTTTAAACAACATAATAGCTGTCAAGGTTTGTTGCGTGTACCCCCTTAATCTGCATAGTAGTGCTGACACATTTCTTGTTTCAGGCAAGACGTTTTGTTTTCTCAAAGGACAAAGAATGAAGACAAAAATTATAACATGCAGATACGTGCGTGTGCTTGCACGCGTGTGTGTGTGCATTAGGAATGCGCCGACATATTGGCTATATATCGGTATCGGCCGGCTCACAACACACAACTACAGTAGGCATTTGCAGTTCAGTTGTTATATTAGATACTGTATAAAATACAGTATTAAGTTAGGGTGGCCGCAACAGTACGCAATGCTAAATACCTGCATGCACGTTGTTGTTGTCCTTATCCAAGTTCCTCCTCCGCCCCCTCCTCCCCTCCTCCTCCGATGACAACTCAATAATGCTACTACTACTTAATTCTGTACTAGTCTTTTTTTCCCCCGGGCCCACCAAAGCAAGCATTATGATATTTGATTCTGATCGAGCCATGTTCTAAAGCCAGGTGTCTTTGCGAGATTTGGCAATGCAGTCAGTTCTGTTCATAAGAACTCACCATGTTGTATTGAAAACAAAATGCATGCTGTCCCCAAGGCTAAAGTAGCAGTTAATCTATTGCTTCATAAAAGTATGAAAGTTCCATATTCTAATTATGCAACGAGATGCAAATTGCAAAAGACGAGACGAGAGTTGTTTTTATTTACATAGCCGACACCGTCAACAGCGAGGCGTCAAGCCTCACGACGCCGGGGTTCCATAGCCACCTATTTCCTCTCAAAACGGGCACACATTTCAAAATAAGAGTGTACTGTTGTTTGTACTTGCAATGCGATTCAAGCCATGTTTTATTTTGGAATCGTAGGCCTACTGCATGGAAATATAAGTAACTATGACGAGGAAGAAGCCTAGTTGACTACAGGAGCTGCCTCTATGGTAGGGGAACTCAAGTGACAGGTATCAGAGCTGAGCTCCGCCTAGCCCCGGCTGAAATTAAGCTTGCCGTACCGTACCGTACCGTATATGCAGTATGAGTTGCACGTTCAGCTGACAGTAGACTTGAGTGCCCAGAAAATGTATTGATGCTGACTCTGTCACTGTAGCGGGAATGCTTTTACTGGCTATGGTAATGACAACGATGGTATACTGCATGAGGATATATACTTGCACAATATACTGTGGGTGTGTGATCTAAAATCACTGTGGTGGTTCCAGTGTTGCGTTTTTGGGGCAGGACAGTTTTTTAGTTTTCTATATCAGTCAAGGGCCTCCAAAAATGATATAAAATTGGCCACCGAACCCCTCCGAAGCAAAGATTTGAGTTTAAAGACGTTCGCTGTGAAAGAATATATATATCCAAAGATTTGCGCCACATTCTCACGATTTTTCAAAAATAGTGGACCTACAAGCTCGTAGCGCGGCACCGAGTGCCGCGCTACGAGCTTGTAGGTCTGCTATTTTTGAAAATAACTGTAGAGCTTGTAGATCTGCTATTTTTCAATAGCTAAAAGTATAACAATGCTTTAACCCATTTTGGGCCGGAACCCCTTTTGGTGTTTTAAACATTGTTATAATTTAGCTATTGAAATAGCTATTGAAATAGCAGATCTACAAGCTCATAGTGCGCCACCGAGTGGCGCGCTATGAACTTGTAGGTCTGCTATTTTTGAAAAATCGTTAAAATGTGCCTCAAATCTTTCCGAAAATTGTCATGATTTAGAAAACTTATTTTTTTTAAAATTTCGACGTCAGGCCTAAATGGGTTAAAACACCAAAAGGGGTTCCCGGGTCATATATACGACAAAATGTCAAAGTATAGCTGATCCTCAAATGTGAAGAAATCGCCTATAATGAATGATGCCAAAGTGGGTTTAACATTGACATCTTACTGTGAAAACCAGTTTCCCGAAACCAACCAACCCAACTCAGGATAGCGTGACTTTTATGTTTTTGGGGCTCCCCGAGCCGTCGGTTGGGAAACGCCGGTTCCATGCGGTATAATAGTTTGGAGGTTGTACTATACCAAACGGAGAGAGGGTGGGAACCACATGTGTGGCGGTGCCGACAGGATGTAGGGGAAGGCTATCGGAGGGCACCAGCTGTCCGTTTAGGATGGGCAGGTCTCTGCACTTCCTGTTTCTCACCATGTCCGTCCGTGCACGCCGGCGCTGCAAAACAAATTCCGGCTTCCCCTTCCACAGGCAGCCAGCCGGGGGGAACAATGGAGGTCGCAAAACACAGACCCTCTCCTTGCCCTCTCCTTCTTCTTCTCCTCCTCCTCCTCCTGCGTCCCAAAACACAGACCCTCTCCTTGCCCTCTCCTTCTTCTTCTTCTCCTCCTCCTCCTCCTGCGTCCCACCGTCTCTTTTTGTCCTTCTCCTTCTCCTTCTTCTCCTCCGCCTCCTGCCGTTGGATTTATAGTCTGTGCGACGCCAAAACACCTTTTGTTCAAGGGCACATGTATGCAGGCTGAAACGCCTGGTCTCTCTCTCCCACTAAGGGCACATGTATGCAGGCTGAAACGCCTGGTCTCTCTCTCCCACTAAGGGCACATGTATGCAGGCTGAAACGCGCTGTCTCTCTCTCCCACTAAGGGCACATGTATGCAGGCTGAAACGCCTGGTCTCTCTCTCCCACTAAGGGCACATGTATGCAGGCTGAAACGCGCTGTCTCTCTCTCCCACTAAGGGCACATGTATGCAGGCTGAAACGCGCTGTCTCTCTCTCCCACTAAGGGCACATGTATGCAGGCTGAAACGCCTGGTCTCTCTCTCCCACTAAGGGCACATGTATGCAGGCTGAAACGCCTGGTCTCTCTCTCCCACTAAGGGCACATGTATGCAGGCTGAAACGCGCTGTCTCTCTCTCCCACTAAGGGCACATGTATGCAGGCTGAAACGCGCTGTCTCTCTCTCCCACTAAGGGCACATGTATGCAGGCTGAAACGCCTGGTCTCTCTCTCCCACTAAGGGCACATGTATGCAGGCTGAAACGCGCTGTCTCTCTCTCCCACTAAGGGCACATGTATGCAGGCTGAAACGCCTTGTCTCTCTCTCCCACTAAGGGCACATGTATGCAGGCTGAAACGCGCTGTCTCTCTCTCCCACTAAGGGCACATGTATGCAGGCTGAAACGCGCTGTCTCTCTCTCCCACTAATAAAACCCCAACCGCAGCCCTCTATAGTGAAGTGGAAAAACGCAGTGCTATAGATGCCATACCATTCTGATATTTACTGTATTTTCGATTTTTGCGTGCTTATTAGCCCACTTTGTAACATATAAAAAAACTAGACGGTTTTAACAGCGTAGATAGAAGAACCCTGGTTTCACCCTGAGGGGTGTTGCTTGCTGACAAGGCTCCCCCCCCCCCCCCCCCCCCCTCCGGTTTGTTTTCTCTCTCTCTCTTTTGTGAATGTTTGCTACGAAGAGGCACACAACAAACAAACCGACAAAGAAAAAGAAACATAACGGTCATGAAAAAATGAAGAGGAGAGAAAGTGCAAGGCGAGCTTTTAAAAGACTGAAACATTCACAACAAGGCAGGGTTCGAGTGGTGGTGGTGGTGGTGGTGGTCTGTTGAGAAAGCAATGATGGAAGGGAAGGAGAGAGAGAGATAGAGGGAGATGGGGAGAGAAAAGAGAGGGCAGTTTTTATCAATAATGAATAGAATTCTCATCTGCACACTAGAGGGAAGAATTCCACCTGGAAAACAAACGCACGCATGCGCACACACACACACACACACGCACGCACACGCACACACACACACACACACACGCACACACACACACACACACACACACACACACACACACACACACACACACACACACACACACACACACACACACACACACACACACAGAGTTATTGACACATGGAGAAATCCATATCTTTATGTAGAACCCAGTGTGCTGGAGATCCATCAGTCTGCACTATGAAAGGAGCTTAGCCGCTTCACTTAAAGTATTAAATGTTTATGTGAGGCTCTTTCAACTCTCAATAATAATCCTCTCTCTCTCTCTCCACAATCCACACACATGCACACGCACACGCACACGCGAGAGTGATGCGCATGCTCTCACACAAATACCTATACTTACTGTGTACACACAAATCCAGTACATGAATCTAACTCATGTCATATATAGAATATAGAATAACGAATTTTAGTGTACATTATATTAGATAATTTGGAGAATTGCGCTTTTTTTTGTATTCATCAAACTTTCAGATAATGGGGTTTTTGTTTGTTTTGTTTTGGGATCTTTCTTTTGCCATTTTTTTCCCATTGCCAACCTGTAGGGTCGTACATTGATTTCAGGGGCACAACTTTTACAAATAAGTGCATTTTGAGTGTACAATTTAACACCATAAGCTAACCTTTTCGATAATATAGGTTATGGGATAAAACTGTATTGATCCCCGAAGAGAATTGCTTTAACTGACATTTGGCTAAGATCTTTTAATCTTCAAAGATTTTTCAGAACTTTTTTACTCTTGTTTTTAGATGATTACATTTTATTTTCTTATCGTATCCTTTTCATTTGTTCTTGATCATGTTTATGATCTTAATGTTTTTAATCTTGTCTAATATTGTGTTATTATTCTTTTGCTTAACATTCTTCCTTTCTGTTTTATGTAAAGCACTTCTTTGGGCTGCATTTGATGTTATAAACGGTGCTATACAAATAAACGTTATTATTATTATTATTTACGGGTAAACACAAGCTCACAAATAAGATCGTAGATCGGCCATTTTTGGCATAATGTTGCCACCAGAATAGGGATGTCTATATGTCTTCAAAAAATATGATCGCACCGCATCTGAGAACCTGATTTGTTCTGATTTTTAAAAGGTCTTTAAGACGGGTTTAGAAAAGTGACCATGGTGGACATTTTCAAAGTCCAGGACTGGGGCTTTGACTATTTGGTTTAGTTTTTTGTTTTGATCAGTGTACATCGTCCTCAAAATTCTGTTTTCTGCGGGACTCTTTGTTTATGCCTGTGTAACATCTGACAGCCAGACAGTCATAATGAGGCCTCATTTATCCTTCTCATTAGTGTGTTTCAGAGAAGGACGTACGGCTCCACTTTGCCGTCAGCATATATAATAATAATACCACTGGTTCGTTATATTCCTACAACACGCCGATATGATAACGCCTCCGAGGTTGACTGAGAATTGACCAGTTTCACTTTCACCAGGGTGCTTTTGCCTGATAGTGTCTATCTCAGGCGGCGCCAATTAATGTTCATTTCCGTTAGGGATGTGTGAATAACACACGTGATTTATGACTGATTCGCATTTGTCAACAACATGCACACAACACAAAGTGAATTGAGAACTCCAAGTGGTGAAAAAGTATAATTAAAGGACGACTCCTTTTTTAGACAGATATTAGGAAACTTTTTTTGACATGCTCAACCACGTGGTATAAAGTGCTCCAAGTCCCCTGGGCATAAATTGACAAACACAGACTCGCTGGTGCATATACAATGCTGCTATCAGATTATACCATTTTACGAGGAAACTTGTCGCCATACAAATTAATACTAAAGTGATAATATATGTGGCGTGCATGCGTGCGTGCACACGCACACACACTGGAAGTGGCCTGTGTGTCTCTGATTCCCGCTGAGGCTAGATCAATAGTAACAAGCAGCCCTCTGTTTGACATCTGTTAATCCACCAATGATCCAAAACAGACACCTGTAGCAACGCAGGGAACGGCCTGACCCCCCCCCCCCCCTCCCCCGCCCCTCGTATAGACTGACCTGAGCGGAGAGAACGTCCCGACACCATTTCCATATCGTTGCGTTCGGGCAGAAAACCTTGTATCTCCATATTTAAACTTTTCATGTTAGTTTTTTTTTTTTTTGTAAATTCGTCAAGCCTTCGATAGTATAAACTGCACCCATCGCCATACTACTATTGTACCTATTTCAGTCAGATAACTCGCGAATAGATTTAACCAATATATATAAATATTTTTTTTTAACATATATGTTTTTATCCCACGATTTTGTAACCCATTTTTCACCCCTGTGTCAATCATCTAATGCTATAATAATAATAATATAAATTGCGTGCGTGCGTGCGTGCGCATGCCACAGAGGAACTCGGATGTATGATGTAATTTGAAACGATGCCTTTCCATTCTTGTCCGGTGGTTGCATTGGAGCACCTCGAACCCAGGTGCTCTTAACGAACCCAGGTGCTCTTAACGAACCCAGGTGCTCTTAACGAACACAGGTGCTCTTAACGAACACAGTTGCTCTTAACGTTCAGTCACGAAAGTGACAGTTTGCTGCCGCTTGCTTTTGTTTGTACGTTGCCGTGGCGATGATGATGATGATGCTGTGTTGTGGTGGTTAAAAGTAACAGTTGCAGCTGATAAGCATGCAGTTGGTTGTTTGAGCAGACAGTATAGTAGGTTATGCTAATAGTACAGTATAGTGGTAGTGCTGGTGGTGTGAGAGATAGAACTATACACGTGATGGTAGGTGTCAACAGTGTTTCGTCGACTAAAACTAAGACGATTTTTTTCTCGTCTACTATACCTTTTTCCACTGACGGAAACTAAATGGAAACTAAATGAAAACTAAGCTCTGATGACTAAAACTATAAGACTAAATATATTGACAATTTGTTGTCCCTTCCTAAACTAAAATGTTAGGAAGGGACAAGAGATCCACGCTGCGACGCGTTGTTGGCTTGTAGATCAGCTATTTTTTGCGACGGCATCAAGGCGCGCCAAAATACATTTTGTTTGACTGAATTAACTGTAGATTTAGTCGACTAAAATCGTATGACATTTAGTCCACTAAAACTATAGTGTTATGACCTGGCTCTTGGGCCATAACAAAGGAGGAAGACACACGGCTGTTTAAAATTGCACAAAACAATATTTATTTACCATAAACAAATATATTTATCAAACAATACTAAAGTACTAAGTGGGGTGTGTTAATCAGTAGAACAGTAGTGTAAGTGAATGGATGTGTGGTGAGTGTAGTGTGGGGTGTTGAATGGTGCAAACGCATGCTGCTGCTCTCATGGAAGGAGAGAGAGAGTGAGGCCAGCCAACTCCCAGTCCTTTATAGAGCACACTGGCCAGGTGTTCCCAATGCACTGATTGGCAATTCCTCAGGACTTGTGGGAAGTCTAGTAGGCCAAACTACAGCGGGCTGTGACACTAGACTAACAAAACATTCCAGGTGACTAAAATGTGACTAAAACGAAATGAAAACTATTCAAGAGACTACGACTAAAACTAAAATAAAAATGTGCCGCCAAAAACAACAGTTGTGCATAACAATAATTATACCATTACAGTAATGGTATTGCATGACTATATACAGTACAGCGTGGTTATTGGTGGAAGACCTCTCATGTCCAAAACGGTTTCTTTCAATTGAATTCGAAAATGGCAAGAAATTGCTGATCTACAAGCTCAAAGCGTGGCGTGTTATATAGGCTGTTTCCTTGCTATACTTTTGCGAGCGTGTGTGTGTGTGTGTGTGTGTGTGTATATTATATATATATATATATATATATATATATATGGTTTAGCATGGTTAAGGGTATGTATAGAGGGTCATTGATGCGGTGTAACATGGTTAGGCTGTATACTGGGTGGGTGTTATTGCCCAGGGGAAGACCCCCCCCCCCCCCTCTCTCCCCTCTTGTGCCCCTCCCTATGGGACAGTGTGTCCTGTGGGTGGGGTGGGGGGGGGGGGGTGTAGTGGAGGGTTTTTCTACGACGTTGAGGGGGGGGGGATGTGTTTGAATTATGGATGGGGTTGAAGAGGGGGAAACGGGGGCTTGTCTCCAGGGGGGGTAATACCACCCTCCCCTCCCCTACCTTTAGCCTCCTCCCCCACAATGCCCTCGCCTCTCCTCCTCTCAATTCCTCCTCTCCTCTCCTCGTCTCTCCCTCACTCTCTCTCTCCCCCTCACTCTCTCTCCCTCACTCTCTCTCTCCCCTCACTCTCTCTCCCTCACTCACTCTCTCCCCCTCACTCTCTCTCCCTCACTCTCTCTCTCCCCCTCACTCTCTCTCCCTCACTCTCTCTCTCCCCCTCACTCTCTCTCCCTCACTCTCTCTCTCCCCCTCACTCTCTCTCCCTCACTCACTCTCTCCCCCTCACTCTCTCTCCCTCACTCTCTCTCTCCCCCTCACTCTCTCTCCCTCACTCTCTCTCTCCCCCTCACTCTCTCTCCCTCACTCACTCTCTCCCCCTCACTCTCTCTCCCTCACTCTCTCTCTCCCCCTCACTCTCTCTCCCTCACTCTCTCTCTCCCCCTCACTCTCTCTCCCTCACTCTCTCTCCTCTCCCTCACTCTCTCTCCCTCACTCACTCTCTCTCCCTCACTCTCTCTCTCCCTCATTCTCTCTCTCTCCCTCACTCTCTCTCCCTCACTCTCTCCTCTCCCTCCCTCTCTCTCTCTCACTCTCTCTCCCTCACTCTCTCTCCCTCACTCTCTCCTCTCCCTCCCTCTCTCTCTCACTCTCTCTCCCTCACTCTCTCTCCCTCCCTCACTCTCTCTCTCTCCCTCACTCTCTCTCCTCACTCTCTCTCTCCCCCTCACTCTCTCTCCCTCACTCACTCTCTCTCCCTCACTCTCTCTCTCCCTCATGATCTCTCTCTCTCCCTCTCTCTCTCTCACTCTCTCTCTCTCTCTCCCCCTCACTCTCTCTCCCTCACTCTCTCTCTCTCTCTCCCTCACTCTCTCTCCCTCACTCTCTCTCTCTCTCCCTCACTCTCTCTCCCTCACTCTCTCTCTCTCTCTCCCTCACTCTCTCTCCCTCACTCTCTCTCTCTCTCCCTCACTCTCTCTCTCTCCCTCACTCTCTCATCAAATTCGCCACTATTCAGCCGTGGTGCAAGGTTGGATCAGGGTGACTGGAGATACATCTCTCTTTTTTCAAACAGTCTCCCTCTTTTTCTTTATTTCGTGTGCTCTTGTAGCCCCCCCCCCCCCCCCCCCCCCCCTCTCTCTCTCTCTCTCTTTCTCTCTCTCTCTCTCTCTCCCCCCCGTCTTGCTCTACCGTTCTCTGTTGTCTACCCCCACAGTCCTATTCTGTTTTCGTGGTTTGCCTTTTTCCACGTTTTTTTTTTGGGGGGGGGGTTTGATTTTGAGCCACTATATACTTGTGGTCTTAAACCACAATACTTTTTTTCTCTAGGCAGAAACATATTCATTGTTTCACAAATACACTCATACTAAACTCTGGGAGAAATGTTTCTAGGAACTCTGTGGGTTTTGTGGTCTCTGTGCCGTTTTTCACACGTTCTAAGGGAGAGGACTATTATGGGTGTACATTGCAGTGTTGTTTTCGTTGACTAAAACTAAGATGACATTTTTTCGTCAACTGCATTTTTCCACCGACGAAAAATAAATGGAAACTAAATGAAAACTAAGCTATGATGACTAAAACTAAGACTAAATTTACTGACAATTTCGTCAACAAATTAAAACTAGACTAAAATGTTAAGAAGGGACTAGTGAACAAGAGATCCAGTATAAGTCATTTATAAGGTTGCATGCTGAAAATAGCCGATCTACAGCGCGACGCGGTGTGAGCTTGTAGATCGGCTATTTTCAGCAAGTGTAAAGACAGTCATTACGACAGCATCAAGGCCCGCCAATATACACTTAGTCGACTAAATCAACTGTAAATTTGGTTGACTAAAATCCTATGATATTTAGTCGACTAAAACTAGACTAAACGCTAAGACATTCCACGTGACTAAAATGTGACTAAAATGTGACAAAAACAACAGTGGTACATTGTGGTACATTAGTAGCCTGTACTGCAGTATACGGTTTTCAACTTTTGTTTTTAGCAGGGCTCACTTTACAATCTCACAAGCATTCGCGGCCCACCCATCTGGTGGGTGGTCTAGTGGAAATGTGCGTGTATAATTTCACGGAAATCGCACACTGTGTTTGTGATTTGTGGCATTTTGTTCGAAACGGACCAATCATGTGAGCTTTGGAAGCCAATCTTAGCCAATCAGGATGGAAGATGGGAAATGGTGCAGATCCGTGTTGATCACATGACTATGGAGATCTGTATACCGAATTGGGTCGGGCAAACGGTGGCGGAGATTAGCTGGTAACGGACGGAAGGAAGGAAGGACGGACGGACGCACACACACAGTGCAAAACATACTCTCTCCCCATGCCTTCGGCCTGGTGGAGACA
>NC_137871.1:26337704-26392704 GCF_963924005.1 Protomyctophum bolini | reverse complement strand
CTTTATATTTTTTAGTATAATAGTATTAGTTTACTATAATTAGATTAATACACGATAATCAACACTAACACTTTAATTTAGAACACACCCAAATCAAATCATACAAATACGTGTTCAATCAATCAATCATTCAATCAAAGCAAACGGCATAAACAATATTAGTTTGCCTCTTACAAGTTACTGACGCGCGTGCCAAGCTGTAGCCTACTTGTATTATTTCCCACCACGGAGTAACCTCGCGTCTCGGAGGACAGTCTGGTGAGACCATGGGGGCAATACGGGCAGTGTCGGTAGGCCAATCAGAGACAGGCGGGGCGTTACCATGCTAACATATGCTCGGACGTAGAATAGATATACTGTACACGTTGACCAGGGCAGAGTAATCTAGTGAGAGAGTGCCGACACTAGCATTGACTCCCATTGTAACAATGGAATGCGGAAGTGCTCCTTCTATCTCAATGGAATAGTTCCAATGTTTGGAACTATTCCGCTTTGCGGCGAGATCAAAGCGTGTCGCCACTCTCTTACTATTCCACTCTGGACCAGGGTTCCCATGGGCTCTATACCTGGGTCTGCACTTTTGTCCCTTCTATACCTCATCTCTTTGTTGAAAATAACCGATATACAAGCTCACAAAGTGTTGTTTTGACTCTTGTTGTGAGTGTTTGTGTGTTTGCTTTGCAGCGCATACAGACTATAGGGCTTGATTACATGATTACACATATATGTTGACAATTCATTAATTTGTAATTGCGATTAAACAATACAATTTTCTTTTTGGCATCATGGAACATACAGTATATGAATCACAACTTTAATTTATGTTTTAATAGAGACATTTAATAATAATAATATTGAAAAATCTGTCACTTTGTAACCTGTTGTAAGCTTGTAGATCAGCTATTTCTGTTATTTGGGGGAAATTGTTTCAAAAAACGAAACAAACTACATGGAAATTGTGACGATTATGCAAAAAATAATTGTGATCCGGCGATCATGTCATATTTGTGACAGGCCTAATAGAGATGTATGCATTTACAGTGGTGGAAAGTAACTAAGTACTCTTACTTAAGTACTGTACTTAAGTACAATTTTGACGTATTTGTATGTCCAATTTCCAGTACTTTTACTTCTACTCCACTACATCTCAGAGCCACAGTTTGTACTACAATTATTTGAACACTTTAGTTACTAGTTACTTTAGAGATTTTAATTTTGATTAGAAAACATACAGTAACCACTTCAACCCTATACATTTCGGCTATTTTCAATAGATTTTGTGCACATTTTGAACTTGTGAAATGGGACATTCTGCAATATCAGTACTTTTACTTTTAGTACTTTAAGTACATTTTGATGCCGAAACTTTTGTACTTTTACTGAAGTACATTTTCAATTCCGTACTTTTACTTGTAACGACGTAGTTCTAAATTGCAGTATTGGTACTTTTACTTAAGTAAAACAATTGAGTACTTTTTCCACCACTGTGCATTTATGCACATGGACATTCCCCTACAAAGTGCCCTGGCCTGTGCTCTCTCTCTTGTTTTAATCACATTACTGTATTTCTTTTGGTCTTCAGTTCTCCATGAAGCACTTGGTCACACAAAGTGACTTAAGTGACTTTATTGATTAGGCATTTTGTCACAAACACCATATCAATAAAGTTGAGTGTGGTTGACTTCATTTAGCCATAGTCACTGATTGTAGCTTCGTTAAAAACGGAGAGAACATGGATCCTTTTAAATCTTTTAGTCATTAAAGGACCATACGAGCGTCAATACGTGTAATGTTCGTATCACAGCTTTGACCATGTATCATACATAAACAGAGATCATTTCAATACGTGTAATGTTGGTATCACAGCTTTGACCATGTATCATACATAAACAGAGATCATTTCTCCGCAAATTACTTTATTCTCCAGAGACTAATTTGTGGTTCTTCTATGCTTTAACATTGATTCAAATGCAATGATAACATATAAGCTTTGACAATGATTCAAGTCATTGCTCAAGTTGATTTTCATACTGTACTGAATCCAGTATATAGTAGCCTCCTTGAAAATATTATATTAAGATTGGTTGGCATTAATGTCAAGTATTCTGTGAGTTGTAGTCTAAGGACTAAGGACTACTTTGTAAGGTTTATATCAATTCCAAGAAGCCGAAGCTCAACACTAATCTTGCGTGCTGCCCAGGCTGCTAGACGGCGCCTATTCTTCTCATTGTGAGGATCAATGCGCACCCACCCCATACGAATCCACTCATTGTAGTTTCTTTGCTACATGTTTTCTCCGAAAAATACTCCTAAATTGTTGTTTTTGCCTGACGTTCAGATGTAAATAGTGAACACCAGGGGCGATGAAAGTGTTAACGTTTACATTTCAAGCCCAATGAATTCAAGTCTCCATGGGGTGAGTAATAGGTAGAGAAAAAAATAAGTCATTATTTTGGCTGGGTTAAATATCCCTTTAGACTGATTTTGATTATCATGATTTCGTTAATCATTTCCACAACAAATGTTAAATGAACTTTCCCATGGTTCTATCCCTTATCAGCACAGTGTGAAAGCAGAGGCTGATGAGGTGTTGACCCCTTACGTACAAGGGCCATGTTCTCACTCACTACTTACATCTTCTTAAAATACTGTTCCCGGGGCCGACCTGCAGCATGCTTGCTAATGATGGGTATTTAGATAGTGATATGGGGGTCGATACGACAAGACGTTTGTTTGCCAGCTTGCGTGGCTCCCTTCACTCATCGATTCCATACTCTCTCTGATCAATATGTCAGCTTTGTTCTCTCTCTCTCTCTCTCTCTCTCTCTCTCTCGAAAAAAAAGCCATCTCTGGCTCCCGAGGAGCATTGATGGTATTATGGTAGCGCACACACACACACACACACACACACACACACACACACACACACACACACACATGCACACACTGAGGAGTTTGGTGCACGTTAAGGGATATTAATCGTTTTCATTATTTGTAGCTGTTTATTTATGGATTATGGAGTGAACCCAAGCATTGGTTGTTACACCAGGAAAAGAAAAGGAATCCATGACATTTATTTGATTCTGGTATATACGTATATCAACACTATTTTCTTCCAGTTCCAATAAAAGTTGTCTTCTTAAAAAAGAATCACACCCGTGTGAACTGAGTGGTGCAACTCCCCTCTCTCTCCACCCCCCCTCCTCTCTCTCTCTCTCTCATTAGGAGGCAACAGTGCAGCACTGGCTCTCTCTCTCTGTTTCCGGCAAACAGCGCCCCTACTGGTGCTCATTATGCTGGTGCTCACGTATACATAGGTGAACGTCACATACATAGGTGAACAACACGGACATTGCTGTTCCTTGGAGTGGTTGCACCACTCAAAAACACACACACACACACACACACACACACACACACACCGTGACACATGCTGTTTTGCTACTTCGAGGTCACAGGTCACAAGGTCAGTATTTCCAGACAACAGACGAGACTCACTCGTGACTTTAGTTTGGCAGCCTAACGGTACCCAAGATTCCTGTCCAAGTGCCCTTTAGCAAAAACACCAAAGTCACACTGTACTGTATACATGCGCTAAGACAAAAAATGTTCGTCGACTACCTTTTTTCACTGACGAAAACTAAATGGAAACTAAATGAAAACTAAGCAACGATGACTAAAACTGAGACTAAATATAGTGACAATTTTGTCTACAAAATAAAAACTAGACTAAAATGTTAGGAAGGGACTATAGTGGACAAGATATCTAGTATAAGTTATGTTACACTTGGTTGCATGCTGAAAATAGCGGATCTACAAGCTCACAACGTGTCGCAGTGCGACGCGTTGTGAGCTTGTAGATTCGCTATTTGATGAATGTGTGAAGTGTAAAATCAGTAATTACGACAGCATCAAGGCCCACCGAAATGTATTCTAGTCGACTAAATCAACTGTAGATTTAGTCGACTAAAATCTTCTGATATTTAGTTGACTAAAACTAGACTAAACACTAAAACATTCCAGGTGACTAAAATGTGACTAAAACTAAATTAAAGCTATATTCAAGAGACTATGTCTAAAACTAAAATCAAAATGTGCCGCCAAAAACAACACTGCAGGGAACAGGGAACTCCTAGAACTTGAGCTAGAGAGAAGGATTGGAACCCTTAACCTCGGCGCTGTGTGAGTGAGCCACACACACACACACACACACTGCCCCGGTAATTGTTTGATGAATGCACTTGGATTTGCATATGGACATTTTTTGGGAAACATAATTTCTTCATCGTCTCTATACTGTACTATACACCACCTTTCTCATTTCCATCTCGTCGCTCTCTTCTGCAGTGCGGAGAGAGCAGCATTTTGCTGCATAATCGCCCACTGAGTATATCTCCCGACTTTCTCGCCTCTCTGTTTTTTTTTCCTTCTCGTCTCCTCTTTTAATTGTGCTTCATTCTGCGTGAGCTCCACTCTAACAGTCTAGCAGCCTAATCACCAGGATATGGGCAGCGCAGGCAGCCCAGCGCTCAGAAACCTGAGACGTCGGGTTCCACCTCAAGAGTTTTTCCTTCCCAAACGAGAGACACGCCGTGTGTGTGAGCGACAGCATCGGCAACACTCATCGTCTTTAGCGAGTGATTGATGAGTTTGAATTTAAAAAAAGTTAGGATTGGATAGCTTGCAGATAACTTCAGTCCATGGGTGACAAAAACTGACAATAACAAACCTTGCCGACAGTAAACACTCTTTTTGTTGGAACGTGTTGAATGATAAACGTCGGCTACCGGTATGTTGAAGTTGTGTGGTGATTGTTTAAAAGTCATTGAAGATGTTGCATAGTTTAATGGGGGGGGGGGGGGAATGCAGGGTATTTTATACTGAAATGTACTTGCTGTTCAGCCTATCTTTATGCACTCCTTTCAAGTTTCTTCTCTCTAAAATGTTTTAACCCATTTTGGGCGGGAACCCCCTTTTGGTGTTTTAAAGCATTATGTTATACTTTAGCTATTGAAAAATAGCAGATATACAAGCTCGAGCTTGTATGTCTGCTATTTTTTTTAAATCGTGAAAATGTGGCGCAAATCTTATATTCTTTCAGAGCCAACTCAAATAACTCAAATCTATGCCTCTGGGGGTGTCCCTGGAACAACATTTTCAGATGGGGGGGGGGGGGTCGGCGGCCAATTACATATATTTTTGACATGAAAATGTTTGATAGCGACTGACAGAAACATGAGGTTTTTCAGAAAACTGTCGGGATTTAGAAAACATTTGTAGAATCGTCCTCAGGTCAAAATGTTTTAAGGACATAGAGAAGGATCTGCATGCAGCACATGCAGGTCTTTCTGTGGCAAGTTGTAGAAAGATAAGGAGGAATATGACATACAGGTGAGGGAGGCATACTGTATGAGAGAAGACTCATGCATGCGAACGTGATCCTTTAGCAGCAGTAAGGCATGTGGTGTCAGAGTGTCGCCCCCATTATATTCTTTTTTGCGGGCTGCTCTCCCCCAGCAGTTCTTGTCTTGTTTTACTGAGGTTAAGCTTAGGAATACCTGGTGGCGATTGTTCCAAGGTCGCCGGAATTTAACTGGGGTGAGCGTGTTTTGGGGGCGAGCATTCATATTCGTATACAGTACTATACCAATGGACACGTCCTCTCTCAACTATGTGCAAATGGGATTAAAGCAAGTGGTCGAGCTTGTAGATCGGCTATTTTCAGCAAGTTTAAAAACGGCCATTACGTCGGCATCAAGGCCCGCCAAAATACATTTTAGTCGACTAAATCAACTATAGATTTATAAATAACTAGACTAAAACTAGACTAACACTAAAACATTCCAGGTGTAAAATGTGACTAAAACTAAATGAAAACTATTGAAGAGACTATGGGCTGTATTTTGCGTGTCTTAAGTACCAGGTCTTATTACTTAACTTGAGTAAACTAAAGACCTGGAGGCGTGATCAATGCCATTTGGCTATTCTGAGTGGCCAAAGAGCATTGATCACGCCTCCAGGTCTTTAGTTTACTCAAGTTAGGTAATAAGACCTGGTACTTAAGACACGCAAAATACAGCCCTATGACTATAACTAAATTCAAAATGTGCCGCCAAAAACAGTGCTCTACAGAGTCTACGGGTGGCGATGTCGGGTGGGTTGTTTCTGTCCTTTCTTCCATCCAACACTTTGGTCCCAAACTAAATGTCACCAGATTTGACCGAGAGCCTGCCATCGTGCATATTCCAGCTTTTCACCATCGAGAAAAAAAAATCTCCCAAAATGAGTTAATAGCACAGGCAGACTCTTCACATACTAGAGCATGTCTGAAATAAGTGTCAGAGCTGAAATTGACATAAATGCTTAAACATGCATCTAGGTGTAATGTTAGTCCACAGAAGGTAACCTTTCAAGCCTGTTTTCTCAACTCGCTGTTTCTCTGCAAGACATTACTCTATAAGCCACATATCTCCAGAACTGGTGGGTCAAACTGAACAACCAATTTGTCAATTTGAAGCTATGATTCCCTGCTTTCATATGACATGAAAAAACGAAAATTAAAAAGATCCAATGGCAGTCCCTCAGTCAAATTTGGTCACAAATGTCCTTAATATCTCTTACAGCTACTCTAGATTGCCCTGGGCAGGGACGTGCACACATAGACATCAAAGGGGGCTTCAGCCCCTGCCCCTTTTACCCGTCTGTGAAACAACTGCCCTCTCCAGACCACGAATGCAACATTTACTACAGTGAAAGAAATGCAAATGGGACTCCTTTCCAAGGCAGCATTCAGGAGAAGGTTCTTTTTCCCCGAAGTCTCCTGAACTTGAACGCAGCATTTTGCGTTGAACAAATTTGTTTAGAAATCCATGTCGTATACGTCACTGCATCTCCACTAGCTGAAGAGTGCTGTGTTGTGACCCGAAAAAGCAGATCTGCTATTTTCGCTATTTTTGTCTAAAAGTGCCTCTCTAACACTCTCTGCACGTGATTTTATGTGTGCGACTTAATGCTCCCATGTTCTTTACTTCGGTAAACCCCCAGGGCTTATACTGTACCTCTAGTGCCACCCTGAGGCCAAAAAGTTCAATTTAAATACAAGATAATTGAACGGACAAGATTGTCCTGAAACGTACGTGCTGCGTGCATTCATGATCCCCACCGGGGATTGAACTCCTTTCCCTCTAGCGCCACCCTCAGGCCAACTTTGCTGAAAAAGGTGTCTCGTAATGGGCAGATTGCGGGACAAAATGGCAAGGAGATCGGCAGCCTCTAGGGGGTGCTAGAGGGGCTTTTTAGAATCTGGTTTCTGTCAAATGCAGGTTTTCAAATATGGCTCAACAGTGTTCCAAAAACAGAAGTGAAATAGGCCCTTATATTATATTTGATGCTATTTATTGACATAAATAAGCATATCTATGCTGTAATTTACATAGTTTTGTAAAATTAACTTAAAAAATATTTATAATGTAGACATACATACAGTGTAGTGCTTGACCGCTGAAATTCCATCAGCGCAAATTAGCAACGCTTAACGGCAATTAACGCTAATTAACATTGATGCCCCGACGATAGCATCAACCGTGTAAATATATATGTTCTGCTTGGGCTATTCTCTAATCAAACATTTAAGCGTGTTTAATATTGACGTGGCGGGGGAGAGTGGGGGGCGGGGGAGAGTGCAGTTCATGTAAGCGTACTGTATACCGTATGTATATATATTCAGTATGTCTCGTACTGCATGCCTCTGAGCGTGTTTACATGCATTTATATTTGTGTGTTATATGCATGTGGGATGTGCGTGCATACACAGGGATATTATGCTGTTAGCCGAGCGTTTCCCTTCTCCCTCGGTGCATCATTACTGGATGGTTGTGGTGTAGTAGTGTAGTGGACAGACCTCAGCCTCTCTCTCTCTCTCTCTCCACCCCCCCCCCCATCTTCTGCACGGCTCTTTTCCCTTCCATCAGCACACACACACACACACACACACACACACACACACACACACACACATACAGTGCAGTCACGCATGCACGGCACAAACACACATATTAGCGGTCACGCTCAACGACGTTGCATCATGTCGCATCGTGCACACAAACATTCGCACGCACATGCATGCACAGTTGTATGCATGCACGTGTCATCGTCGTGCGCGGCTAGCTGAATGCAGACACTGACGAAAACAAATGCACGCACGCACGCATGCATGCGCTCTACCTGGCTCTGAAACTGAATCACCCAGTTTCTGTTTTCCTCTAGCACACAGACACACTCACACACACACACACACACACACACGCACATGCACACGCACATGCGCACACTCACACAATGAATGACTTGCATGTGACTATTACAGGGAGGATTAACATGGAACTGTGTGTGTGTGTGTGTGTGTGTGTGTGTGTGTGTGTGTGTGTGTGTGTGTGTGTGTGTGTGTGTGTGTGTGTGTGTGTGTGTGTGTGTGTGTGAGTGAGACAGTGTGTAATGTGGGGCTGCAATTACTCTATCAATTATTTTCCATTGATTATTCTATCGATTACTTTTTCGATTAATTGCAAGATTGGTTACGTAAGCATTATTTTATACTTTGTGTCGTGCGGAAATAGCATAATAGCACAACAAGTGCCTGCAGTTCATAATAGCACATACATACGTGAGCCTGCAGTTCAGCTTTTTGTAAATAACAATTGAGACAGTTCGCCTATAATGACATTCCCAAAACGAATCGATTTACTTTTAGGTTGAAATAACTTTTGGTTGAATTAATATTACCTTCTAGTGCAGTTGTTCCCAAAGTGGGGTCCGGGGAACCAGTGAGTGGTATACCATAGCAGAGACTGAACCAGTGAGTGATATACCATAGCAGAGACTGAACCCGTGAGTGATATACCATAGCAGAGACTGAACCAGTGAGTGATATACCATAGCAGAGACTGAACCAGTGAGTGATATACTATAGCAGAGACTGAACCAGTGAGTGATATACCATAGCAGAGACTGAACCAGTGAGTGATATACCATAGCAGAGACTGAACCAGTGAGTGATATACCATAGCAGAGACTGAACCAGTGCTCAGTGTGTCAAGGACCCCCAAATCGACACTAATTAGCCCACGGACCCCAATTTGAAAAGATATTCTAGGGACCCCCATAAGAGAAGATCTTTACGAGCTCTAGCAGTGATTCTCAACCCGTTTACCCCCTGGAACTCCCTCAAGGACCCCCTGCATGGTGGTCCTTGGACCCCACTTTGGGACCCACTGTGTAGTACACCATACCAGAGACTACATGAAGGCCCTTCTATCCTTCTCCTCCATGTTGTCTATGGAGGAGCCTGCATGGTTGCATCAGAGCGGTCTGGTTTGCTGCTGCTGCTGCTGCTGCTGCTGGCGCTGGCACGAGTCCTGGGGAACCGGCAGGGGAGAAGAGAGGAGGGGAGGGGGGGATCCCAACAAAGTGGCAAGAATTAATTTGACTAATTAACACAACGTTAATTATTTGTAAATTGCATGTTTGGGTACATGTTACTTGAGAGGCATATGTTGCCTGTCTTGTTGTTGCGCCTCGAAAAATCCGGGCGCCAGCTATAATCCCCATCTCTGGGAGCGCCTATTGAAGACGGGCCAATCAACAGCATTGACGACAGCTGTTGGAGAGAGAGAGAGAGAGGTGACTGGGGGTGTATGAGAAGAGCACTTCATCTCAGCTTGAAGTTTCTTCTTTCTCTCGTGTACGTTTGTTGGTTTCCAGTTGGTATTAATTTGTGTTTGAAGTTTGTTACAGGGTTTTTTTTTTATATATAACCTCGGGTCCATTTAAGCTCTCGCTGTGTTGCTAACCTATTACTTTCCTCCTCGTAATACAAAAGAATGGGGGGTATTGTCATGGCTGATAAGCGCAGTTTTACATTTTTAAGTGATTTTTCAAACTGACTTTTCTTCCCTTCATAAATGGGGAGTGTAGTGTACGTGCGTTCAAGGAGATTCCCCCGAATCGAAACCCAACTTTTGAAATGTCTCCCAGATAATGCGTTTCTTTGCACGGCTGTTATTCTAGTCTCTATACCATACAGTGTTTTGTGATCGGTTGTCAGTCAGAGTGGATTATTATTTTAGTCTGAGCGAGTCCAGAACTGAAAGGTCACAGTCTTGTGTCCCATCAGTGGATCTGACCCATCCTACTGTAGCCTCGAAATCAGACCAATCTGGACACATCCAACCCATCCTATACTGTAGCCTGGAAATCAGACCAATCTGGACACATCCAACCCATCCTATACTGTAGCCTGGAAACCAGACCAATCAAGACACATCCAACCCATCCTATACTGTAGCCTGGAAACCAGACCAATCAGGACACATCCAACTCATCCTATACTGTAGCCTGGAAACCAGACCAATCAGTGATTGGATTTTGCTCCCCCCGGTTTAGACTGGCCCAGGCCAGGCTAAACCGATCCAACCCACACTTGGCTCAGTTCAAAGTCAATGCAAACTCAAAGAGAGCCTGCATGAGAAAAATAATATTCGAGAGTTCGGGAGCTTTAAAAAATAAATAAAAGCATCCGAAGGTGGAAGCGTTGCATGCAAGAACGGAGGAGCCTGAAATGGTCCGAGTCGTGCTATAGCATGGCTAGCGTGACGTGCTTATCTATCTATCACTCTGTCACCGCGGGCTACGCTCGCTGGCTTTTATTATAGGCCTTGTTTTGCTTGACAAGTCTCCACCCAAAAAAAACTATACTGGCTTGGTCAGGTAGGTAAGAAGCACATCTGTGCATCATATTCGTTCCACTCTCTCCCCTCTTCCTCTTTTGTCTTTCGCTCTCTCCCCATATTTCTCTCTCTCTCTCTTTCTCTCTCTCTCTCTATCTCTCTCTTTTTCTCTCTCTCCCCATCTCTCTCTCTCTCTCTCTCTCTCTCTCTCTCTCCCATGATATTTTTTCTCTTCTCTCTTCCGTGCCTTTTCTCAATATTTCTTTTCGTCTTCTTCCTCGTTCTTCCCACCACGAATCCTATCCCTCCTTGACAAGCTCTGCCCCCCTCCCCCACCACCCACCCACCCACCCACACCCTCTTTCATCCCTAGCTCGCTCATTTCTGCCGCACAGCTCTCTCTCTCTCCTCAGAGCTCCTCCACATTAACAGTCAGCTCCACTCCTAGACGCACTTTGTTTTTCAACAGAGAGAGAGAGAGAGAGAGAGGGGGGGGGGAGAGAGAGGGAGATGTAGGGAGAGAGAGAGAGAGAGAGAGAGAGAGAGCAGTAACGGGCAGAGGAGAGCAAGTGAGAGAGAGAGAGACGGTGAGATGGAAAATGCAAGAGAGAACAAGTGATAGAAGGAGGGAGGGAGAGGAGCGAGCAAGTGAGAGGGAGAGAGAGAGAGATTTACCCAACCCCCCCCCCCCCAACTGCTCGCATGCCGCCAAACATTTCACGTGTTTATTTAGTCATGCCTGACTTTATCGAATTAAAACGAAGCACACCATTCAAGGCTCTACACTCACACCCCCACACCAGCACCTATATAGCCCTGCCAGTCCGACCCCCCCCCCCCCCCCTCTGTCTCTCATCTGTATATTAGCTGAAGGTCCAACTTCTCTCCATGCAGCGTCTTTTTGGGGACATTCTCATTTTCCTCCTGCGGAGTCTAGAATAAGTCATTTTACACTTGGTTGCATGCTGAAAATAGCCGATCTACAAGCTCACAACGTGTCACGCTGCGACGCGTTGTGAACTTGTAGATCGGCTATTTTCAGCAAGTGTAAAAACGGTCATTACGACGGCATCAAGGCCCGCCAGTATACATTTTAGTCGACGAAATCAACTGTATATTTAGTCGGCTATATATATTTCTGCTCGGAGAACGATGTGGTGGACGTGTGGGGTTTTATTTGGGAGGAGAGGAGAGGAGAGGGGAGAGGAGAGGAGAGGAGAGGAGAGGAGAGGAGGCTGAGGACTGGAGACAGGAGCATCATTTTAGCCAACGTAGTGATGACTCTGAGATGGATCATCTCAGCCTGGTAGTCCGAGGCCGCGTGCTCGGCGGCTGGATAATAATGGAGCCTGCATTTCATGTTTTCCTTAGTTTCTTAGTTTCGTTTGCTTTGTTTTTGGGGCCTGGTAATGTTCTAATGTTGGAAGTTAAGACAGCAGAGGAACTATAAAGACAACGAGGAGAGAAACAGTGTGGGCTGCACACACACACACACACACACACACACACACACACACACATTACGATTGTAATTCCCAAAAAAGTCCATTGTTAGTTGGTTTGTATTGTATTTGTCCAACACATCTCGGCATGCGTAGTGCTGATACTAACATGGATTCTCAGGTTCTCAGTCGACAGGCTATTTTTTGCTTTCAATTCAATTCAATTCAATTTTATTATAGTGTCAAATCACAACAAGTTGTCTCAAGACACTTTACAACCAACAAAGATCCACCCAGAGCAAGCAACATTGCGACAATGGTAACGAAAAACTCCCCTTTAGGAAGAAACGTCAGGCAGAACCCGACTCTAGGGTGGGCGGCCATCTGCCTCGACCGTGTCGGGGGGGGGGGGGGGGGGGGGTAGAGGGAGAGAGAGAGAGATAGACAGAGAGAAAAGACAGAGAATAGGCAGGTGGGCTCCGTGGAGGGGTCTGGTCCACATCTGGTCCAGGTCGAGCTCTGTGAGGCCGGGTCCAGGTCACACTTCTGGTGGGCTCCATGAAGAGGCCTGATCCACGGTCACACTCGGCAGTCAGTTGGGGGTTAATATTAGAGGTCCACAGAACTGCGACGGGGAGGACGAAAAGAGACTCCGGGGAGAGATTCCCCGGATGCTGGATTAGTGGCAGGCCTTACTGGAGCCTATATAGTGTATATTACAAGTACTGCTGGGAGACAAACCCACACAACAATGTACGACCATGGTATCCAGCTAGACCCGGAGACAAGTCTGGCCATAGGCTTTGTCGTAGAGAAAGGTTTTCAACCTTGTCTTGAATGTGCAGAGCGTGTCAGCCCCACGGACCGAAGCCGGGAGAAGGTTCCACAGCTGCGGTGCCTGGGACCTAAACGCCCTGCCTCCTATTGTAACTTTTGATATTTTTGGAACAGTAAGCATGTTTGCATATTGCAAACGCACTGCTGTTCTATTTGGTTTGTAGGGATCAATGAGATCCTTGAGATATTGTGGTGCCTGACCATTGAGGGCTTTGTAAGTGAGAAGAAGAACTTTGAACTCTATTCTGTATTTGACCGGGAGCCAGTGTAGGGAGGCCAGTGAAGGAGTGATATGGTCTCTTCTTCTGGTACCTGTCAACACACGCGCCGCAGCATTTTGAACTAACTGTAGGCTTTTCAGAGACTTGCCTGGGCAGCCTGATAATAGCGAATTGCAGTAGTCCAGCCTTGAGGTGACGAAGGCGTGGACAAGTTTTTCTGCGTCATTTTTGGACAGGATGTGCCTGACCTTTGCAATATTTCGCAGGTGAAAGAAAGCATTCTTTGAGATTTGTTTGATATGAGATTTGAAAGACAAGTCTTGATCAAAGGTAACCCCCAGATTCCTCACAGTGGCCTTGGAGGCCAAAGTAATGCCATCTAGAGAAAAGTTCCCATCGACCAACTTGTCTCTCAGGGGCTTAGGGCCGATCACGATAACTTCCGTTTTGTTAGAGTTGAGGAGTAGGTAATTACCTGCCATCCAACTCTTTATGTCTTTAAGACATGCTTGAAGTTTGACTAGTTGGTCCGTTTCGTTCGGTTTCATCGATAGATATAGTTGAGTGTCGTCTGCGTAACAATGGAAATCTATGGAGTGTTCCCTGATGATGTTGCCCAGAGGGAGCATATATAAAGAGAAGAGTATTGGTCCAAGCACAGAGCCTTGTGGGACTCCGTATTTGACCTTTTCACGTGTAGAGGAGCCATTATTGACCTCTACAAACTGAAAACGATCAGACAGATAGGACTCGAACCATTTCAGTGCGGCACCCCTGATGCCAACCAGATGTTCCAGTCTCTGTAGCAGAATGTGGTGGTCAATAGTGTCGAATGCAGCACTAAGGTCCAGCAACACCAGTACGGAGAGGAGGTTATTATCTGCTGCAGTCAGGAGGTCATTTGTAACTCTCAGCAGGGCCGTCTCAGTGCTATGGTTAGCTCTGAAGCCCGACTGAAAACCTTCTAATATATTGTTGTTTTGTAGAAAGTCACACAACTGTTTGGCGACCGCTTTCTCGAGAATTTTGGAGAGAAACGGAAGGTTCGATATAGGTCTATAGCTAGCTAGAATGCCTGCATCAAGAGTAGGCTTTTTGAGTAGAGGTTTGATTACCGCTACCTTGAAAGATTGTGGCACGTAGCCTGTCACCAAAGACATATTGATCATATTGAGTAGGCATGTACCAACCGGAGGCAGGACCTCTTTGAGTAATCTAGTCGGAACTGGATCCAGGGTACATGTCGTTGATTTTGAAGAAGATATCATTGAAGTGAACTCAGAGAGCTCGATTGGAGAGAGACTATCCATATATATATTTGGGTCTGCGGCCACCTCTGAGACCACCATATTTGGTGGCAGTCCAGTGGGAGCCGAGAGTAGTTGTAGATCAATTTGATCTCTGATAGTTTCTATTTTGCCATTGAAGAACCTCATGAAATCGCTACTATTGAGAGTCGTAGGAATCCGTGGGTCCGTGGAATCACGGCTTTTTGTCAGTTTTGCCAAAGTATCAAAAAGAAACTTTGGGTTACTTTTGTTTCCCTCTATTAGGGATGAATAATAAGTGAATAATAAGTGGCTCTGGCCGTGTCGAGAGCCTTTTTGTATATTTTGAGGCTATTCTGCCAGTCTATACATGATTCTTTCTGTTTGGTTGAACGCCATTTCTTTTCGAGTTTGCGAGACGTTCGCTTGAGGTTTCTAGTTTCCGAGTTGTACCATGGGGCTAGCCTTTGTTGCTTTATTACCTTCCTTTTCAGGGGAGCAACAGAGTCTAGCGTAGTTTGAAATGAGCATGTGACACTATCAACAAGTTGATCGAGTTGATGAGAACTATATGTGTGAAGGTCCTCTATTTTGTTGAAATATACCGAGTTGATGGCTGATGGAACCATTTCCTTGAATTTGCTTACAGCACTCTCGGATATACTTCTGCCAAGGACATTTTTGTCCAGTGGTGTATAATCGATCAATGTAAAATCGAAGGTGATCAGATAATGATCAGAGAGATCACGGTTTTCTGGAAAAACTGTGAGGTGCTCTATTGCAATACCATAGACCAGAATGAGGTCAAGGGTATGGTTGTGAATGTGTGTAGGTTTGTCTACACATTGAGAGAAACCGATTGAATCAATCAATGAGATGAACGCTCTATTCAAGCTATCAGTTCCTATGTCCGCGTGAATATTGAAATCACCAATTATGATGATTTTATTAGACTCGAGAACTAGACTTGATAGAAATTCTGAAAACTCTGATAAAAATTGTGTGTAAGCGCCGGGGGGGCGGTACACTGTAATGACTATCAGCGGCTGTATTGATTTCCAGCTTGTGTGTGAAAGGTTGAGAATCAAGCTTTCAAATGATTTGTATGTAGCTCTAGCTCTAAGACTAATTGCTAGGCCTGTATTGAAGATAGCAGCCACTCCACCTCCAGTTTTCCCATTGTCTCTAGGTATATGTGCATTGGTGTGACTTGGTGGGGTGGCTGTATTTAAGCTAACATATTCTTGCTCACCTAGCCAAGTTTCAGTCAGAAAAAATATATCAAGACAATTGTCTGATATAATTTCATTGACTAATGTTCCTTTTTTGCGTAGAGATCTAATATTTAGAAATCCACATTTGATATTTGTGTCTTGTGGTACAACTGTATTGGTCTTGATTTGTATCAAGTTTGTATGTACAGCTCCTATTTCCTTTTGCTTTTGTTTGTGCAGCCTATATGGTTTGTTCAGCCTGTACAGAGACTGTATAGTTTGTATAGTTCTGATTTGTGGGACAGGTTGGGTAGGCGGCTGCACTGGAGGAAGCACAGAGAGCTGTGTAGGACTGCAACTCTGTTTCCTGGTCCCAACTCTGGGTGGTCATGATAATCTATCTATAAAATCGTCCATATTTCTAGAGATGAGCTTTGCACCGTCCCAGGTTGGATGTATGCAGTCTCTCTCTATCAGACCAGTATTCCCCTCAAAGGTTTCCCAATGATTTACAAAGCTCACGTTATTATCTGGACACCACCTAGACAACCAGTTGTTGAGTTGGCGCATACGGCTAAACATGTCATCATTGCTCATGTTTGGCAGGGGACCAGAGAAAATTACAGAGTCCGACATTGTCTTTGCGTATGTGCAAACTGACTCAATATTTATCTTCGTAATCTCAGATTTCCGAAGTCGAGTGTCGTTGCCCCCGCAGTGAATTACAATCCTATCATAGCGATTACATTTACTTTTAGCAATAAGTTTCAGATTTGATTCGATGTCGCCAGCTCTGGCCCCGGGGATGCATTTGACTATGGTTCCTGGAGTCTTTAAATTCACGTTTCTCATTATAGAACTACCGATAACCAGAGTTGTATTCTTAATGACACGCCGCTGCTTGCGTTGCGGGCCATCAAGTGGAACTGAAGGCTCACCGTTACACTCAACGGGTATAACAGTGAGTGGGGAAAAACTGTTTGAAACGTGAAGTGGTTGGTGTCCCGTGTGCTTTTGTTTACTTCCACGCTTTCGACCAGTAGCAGCCACCTTGGCCCAGCCGTCCTGTTTGTGGGAGCCCCGACCACCCGCGGTCACCGGCGACGGCATGCCCGTCCCCGTCAACCGCGAATGGTGGTGGGCTCCCCGTGGTTGTGTGTGAGCTAGGCTAACGTTTGCACCGCTAGCCAGAATTGCCTCCAACTCGCCGAGCCTCCCCTCCAGCACCGCAAACAAGCTGCATTTGATGCACATGTCCGAAGCAACAAAGGCGTCAGGGCTGTAACTATACATATTGCATACGGCGCAGGAGAGAGAGCTAGAGCGAGAGGAAAGTCCGCCGGGAGGGAAGGGGTGGTGTTGGCGGAAAGCCATCACAATCGCCCGGCTGAGCCGACAGAATGAGACGCTCGCCCCGCCAAACAACCAGCCCGAGTAGCGATAAGATCGCCACAGAGTAGGATAGTTAACAGTGACAGTGTGTGTCTAAACCACAGCAGCGCAATACAATAATGTTTGGTGTTTGTCCCGTTCGTGCTGCTGACAACAAAGCTGTCAGACAGCAGACGGGCAACACAGGAAATGACGCAACAGGCTTACCGTCTCCGAAATGGGTCCGATGATTGCTGTGTTGTATGTTTTTGTGTTGTATGCTTTGATTATTTTAAGCATTTGAAGTGGTCAAACTAGCGATACGTTCAGAAGCATCTTTCACACGGTTTCACAAATCACACAATCACACAACTTGACCATACAAACAATTTCAGCTATGAGATTTTATTTGGCTTTAATCCATGAAGAGGTGATGGGGTGGTTTGATAAAACCATCGAAGGACAATATGCTTTCCGAAGAGTTACCACAAATGTTAATAACATTTCAAAAATAGTGCATTTGTTGTTTCTGCGCTGCAGTTTTCTGTTGTTGCACTACAGTGTGTTTGGAGCCCAGTCGGCTGTAGCAATTGATTTGGGGTGTGGAGGAGAAGGACTTGGAGAGTTTTGTTGATGGACAGTTGGTACTCTAAAGGTCAGCAGCGTGGAATTGCAGCCAGAGCCGTTGCAATTTCAAATGTCCAGATTGGGCATGATAATCTTGGGCAGTTAAAGAAGTGACTGTGACTTATTCCAACCAGTTCCTTTCCCCTCCATCAGGCGCCCCGGCTGGCCAGGGGTACCTACCCTAGGGGACACGGGGAGAACATGCAAACTCCACACAGAAAGGCCCTTTCCCCAACCCCGCCTTCGGGTATGGGCACTGATGACGCGGAGGAGGAAACACGCCGTCAGCACCCACAGCGTCCCGAGCGGGAATCGAACCCAGGACCTTCTAGCTGTGAGGCGACAGCGCTACCAACTGTGCCACCGTGCCTCTGAAAAACCTTATCTTGACGTGGGTTCAAATCTGGCTCACAAACGTATAGTAGTTAACTCAGTTAATTTCCTTGTACAGAGAGAAATATCGATAATATTTGAAGAATGTTTCTAAAAACAAATTGTTTGGCGAGTGGCGACTAATGCTTGCATTGAAAACGTGACGATGACTCAGGAAACGGAAAATCTGAACGGTAAAAACAGCAATATTCCGTTTCAAATATCTTCATAAAGACATAGTTACCAACATCAGTGTTGGAACTAACGCCCCTTACATTAAGCACTTTACATAACAAAACTACTTTTAGCTGTAACTTGTAACGTAACTATTTACATTTTCCCATTCAATAACGCCGTTATAGTTACTGTATTTTCAATGGGTGAGTTAGTAGTTACCCACGTTATGTAATGTAATCCAAAAGAACCGTCTCTGAGTACGCTCCCAGAGTGAAACACATTTTTTATAAAGTAAAGTTACTTTCATAATTCAGTAACTATAAGTAATTAGTTACTTTTTCAGACTAGTAAATATAACTATAAGTAATTACTTTTTAAAAGTAACTTGAACATCACTGGACAACATACATAGCCTACATACGAAATAAACAGGTATAGGTCTACAATGAAATGATGAATACAAACAAATACATATGGGGTGAATTCCCATAACTGTTTCACAAGCAAGGCTGCAGCCTTAAATACAGTACGGTATGTAAGAAGCCCACACCTCCCCAGGAGTACTGCTCCATATCACGCACACTCGCACAGCGCGGATCATCCGCAGGGTTTTAGCTTACTTCACCCTTTTAGTGAGTATAGGGGCTTCCAAAATCTTCCCCGAAATCCTTAAGTTTATCTTTGAGTATAAATCGAATTCTTTCCAAGTGTGCAAAAACAGCAATACAGTTCCTAAATCAAGGTGTATTTTTTTTTGGTCGCGGTATAAACGTTTCAGACAGCTAGGGCCCTCGCTAAATGATGCTCCGTGACACCGTGCAGAACTCCTGATCTACATACTAAGCTGCAGCATTCGGCTTTATATTCATACCGTGTTGTACACAACCTAAACATTAGCATCTCTTTTTTCAATCCCCCCAATACATACACCCCCCACCCCTCGTCAAGTGCTGAAAAACAAAAGAAGCTGTGTCAAAAGAAAAACCTAAACCTTAAATTATATATATACATACATACAGTATATCTTTGCTGTCAGGTGGAAACTCCAAAATGTTCATTTTTCAGGAAATGAAAAATATAAGATTTTCAGGATATTAAGAAAACCTTATATTTTTAAAACAAAGCAATACAGCCTCATCAAAGTTTGTGTTGTAATTGTAACTTTATATATTGTCAATTACTTCCATGAGAGGGGGAGAGGTGGTGGAGTTAGTTGCTTTAGCAGACATTTTGAGGGTCCAATGGAGTTAAGAGGTTTTGTCCAAAGCACTTTTTACTACTTTCCACATTGGTTCAATATTTTCGAAACAACACTAGAGACGTAAAGGGTGTTCAAATAGGACTGATTTATGCCCCCCAAAAAATCTAAAAACCTCAAAAATGGAGTTATGAGGTTTCCTCCCGACAGCAGAGATATGCGTTTTATTTTATTTTATTATTCTGATTTGTCTGTAATGTCATGCGGTACTCACTCCTCATGCGGGATGTACTTTTCACGGAGGAGGAGGAGGCATGGGGTGTTTGGGGCTGCTTCAGTGGGGGAGAGGTACAGTATAGGGTGCTATTTTCTGCTGATGTTACAGAGGCAGAGAAACTGTGAGGTAGACAGAAAGAACTCTTGAGGCTGCGCTGTGAATCCAAGGTTACCAGGAAAGGAGCAAGCTGCTGCGTCTTCAGAGAGAGGAGGCAGCGTTTTGATTAAGACGGTTAAGGAAAGTACGACGACCAGGCCCGCGTGGACGAGAGCACATCCATTATTTAATGGAAAACTGCCAAAATTGTATTATTTAACGAGGTTGAGTGGGAGCTCGTTCTCATTTTAACATGGAAATAATGATAACGCATTGTTCATTAACATGTTGACTAAAGAACCAGGGGTGTAGCACCAAATCCTGGGCCCTGGGGACAAGCAATCTTTGTGGGCCCCACACAGACATTTTTTTGTGTTTTATTTTTATTTTTAATTCAGGGTTACGGTCCCCCCCCCAGTCCGATGTCCCTGCTAAGAACACATTTATTTGTGGTCTCACGGCCACAGTTCACATCAGAGTAGTACTCGGCACAACAAGTCGATTGCAGGCAACTATATACTCGCAAAAGAATTCCAACACGTATCATACAGACAGTATATGTGCTGCAACATCGTGAAACTAGCAAACTTGTGTGACTTGCCATGATGAATCACAAGCAATGCTGTCAGTCGGTTTCCTACAAGCAGAGATGGAGTAATTTACACCGCCGCCACTTTTCTCTGCAACACCCAGAAGCGGTTTAATCTGGAGGTGAATCTTTGATGTAAACTGTTGAGTGCTGCTATAAGACTGATAGCATGAATGCACGATAAGGTCACAGCAAGCAGAGCACTAACAGGGGTGACTTCTAGACCGCATTTCAACTTTAATCTTATATGATGGAAAACTACTATATACTTGTACTATCCACATCTATCCTACTATTAATGCGCCATGTCTCTGCGTGCGTGCGTGCATGTCTGCGTCTGTGTACGGTTGCAATGCACGTAACTCGAGAACCATTTGCCCCACCGACTTCATCTTCGACACACGCGTTATACACCCCCACAGGGAGTGTAGTGCCCGGTATCGAGTATCAGACTACATTAACATGTCTCTCCTCACTTGGCTTGCAGCTATTGGCCGGACGCTGATCCCTCGCTACTTCAGCACGGTGTTTGAGGGCGGCGTGACGGAGCTCCACTACATCCTCAAGCACTCCAAGGAGTCTTTCCACAACTCCTGCATCACGGTGGACTGTGACCAGTGCACCATGGTGACCCAGCACGGGAAGCCCATGTTTACAAAGGTAGGAGGAGGAGCTGCTTGGTGTGCACCACTGTTGTTTTTGACAGCAACTTTTGATTTTTAGTTTTAGTCGTAGTTGAACTTGAATGGTTTTCACTTAGTTTAAGTCACATTTTAGTCACCTGGAATGTTTTAGTGTTTAGTCTAGATTTAGTCGACTAAATGTCACACGATTTTAGTCGACTATAAATCTGCAGTTGATTTAGTCGACGCAAAGGCATTTTGGCGGGCCTTGATGCCGTCGTAATGATGTACTTCACTTGAATATTTCCAATTTCCAAATACTTTTACTTCTACTCCACTACATCTCGGATCCAAATATTGTACTTTTATTCTACTTTAGTAACTTTAGTTACTACCGGTAGTTACTTTGTTTCATTTTGATTATTATTACAAAACATAATTATGCTAACCACTTCAGCCCTATATACATTTCGGGCCATTTGAAAATAGCCGATCTACAAGTAGATCTGCTATTTTCAAAATACTTTCATACATTGAGCAAACTTATGGGACATTCTGCACAATGAGTACTTTAACTTTTGGTACTTTGTCTTTAAGTACATTTTGACACCAATACTTTTCTAATTTTACTCAAGTACATGATGAATTTCTAACTATTACTTGTAACTAGAGTATTTCTATATTGTAATATTGATCCTTAACCCATTCTGGGCCGGGAACCCCACTTGGTGTTTATAGCATTATGTCATACTTTAGCTATTGAAAAATAGCAGATCTACAAGCTCATGAACTTGTAGGTCCCTGGAACAACATATTTTCGGGGGGGGGGGTCGGTGGCCAATTACATATAGTTTTTGGGGTCTTTGACATGAAATATTTTGAGAACCACTGACATAGAAACATAGGTTTTTCAGAAAACTGTCAGGATTTAGAAGACATTTGTAGAATCGATGGTAGGTCTAAATGGGTTAAGTTAAAAAAATGTGCGTACTTTCTCACCACTGGTAGGAGGAGGTGACCCCTACAACTGTCCCTGATCCGTGTTGTGAATAATTGATCGCAGGATGTAATAATAATGGACCATGCAAGACGCGTAATGGTGAAAGATCAAAACTGACTCCACGCTTGCTTTTTTTCGGGGGTGGGAGGTCCGTATACTCAGTGCTCACCAAGCATCTTAAGTGTGAGCATTGCTGGAGTGACGTTTAACCAGAGAGAGAGAGAGAGAGAGAGAGAAAGAAAGAAAGAGAGAGAGAGTTGCTTGCAAATCACATACTGTAGGTGAGATAATTTAACCACAAACAAACAACCTCACCTCTCAAACTATAAAAGCAGTAAGAAGAACAGAAAACAGGCCTTCCCGTTTAAATCCATTTGGTTCCTCTCTACACTGAGTGTGTGTGTGTGTGTGTGTGTGTGTGTGTGTGTGTGTGTGTGTGTGTGTGTGTGTGTGTGTGTGTGTGTGTGTGTGTGTGTGTGTGTGTGTGTGTGTGTGTGTGTGTGTGTGTGTGTGTGTGTGTGTGTGTGTGTGTGTGCGCGTATCTGGTCTAGTAGATCTGTGATACAGATGGCTTGCTGGGTTTCGGCCTGTTCCTCTGCTGACTGCTGCTTAAATGAATGGGAGCCCAGGCACCTTGTCAGCGCTGAGCGGCTGGAGCTAAAGGGATTCCATGTCCTCTGTACCATGAACACAGAGATGTGCAGCACTGACTTTCATATTGGCCTGACATTAAACCACTACACCGCCCTTTATTTTCAGGAGTCGGAAATTATGCACTGGGCTCTTTTGTGTGAGAATCTCTCTCTCTCTCTCTCTCTCTCTGTCTCTCTCTCTCTCTCTCTCTGTCTCTCTCTCTCTGGGTTAGGGGTGTAACGGCATCGACGTGTCGATTTTTAATTCCATCAATCAAAGTATATTGACATAAACGGCAACATATATCGTTTGATTTTGTGTCGTTTTGCAATGCAAACCATCGATTGTATCGATACTAAAGTACTTATTTTAGTTCACAAATTTTAGAAGAAATACTGTATGTGTTCAAATACAGTGTGTGTGTGTGTGTGTGTGTTGTGTGTGTGTGTGCGTGTGCGTGTGTGTGTATCCGATCGCGTATCAATATTATATCCATATCATATGATATTACACAGGATATTGTCGTCAGTGATTTTGGACATTGTACTATTGTGACATGGGTCATAGGAGGGCCTAAATGTTCTATAAAAATATAAATATCGGATCGGGAAAAAATAGCTCTCGGCAGATATTCAAAATGAGTATATGTATACTGTACAGACTTGTGTACAGTATAGGTCCTGTGAACAGAGAGCTTAAATCTGCGTCTGGCAGCGCTGTTCTCTTTTCATCTTCGCCTAAATTGGACGAGAAGAATTAATTCATTAGAAAAAAAAGAAGGAATTCCAATAACTGAGCCTGTTCTCCCAGAGCGCCTAGCAGCAGCCTGCTCTCCACAGGCACCCGTCTAAAGCAGAGCTCACTCTACCAAGCTCTCTCTCTTTCTCATTCCCCTTTCTGTCCTTCAATCTCTCTCTCTCTCTCTCTCTCTCTCTCTCTCTCTCTCTCTCTCTCCTTGCTTTCTCCTCTCGCTCTCTCATCCTACAGCCTCATTCCCCTCCCTCCTCCCCTCTCTCATCCCCCACTCCTTCTCATTGCACCCTCCCCAACACACACGCACACACGCACGCACGCACGCACGCACGCACGCACGCACGCACGCACGCACGCACGCACGCACGCACGCACGCACGCACGCACGCACACACACACACACACACACACCACGCTCCCCGCATCCTTCATCCCTAGAGAAATCATCCCTAGCTACCCAGTCGCTCTGCCTCTCTCTCTCTCTCTCTCTCTCTGCCTCTTGTCTCGTTCCCTCTCGTCTCCCACTCTCTTGTTATCTCTGTCTGTCTGCCTGCCTGTCTGCCTGCCTGCCTGCCTGTCTGCCTGCCTGTCTGCCTGCCTGCCTGCCTGCCTGCCTGCATGCCTGCCTGCCTGTCTGTCTGTCTGTCTGTCTGTCTGTCTGTCTGTCACATTCTGTCTCCACACCTCTCTCTCTGTGTCTCTGCCCCTCCCATCTGTCCATGTTTCCTCTCGGGGGGTGGTGGGCGGGTGGACTGGCCGCGGTCCCGCTTGGGGAATATTCCGCCGCCGTGACCCCCGAGCTGCGGGCACGGTGCTGTGGGAGAGGATTTAGGGGGTGGAGTGAGCAGTGTTGCCAGTGTAGCGGGGGGGACGATGGGTGCTAAGGACGGGGTGTATATCGCTGACAGGGTCCCCCCGGGCACAGGAAGTCAGCTGGTGAGTGGCTATAGCATGCCAGCGAGCAGTTAGTATGTCCCGCCCCGGGGGAGCCAATGAGCTGGAAGACATCACCAGGATTCTCCGGGTTATGCGAGTTTTCAGCAGTTGTTTTCGTCGACTAATACTATGACGAAAAATGTTCGTCGACTACCTTTTCAAAGCTGACGAAAACTAAATGGAAACTACATGAAAACGAAGCTATGATGACTAAAACAAAGACAAAAATGTTAGGAAGGGACTAGTGGATAAGGTCTAGTGGACAAGGTCCACTAGTCAAGGACAAGGTCATTTTACACTTGGTTGCATGCTGACAATAGCCAATCTACAAGCTTGTAGATCGTCTATTTTCAGCAAGTGAAAAAAAAAACAGCCATTATGACGGCATCGAGGCCTGCCTAAACACATTTTGTTTGACTAAATCAACCGTATATTTAGTCGACTAAAATCTTATGATATTTAGTTGCCTAAAACTAGACTAACACTAAAACATTCCAGGTGACTAAAATGTGACTCAAACTAAATGAAAACTATTCAAGAGACTATGACTAAATCTAAAATCGAAAGGTGCTGCCAAAAAGAACACTGGTTTACTGTGTGTGTGTGTGTGTGTGTGTGTGTGTGTGTGTGTGTGTGTGTGTGTGTGTGTGTGTGTGTGTGTGTGTGTGTGTGTGTGTGTGTGTGTGTGTGTGTGTGTGTGTGTGTGTGTGTGTGTGTGTGTGTGTGGAAGGGGGGTGGGGGGTGTGGGGATGGTGAGGTGTTGATGGGGTGACACGGTGGTGTTACTTTTGATCTGACCCAACCGGGGCCCTTCCGGCCCAGAGAGCCACACGCCACCACCTCTTATTGGGAGCCCCCAGCGGGGCCCCCAGCAGGGTCCCTGTGCGACGGGGCCCCCAGCAGGGTCCCTGTGCGGCGGGGCAGCGGGTGTCAGCTCGGAGAGCACGACCCTGGTTAGCCTGTTTAGACCTGAGGTCCATTCTACAAATGCCTTCTAAACCCTGACAAAGTTGTCTGAAAAACCTCATGTTTCTATATCAGTGGTGCTCAAACTGTTTCATGTCAAGGAGCCCCAAGCTCGTAGAGCTTGTAGATCTTTTTTCAATAGCTAAAAGTATAACGTAATGCTTAAAACACCAAAAGGGGTTCCCGTACAGAATGTGCTAGTGTTGAGGCTGGAGGCTTCAGAAGCCATGGGGATGGAGCTACAAAACAAACAAAACAGATCTTCAGTGCTTATGACAAAGTGGTCCCAGCTGTTAAAGAACCTCCATGCAGTTGATCTTTGCTTTGCAGTGAGAAGAGGAAGATTTAGTATTTCTATGGTCATATTATTGGTCTACAGTGAGAATTACTTATTTGCGACCAATGTAAATGCTTGGTATTCATCGTTCTCGTGTAATATTGATTGAATTATATCTGTTGCACATTCATTCATTCACACTCTATTGATTATTTCCTGGGTTGATTTATTCCTCTCTATTGACGTATCGTCATTTTGATCAGTTGTTAAATCACGTGTATAAGAACCGAGGTGTGAAAGCTGCTTATATTTATTGGTACTAGTCACCTGGAATGTTTTAGTGTTTAGTCTACTTTTAGTCGACTTTAATGTCATACGATTTTAGTCGACTAAATCTACGGTTGATTTAGTCGACTAAAATGTGTTTTGGCAGGCCTTGATGCCGTCGTAATGGCTGTTTTTACATTTGCTGAAAATCTACAAGCTCACAACCAACACTGGTGCACTACTGTTGTAGGCTATACATATATACACACACAATTTGGTGATGTTCACTTCTTGGATTCTAAACAGACATGTCAAGTGTCCCGACTCCAGAGGAGCCTGCATGGTGGCGTAATTCTCTGCTGGTCCTCGGAGTCCGAGCTCCCCTGATCCAGTCCCCGGTGAGGGAGATTTATGACCCTGCTCTTAAATCGATGGGGACTCTCTTTGAGGGGCCGTACCTTTTTAATGGCCCCGCTTTTAATTCAAGGGGACTTCAGACTCCTTCAGCCGCTTTCATTTTCATTTGGGAACGTTGTTTTGTTTGTATGAATACTGTCTATGGTACATTTTAAAAGTAATGTCAGATTTTCTCATAGAACTTTCCACTGTAATGCATTGTTTTTGTTCCATGCTGCTATATGTCATGGTGTGGTGTGGACATATATTACAGTAGGTATATAGTCTACTGTTGACCAGTGTTCCACAGGGGTCAACAAAGGTATAACGTAATGTACAGTATTTACGGTTGAAGTGGTTAAAAAATGTATACTATATATAGGCAAAGATGAAAAGGCTTGGCTAATAGAGTGAATGAGTGGAGTACAGTTGGAATCATCATCGTCAGTTTTCGACCGTGGTTTTTTGGGGGATCTGATTTGATATGATATAGTACTTTATTGTCAGTTCACACTGAAATTTGTCTTGTGACCCAGCAGCCAAGTATGCAGAACACATACTGTACAGTATACACACATTTAACATAAACACAAAGAACAAGACAATTTACATAAAGACAAGAGCAATACCTCTATAATCCTCTCTTTTAGCCTCTCGGCTAATCTTCCCGAGAGTCCAGTCCAGGAATAATTTAAAACATTTACAGAATACATTACATTACATTACAAAATACATTGCATTTCAGAAAATACGTTACAAAATACACTGATGCTAAAAGACAACAGTCAATTATCACAGCGTATAACAAAAGTACCTATACCTGTAGTCCTCTACTACCTCATCCGCACACACACTCTCACACACACACGTCGCACACACACACACACACACACACACACGCACACGCACATGGACTATATGCAAGGCAGGGTCGTCCTCTTCCCTGACCGCATACCAACATGCCATCCCGATTCCCCACTTCCTGCCTACTGATGCGTGTGTCCCTATAGCGATGACATCAGGGAACGACAGTTTTCTATATCTCTGCATTGTCTGCTTTGAGGCAGGGTTCCAGAGAAGAAGGGAAGATATAACCTCATTGTCAGCTCCGTAGCAGTGGCCGGCAAACTGTGTTCTTCTGGATCGGACTAGTGAAGAAACACGGGGAAGGTTGCCGTATATTAGAGACGTCGATTGGTGGCTCTTCCAAGAGAGATTTTGCGCTCTCATTAGTATATTAGTTTAGTTAGTGTGTTAGTCACGCCTCCGTCATGCCTTGTGACATCACACCTCCATATATGGTAACGCCTTGGGTCATCACGCCTTGTGACACGTCACGCCACCATATATAGCCGTCTCCATATATGAAGATCACGACACTGACCTCATCTAACCCTGGATAACCAACCATTCATGGAGAAGACTGGATCATCACCTAGATCTGCATATATGGAGCTGGACAGCAACTCTACATCTGACCCCAAACCTCAAACCCTTAGAGCTCCATATATGGAGCTGACCTGTTCTGACATTCCGTATGTTGATCCTTCACAACCCCGTCCTTCCTGTACTGACATTCCATATGTTGATCTGACCTCATCAAACCCTGTATACACACTATATATGGCCAGTACAGAATTCATTCCATATGTTGATCTGACCCCCCATGCCAAAGCGCCAGCGCTCGCCCAGCAGTCTGCTGTCACCCAGGCAGATGCGTGCACGTGACCTCGCCCTTTAGGCCTGGGCGCTTCTCGTCCTAAAGGGCGTCTTATTGGTAGGCTATATATATATATATACCGGTGTATATATATATATATATAGTGTAAGTGTCATCCAGCCGTTCCTCTAATAATATACCATATTGGGACCCAGAATATGTGGGTCGCAACTCACAAACCAGTTTCTATGGGTTGTGAACTTATTTCAAAAGATTAAAAAATACCCCCAAATATTTTTCACATATATTTTCACTTTATTTTTAAGTTAAAAACAAATTCAAACGCTTTTCTCCCTCGAAAGAATTCCATATAAATAAACAAATAAATAAATACAAATCTATTTATTAAAAGGGGAAAGAATACTGGCGTCCTGGGGGAACATAAGACGTCTCTTTTGGACGTCAAACCTAAAAGGTTTGGGAACCAGTGCTGTAGAGAGTATTGGTTCTACTACTGAGGCAAAGGTAAAGCACCCTTTATCCTATTTAGACATGTCAAGGACCCCCACAAATATATGTAATTGGCTGCCGACCCCCATCTAAAAATATGTTGCCTGTAGCTTTCCTGCTGTCATTTATACATTGTCCACTACAGTGTCTTGACATTTTAACTGTGCTTTACCTGACAAGGGTATCTTTGAAAGACGCTTAGACCTTCATCAGGACAGACAATTGTCAACATTGTCTGTCAGGTGAAGGTCTAAGCGACCGAAACGTCGACCAAATAAAGAGAAACATTTTTTGGCAAGTGTCTGACAGTGTGCAGGACCTCTTCTTTGTCTTTCAAATATACCCTTGTCAGGTAAAGCACAGTTAGAATTTCAAGACACTGTAGTGGACAATGTATAAATGACAGCAGGAAAGCTACAGGCAAAGACAGCGAAACAGAAAGGAATCAATAGGAGTGTAAGTGGTTGGCACAATACTGTTTAAGTCAGTGTATAGTGTGCCGTATCTGGAAAATGAAAAATAATAAATTGTTCCACCTTTTAAACATACAGTAGCCCTATAGTAATTTAAATAATTTCTCTGCTGGGGGGGGGAGTCAGGGGGGTCCAACAAAAATGCTTATTTCTTTCACTAATTGTTCCATATTGAAATGATAAAATAATAAGGGGTCTCAGGGGCCCACAGCTCATCAAAGCCAATGACCTGCACGTAAATGTAAGCCTTCATTTCCACCTAAACAGTAGAGTGTATATGTGTGGGGCTTTTAGCCGACTGCTTAGGATCTGCTCTTTACACTCAATTCCCCTCATTCACGTCCATCTTTATTCATTACACACTAAGGACATTCTTCTTGTGAAATAATGAAACATTCTACCACAGGTCGTTTCGAGGAAGCAATCTGATTGGTTGAAACAGCCTTCTAGCCGTGGGTTAAACCAGCACCGTTCAATGTATATATACACACCTAACTTCATTTTGGAAGTAAACTCTACCTGTATATTATATACTTAACTTTATTTTGTAAAGTAAACTGTACCTAACTTGTTTTTGGAAGGGAACTGTACCTACAGTCTGTCTACTACATGTATAGGCTACCTCACTTTATTTCGGAAGGAAACTACCTACGGTGTGTGGTTGTGCGTGTGCGTGTGAATGCATGTGTGCGTGCGTACAGTAAATATACACCTATACAACTTCCATGGGGGTGAACTAATTTAAGACTGCACCATGAACCCATTTATATCCTGCCAGACATTTTGCACAGCTGCATTTGAAAGCAGAGATAGCAGCTAGCCAGGAGAAAAGCATGCAAGGGGCCGAGATATCCAGTGTACCGAGGAGACATTTTTTGGGAGCAAAAGCTTTCTCTTGTACATTTTGTTTGTTTGTTTGTGTGTTTGTTTTTTAGTTTGTTTGTCTTTTGCAGCTACGCTGGAGTGAGCAGAGGAGCATGTGGGTGGGGGGGGGGTTCACTTGGTTAGGTTGGGGGCGGGTGGGTGAATGGATGGACGGATGGTGGGGGGCAGTGGGAGGGGGGGGGGGGTCTGTATATGCCCGCCAGCCTCTTTCTTGTTGATCCTCAGGAGACCATCTGCGCTGGGGGCATTGATTAGACTGTGTCTGCTGGGATTACATCTTTGCGGTTGCCATGCCAACTAATCAGCTGATTTTTTTCTCCCCCTCTCCTCTCTCTCTCTCTCTCTCTCTCTCTCTCTCTCTAGCTTTCTCTCGGCCTCGCTCTCTCCATCTATCTGGTGATCCGTTTCCCAGTCTCATGCTCTCTCTACTCTCTCTCTCTCTACTCTCTCTCTCTCTACTCTCTCTCTCTCTCTCCGTCTCACTCTGTCTGTCTGTCTGTCTGTCGGTGGTCTGTCTGACTCTCTCTCTCTCTCTCTCTCTCTCTCTCTCTCTCTCTCTCTCTCCCTCTCTGGTTGTCACAGCAACGAAACATGGAGAAGCGCAAGGGCCCCGGCAAGTGCTGAATTCAGCTAAAGGGGCAAAAAAATATGTTTTTTTCCCTCTCTCTCTCTCTCTCTCTCTCTCTCTCTCTCTCTTTGTCTAATTCTCTCCTTTCCTCTCTCTCTCTCTCTCTCTCTCTCTCTCTCTCTCCCTTTCCTCCTAATTGGCAACTCTCTCTGACCTGAAGTTCTTTTGTTTCTGGCGTCGTCAAAACACCCTCATCCTCCTCCAGATTAAATTTATTTTGTTCATTTTATATACGGAGCTGGTTTGGCTGTGAGGCCCAAGGACAGATGCTCTGAATGACGCCAGGCAGGAGGAAATATTGCCACCATCATGGTGTCCTCTAGTCTATAGGCACGCTGCTGTTTCACCATCATGGTGTCCTCTAGTCTATAGGCACGCTGCTGTTTCACCATCATGGTGTCCTCTAGTCTATAGGCACGCTGCTGTTTCACCATCATGGTGTCCTCTAGTCTATAGGCACGCTGCTGTTTCACCATCATGGTGTCCTCTAGTCTGTACGCACGCTGCTGTTTCACCATCATGGTGTCCTCTAGTCTGTACTCACGCTGCTGTTTCACCATCATGGTGTCCTCTAGTCTATACGCACGCTGCTGTTTCACCATCATGGTGTCCTCTAGTCTGTACACACGCTGCTGTTTCACCATCATGGTGTCCTCTAGTCTATACGCACGCTGCTGTTTCACCATCATGGTGTCCTCTAGTCTATACGCACGCTGCTGTTTCACCATCATGGTGTCCTCTAGTCTGTACGCACGCTGCTGTTTCACCATCATGGTGTCCTCTAGTCTGTACGCACGCTGCTGTTTCACCATCATGGTGTCCTCTAGTCTATAGGCACGCTGCTGTTTCACCATCATGGTATCCTCTAGTCTATAGGCACGCTGCTGTTTCACCATCATGGTGTCCTCTAGTCTGTATGCACGCTGCTGTTTCACCATCATGGTGTCCTCTAGTCTGTACGCACGCTGCTGTTTCACCATCATGGTGTCCTCTAGTCTATACGCACGCTGCTGTTTCACCATCATGGTGTCCTCTAGTCTATAGGCACGCTGCTGTTTCACCATCATGGTGTCCTCTAGTCTGTACGCACGCTGCTGTTTCACCATCATGGTGTCCTCTAGTCTGTACGCATGCTGCTGTTTCACCATCATGGTGTCCTCTAGTCTATACGCACGCTGCTGTTTCACCATCATGGTGTCCTCTAGTTCGACTATAAAACTAAGACGAAAAATGTTCGTCGACTATACCTTTTTTTTCACTGACGAAAATGGAAACTGAATGAAAACTAAGCTATGATGACTTAAAACTAAGACTCAATATACTGACAATTTGTCGACAAATAAAAACTAGACTAAAATGTTAGGACAAGATATCCAGTATAAGTCATTCTACACTTGGTTGCATGCTGAAAGTAGGTGTAAAAGTGCAAAATCAGTCATTACGACGGTATCAAGGCACGCCAAAATACATTTTAATCGACTAAATCAACTGTAGATTTAGTCGACTAAAATCGCATGACACTTAGTCGACTAAAACTAGACTAACACTAAAACATTCCAGGTGACTAAAATATAACTAAAACTAAATGAAGTTTCAGTCCAAAGACTATGTCTAAACTAAAATAGAAATTTTCTGCCAAAAATAACACTGTTTCCAAAACACTTTGGGATGTTTTGGGTCGTGGACAAATTTTTTTTATGGGTCACAACTCAAGTAAATATTCACCTTTTTTCCGACATTAATAAAACAATAATAATTAGGGGTTCATGATTATGAAATTATGACCGATATTTTGCAGGGTCATATCTGCCGATACCGATTCTGACCGATTCCGATATTGTACAGAAGACCACAATGGTAACAAGCCTATTGGCCCAATAGGGGCGTGGCCCAAAGCCTGTAAATACAGTATTCAATCAATCAAAAAATTGCATATCATCCGGTCCGGAGGACACGGTCCGGAGGACACCTCATAACTAAAATTTTGAGGTTTTATATATTATTCCATAAATCAGTGCTATTGAACACCCTTTACGTCCGTTTGTTGTTTTGAAAATATTGAACCAATGGAAAGTAGTAAAAAATGCATTGGACAACTCCATTGGACCCTCAAACTAGTGGAGTTAGCTAAAGCAGCTAACTCCAACACCTCTCTCCTTCTCATGCAAGTAATTTTTTTTCTTTTTAATTAAATTTTTATCCCACTATTTTGCAACCCAGTTTTTTCACCCAGTGCCAAATATCTAATGTAATCCTCTGCCAACCTGGGGCTGCTTCTTTTCACCTGACAGGGAGAGGTAGTTTTAGAGACCAGGATTACTGCATGTACCTATAGTGACACGGGGAGAACATGCAAACTCCACACAGAAAGGCCCTTTGGCCAACCCCGCCTCAGGTAGGGCACTGATGACGCAACGCACCCACAGCGTCCCGAGCGGGAATCATCTTCCTCCGCTTATCCAGAGATGCAGTCATGTCAAAACTTGACTATTATAATAACTCCCTCCTTACTGGCCTACCGGTGTGCACACTTAAGCCTCTCCAATTGATCCAAAATGCCGCAGCTCGCCTGGTCTTCAACCAGACAAAATTCTCACACGTCCTCCCCCCTTCTCCGCTCCCTCCACTCATGGCTCCCGGTCGCTGCCCGCACAATACAAAACTCTGATGCTGGCATTCAAAGCAACCAAAGGCATGGCACCCCTATATCTTGCACGTCTGGTCACTAAAAATGCCTGGACAATAAACGCTCCACGCATCCCAAACTCTTCTCCCTTCTGGCTCCAAAACTATGGAATGCACGTCCCATTATAATCAGAACTGCAGACTCACTCCCAACCCACTCTTCCGCCCTAGTCTGAAAACCCACCTCTTCAGACTCCATCTTGACCCGTAGTACTTGCTGTAGCACAAGCCCTCAACTTATGTAACTTAGAGAGCATTTTATGTAGACATAGCACTATATAGTATATATGCGTAGTTTCATTATATAGATATATTCCACTGCTATTGTTCGTAGCTTACGTATTATTCATGATAGCTACAGTAGTATTTATGTATATGAAGTATCGCTATTTTTTATATAAAATAGCAGATCTATAAGCTCACAACGTGGTGTGAAGGCTCTCCGTGTTGTGAGCTTGTGGATCTGCTATTGTCACTACTTTGGGGTAACGAGCAAACATCTAATTTCTCTTTTGGGTTTTGCACTAAAAAGTTTGGGAATCACTATCCTACTATAAATGCGCCACGTCTCTGCGTGCATGCGTGCGTGCGTGTACAGTTGTAATGCACGTAACTTGAGAACTGTTTGCCGTACCGACTTCACATTCGACACACACGTTCCACACCCCCACAGGGAGTACAGTGCCCGGGATTTAGTCGGTCGGACCCACGGTTCTCCAGAACCACCACAAAAGGCTCTAGTCAGGCTCTGCCAGTGGGCCTAATCAGCCTAAATCCCCTCACCTGTGCAATTTCCAGCCTCTGCCTCAGCCAATTGATTGCCATGGCAACTCTACACCTGCAAATTGATTACTTAACCACTCCACTTTTCAGTTAGTTTGCAGAGATCTCCATGTGGGACACAGGACAACGGGTATTATTAGGTTCTCAAGTTGCCTCATTCTCAAGTAGGCTGGTGGCCGACGGGCACGTACAGGTCTAGTACGTCCTAACTTAAGTCCTTGGCTTGAACAAAACCGAAAAAAAAGAAAACACTTCCAGTCATTTGATTGAAATCAAGTCAATACAAGACAGATCCCTTTTTATTTCCTTTGTTCTTTGGATTCATACTTTGTCACAAGGAGGATTGGTGTATATATACAGTAAACAGTACGCAGGTCTAAGTTAGGGATGCCATGATTAATGTGGTATAACGTTGTGTTGTTCTTGTGTTGTGAGATAAACATTCTGCAAGTACCAACCATCATAACAAACGTTGAGTATCGATGTAAATTCGTCATAACGATATTTGGAAGCCTGCACTGGGCCGTGTGCATAAACTGACCACGAGTGGCCTAACAATAGCTGGCTTGACAAAAGAGCTAGCCAAACAACTTGCCACATACTGCTCTGTTTCTCCTGTAGGCTAGGTTTGTCTGTGTCCATGAACTCTCAACTCTGCTATATTTGTTTCCCTGTGTGTGTGCGTGCGTGCGTGCGTTGCGTGTGTGCGTGCGTCAGGTGTGTACTGAGGGTCGGTTGATCCTAGAGTTTGCCTTCGACGACCTGATGAGGATCAAGACGTGGCACTTCACCATCAGGCAGTACCGGGAACTCATCCCCCGCAGCATTCTGGCCATGCACGTGAGTGTGACATCATCAACACAGCCAAACCAAAAGTTATTTTGGTTTGGCTTCGTTCAGACCAGAGTAATATAGTAAGAGAGTGGCGACACTATATAGCGTTGACTCCCATTGTAACAATGGAATGCGGAAATGCTCATTCTATCTCAATGGGATAGTTCCAGCCATAGGAGCAATGTTTGGAACTATATAGCCCATAGGCACCCGCTTTGTGGCGAGATCAAAGCGTGTCGCTATACTCTCCTCCTACTCTACACTCTGGTTCAGACAATGCAGCAGCATAGATGATAAGAACAGTTGATAATGATTATTTTTTTAAAGACGTAAAAAAGATTAATGAAAAGAAGTAGAGTGAAAAAGAGAGCAAGGAGAGAATAAAAATGATTCAAGAGCATCTAGATATAGAAACCTTTAGATACAAAATTGGCCGCCGCAGTTCATTGGAAAGACCTGTATCGCGGATTTGCGGCCGCCATATATGGGAATTGGGTCACGCTGTCACGCAGTCACGCTGTCACGCTGTCACGCTGCCACTCAAAGTGATTACTGGCCAATCACCGTGGGTCAGACACCTCACCTCGGCTGCCTCTTATGAGCCTTCCCGAGCTGAAATCCCGCTAAGATATCGAAAATAGCAGATCTACAAGCTTTCAACGCGTCGCACTGCGACGCGTTGAGAGCTTGTAGATCAGCTATTTTCGAGGCTCAAACCTGCACTCTTTATAGCTACTGGAGATGCGATGTAACGACATGGATTTTGAAACAAATTAGTTCAAGGGGACTTCGGGGGAAAAAAAGCAATTCTCCTGAATGCTGCCTTCCAGTATGGCATGGAAAGGAGTGGCATTTGCGTTTCTTTCAGAATAGTAAATTCTTGGTCTGGAGAGGGCAGTTGTTTTACAGACGGGTAAAAGGGCAGGGGCTGAAGCCCCCTTTGTGTGCACGTCCCTGCAGACGCCCCAGAGTCGGAGGAGGCATCTACGTCTTTATGTATATGGTTCAAAGTGGTCTTGGTTATGAATAGTAACTAGAGTGACTGCTGTGTCTCAGCAGTCGGCACCATGAGGATGTTTTGGAAGTGATTTATAACCACGTTGCATTTAAACGCTAACAAAGCAGTTTGCGGGGATTTATTATTATTTTATTTTTTTACAAACCAATTTATTTGCAGACATCAAAGGACACTGACGATGAAAATGGGTGCTGGGCTGTCGAGGGAGGGAGAGAGAGGGAGAGAGAAAACAAGGTCAAATGAATAATGTGCTTAATTCCTCAAAGTGTGATACACGTTCTATAGTCCCAGGGACTGAGGGGTTTGTTGGGGATGTCTAGCCCCAATTCCCCTGTGCTCCTTAAGACATGTTTAACTGTGACTTGTAGGCTAACATATCTACTATCTCTGCTGTGGAGGAATGCCTAAAATACAATAAAAAACTAAAATACTGTTATTTAGTCATTTAAAAGGGGGGGGGGGGGGATCTTATTTTTCACTCACCCAATTGGGCTTGTAACCACTTAAGCACAACAGTATATATGTAGTCGTACAAGAAAATAGCAACCTTTTGATATTGCAGTGGAAATCACACCGATGAGACAAGAAACACAGAAGGGACGATTACAGACATTACTGTTGTACACATGTCTTAAGCAACACTTTATATTTAACCCCTGTTTACCTGAAGGTATGTTTGAGAGGTAGTTTATTTTCCCCGTGTGTGTAACTCAACCTTATTTTTTGGGGGGGCAAATCTTCATATGAAACCCACAGTATACATTTTAAATTGGCCCCTCTGGGCATTCCCGCTAATTCCTGGAGAGTGAAGAATTGCGGGTCCTCCTGGCCAGATCTTCACACACACACACACAGCCAGGGGAGTGATGTGTGTTGAGCTACGCTTTTGATGGTGAGCTCTGCTAATGAAAGATGAGACGGACTCGGACACATCTGGATCTGGGGAAACGGGAATAGTGCGGATTGAGGGACCTTGCTTGCACTGATGGTGTACAGCACGCACGCACGCACGCACGCACGCACGCACGCACGCACGCACGCACGCACGCACGCACGCGCACGCACACGCACGCACGCACGCACGCACGCACATTGATCGACCTCCTCACACACACACACAGACACAGGCATTTCTGTGCCAGTGTGGTGTAATATTTGAGCAGGTGAATTCATCCTGCCAAAACTTTAATAATTTTGTACAAAACTAAATGTTTTTCCATGATGACAGCAAACTGGAGAAAAGGACTGGGAGCGCTATTTTATATACAGTACCACTAAAATAGACGTTCTGACTTAAAGTTGCTATAAGCAATAATATGTGACATTTTAATGACCTTTTTTTGTATTCAGACAGCCAGCAATGGGTAGATCGCTCCCAAAAGAATGTAGTCTAGAGCTGTGACACATCAAAGATGTTCCTAGAAGCTTTGTCATTGGTCGAGAAAAAAACCCCAGTCGCAATGACCAATCAGGAAGCAGACAGGCAAATCGACCAATGACAAAGCTTCTAGGAAAATCTTTGAATGCAGATTGCGGCCCCTAGATAGCCCACAGAGACTACATTTATTTTGGGAGCGTTGGGACCCATTGCTGGCTGTCTGAATAAATAAAAAGGTAATTCAAATGTTGACATATTATTGCTTATAGCAGCTTTAATTTGTATTCGGACGCATTCACAGCATTAACTGCCTCAGCCTCTATTTTGACTTGCATGCTACTGTATGCTGTCCGCATAGATTGACTGTTAGATCCCTTTGTCCGTGAACCATAAGCCCCAAGTTGTGCATTCTTCTAATTTAGTATATTCAATAGCTCCATGCGTCAAGGTCAGCAATTCGTACGTGACCTGCTGTAGTCGTCGGAGAGCTATAGAATCAGAAAACAGAAAATGTGTTTTCTGTGACTCCCACCTGATTTCTGCCAGGAAGCCCACAGTGTTCATTCCGTCGACTACTACTACGACGAAAAATGTTCGCCGACTACCTTTTTTCACTGACGAAAACTGAATAAATACTAAAAAACAAATAATTCATGATGACTAATTAAGACTAAATATATTGATACTTTTTGTCAACATAAAAAAACAACACTGAAATGTTAGGGAGGGACTTGTGGAGAAGAGAAGAAACTAAAAGACTAAAATATTTTACAATATAAATTGGGGTCCCAGGGATTAGAAATGCCAATACATGGTGTCCGTATAATGACAATCCCTGCTAGAGCCAAAAAAAATCTACTTCTCTTATGGGGGTCCCTGGCATACCTTTTCAAACGGGTGTCCGCGGGGATAATACGTGTTAGGTTGAGGGTCCTCGACATGAAAAAAAATCGAAAACTACAGTTTTTTACATTGTCAATCATCATTATTCTGATTCCAATGTGACTAAGGAACATGCGCTGGTTCGATTCTCTCTCTCTCAGACTATATCTCGCGTGGACATTAAGGGATGACTCGTTGTTTTCCCTCTTGACTTTCTCCACTCTGAGATGTGGAGTGCAGATAGAATGATGCATTTTTCATAAGGTGGTGAACACGAGAGCGTGCTCATTCTCCTTCCTTCCCGGCTGTTTTTTTTCCTCTTGTCAATATCAGTTTTCTTTTTTATTCTTGTATTCCACTGCTTATTGCTTGCACATATATCGCTATAGTGAGAAGAGCCATGTTGTAACTATACACAATTACACTATTCCAATCACATTTCTGTATTTTTTGTATTTTTATGTATTTGTTTCCCCACAGTTTAATGCAGATTAACCCGGCTGTTTCACAGGCTACTGTAATGTGCAATCACACTTCTTCACCCATGTGTTTTTTTAATACTGTACTTCCTCTTGTAACTGGCAAAAATGAGACGAAAGCTGTGAATTTTAACCCATCTCCCACATGCCTACCGCTTTTTATTTTATTTCGAAATTTCCCTGAAGTCGCTTGAGTTGCAGCAACTCGTTTTCAAGGGAGTCCTTAAGGCACAACATACAACAAACCAGTACAGTACAGTACAGTACAGTACAGTACAGTACAGTACAGTACAGTACAGTACAGTACAGTACAGTACAGTAAGGACATACACAAAGGCTCTTCCCCCGTCTCAAACCCACCACAAACCCACTAAATCAGTTTGCCTGTAACCTGAAGTTAAGTAATATACTATATACCATTGCAAGTGAGATATACAAAATACAAAAAACAAAGAAATCCCCCCAAAAAGACAATCGATGCAAATAAACAAACAAGTATGCCAAAAGGATGAATACATAATCAGAAACGAGAACAGATAGATGTAAGATGAACCAGCAATGCATTCTTGAAAGCATTGAAAGAGGTAATTGATCTAAGGGTAATTGATCTAAGGGACGCTTCTTATCACCCTGCCAGGTGATAAGAAGCGACCTGCTCACTCCTCATGCATTGAAGGAAGCATGTGAACAGTTCGGGGCTCTTCTCAGGTTGGCAGAGGGACTGTAGTGCCCAGGATTGAAATTTAGGCCCTTCACTAAATCCCACCCCAAAATTGTCCAATGCCAATCCAAATAGTTTAGCAACGGTTGCTATGCAGGTCAAGCTCTCTTCGCTGCTAATGTGCCTATTGGACAAGGATGGGTTGGGGAGGGACTTAGTGAAGGGCTAATTGGCACCGTGTGAAAATAATGGAATACAATAAATTATATTATTTATTAGTATTTCAGGCAGTACAAGTTTCTCAATTGAAGAGTAGGGAGTAGAGTAGTCCACCAATAAACACAGATGTACCAGTTATATTGTAAGTCATCCACATAACTTTGTAAAATTATGTGTAATATGTTGTTTATAGCAGCAATTACACTTGGAAGTCTTCAAGGCTCAATTCTGTGTTATATTCTACTATACGCAAAGGACCCTAATAAAGTATTTCCTGCTAAATGGAATTCACATTATAATTGCGCCACACGTCAATTCAGGGACGTAGCTGACCATTTGGTTGCCCTACTCATAGGATATTTGTGCTGCCCCCGCAGAGAAATTAGTTATTATGAGGGTCGGCTTGGCACTTTTTGGCACATTTTGTTGCCCTACTCGCAGTGTGTATTTTTGCCTGTATACTATACGTAGTGACGGCGGCACTGCGTCAATTGTGTGGTTCCGCTGCAGTGTTGTTTTCATCGACTAAAACTGTGACAAATAATGTTCGTCGACTACCTTTTTTCACTGACGAAAACTACATGGAAACTAAATGAAAACTGAGCTACCGTCTGATGACTAAAACTACAGTAAGACTAAATATAGTGACAATTTCGTCAACAAATACAAACTAGACAAAAATGTTAGGAAGGGACTAGTGGACAAGAGATCCAGTATAAGTCATTTTACATGTGGTTGCATGTTTAAAATAGCAGATCTACAAGCTCACAACGCGTCGCAGTGCGATGCACATTTTAGTCGACTAGATCAACCGTAGATTTAGTCGACTAAAATCGCATGACATTTACTCGACTTAAACTAGACTAAACACTAAAACATTCCAGGTGACTAAAATGTGACTAAAACTATAAATGAAAACTATTCAAGAGACTATAATTATGACTCTGATTCAAGAAACTAAAATCTAAATGTGCCGCCAAAAACAACACTGTTCCGCTGAAATGCTTCATTTCCTTTTGTCTCCGCCCCTCCCCTCCTCCATGCAGGCACAGGACCCTCAGGTGCTGGAGCAACTGTCCAAAAACATCACTCGTATGGGCCTGAATAACTTCACCCTCAACTACCTCAGGGTGAGAAGACCACACACTCTGCAACTCTCTGTGTGTTTGTTTGTTGTGTGGATTTGTCTGGACAGAGCGTTGCGGCTGTGTGTGTGTGTGTGTGTGTGTGTGTGCGCATGTGCACACGCACACACATGCGTGGCAGAGATTCAAGATTCATGAGGGTTTATTTGTCAATCACTCATACAAGTACAAGCAGCGATGTGTTGGTGTGGCGTGCGTGCGTGCGTGCGTGTGCGTACTGTGTACAAGAGAAGTGGATATGTGTGTTTGTTTGTCTGCATGTCTGAAAGGGGCCATGACAGTCTTTGTGTATCAATGTCTGTCAACCAACCCTAATCATGCATGTGGTCTCAAACTAAACCTCAGATAGTCTCTCTACACACCAGAAACCATACAGCTTCCTTATCCTTATAGAAAATTAAAGTCTGTGGTAATTAATTACTGTATACATTACAGTCTGTCAGATTTTGAATTAGGAAATAATATACGTGCATAAAAAATCGTGTTCATATTATGGACGTCCCTTGTTTACCTGTTCCTGTTGCATTTTGACTCCATTTGTGAACCTAAAATCTGCTGCCATGGAAATACCACCTATAACTGTGTAAATTATTTATTTATTTATTTATTTATTTATTTATTTATTTATTTATTTATTTATTTATTTATTTATTTATTTATTTATTTATTTATTTACTTACTCATGGACATTTACGTGCTGCGTACATTAACCCCTTAGTCCCCTAGAGAGACGCCACCACGGCATCATTTCGTTAAATTCACACGCATCAGTGAGAAAATAAGCACTCTCTTTTTTCCCCCTCCTATATAAAAAAATCTTGTTGTTTTGTAAAATACACGTTTTTTATTTTTTTGGGCTGACAGCAGTGGCTACACTGGGTGGAAATGGGAGAGGTATATATGAGCGACTTGAATACATTAGTCATTATTTCACTAGGCTTTGTTTGTGCTTTCTATCCACAGTTGATGGACAGCTCGGATCTCGCTCCAAGTGGGAGAACGAGAGAGACAGAGGGAGAGCGAGAGAGAGTGAGTGAGCGAGTGAGTGAGAGAGAGAGAAGGAGAGAGAACGTGAAGGGGAGAGATGTGGAGCTGGTGGGAATGAGAGAGAGAGAGAGAGAGAGAGAGAGAGAGAGCGGCAGCGGGAGAGCGAGATCGAGAAAGAAAGAGGAGGGGGGATTAATTGGATAGAGAAAATTAGCATAACATTAATGAACGCTCCCTGTTGAGACTCATAATTGTGCAAACCAGAGAAAAGGTACCCCTGCTTATTATCATAACTGCACAGTAAAGTCTGGAGTGTTGCTTTAACCGTAAAAATGGATCCTTGCGGGTACATTTTTACACTCAGGGTTAAATCGGCATTCCATATTGTATTGTGTAGTAGAGTAGAGAGAGGGAGAGAGAGAGAGAGAGAGAGAGAGAGACTTGGGTGTTTATTGTTTTTGTTTTTCAATGGCAATGATTATCCTGGAATGCATCCACAATGCCATTCAAAGACAAAGCACATAATTCAAGTGTCCATAATTACAGTCGGAGTTGGCTCCTGTTTATTCTGTGTATTAACAATTCAGACGGTCAATTTCCAAGTATATGAAATGGGGGATATGCTTGTTTCTCACTCACTTGCCTTTCCGTGGTATATAGAGGGTAAGTCGTTAGCCTCCTAACAATTACAGTATTGCTTCTGAAGACTAGGTTAGTTTGTCAAAATGACACGGTTTCGTTTCCCTCGGCCGACCGAAGTGAGCCTAATGTTTGACGAATAAATGTGTTGTGTCTTGGGAGGTAAAGTAGGAATTGGCTGCCTTCGCGATGTCACAATGGGCAGATTTCTTTTATATACTGTACACTGCACACACAAACACCATACAACACAATGTGACCACACACACTGCACAAAGTCCATCTTAACCCATCAAGACCTGAGACCGAGGTCTGAAAGAATATGTTGCTATATCCATTGTAAAAGCATTGTGATGGCCCAAAAAAATACAAAAAACGACCAAACATTTGCTTGATTGGTGTTTGGTACGTGTGAATGAGGCCCCAGAAACAAAAATTTGAGTTAATATTAGAATTATTCATTATTATTAATTATAATATTAATTTTAACTTTTTTAATTGCACCCTTGTTTCATTGCACTTTCAAGAGATATCTTGAAACTGGACGAATTGTTCAGCTAGAAATCAACATATACCTATTACGTCTCTGGGATTCAATCAAATTTGATAGAAGTGTTTTGAGCAATTGAAAACAATCACAGACAGTTCAACAGGATTTCTCACTATTAGTTTTAACAACTTGTTACGGTGGACATTTCCTGCAGTGTGCGTATACTGACTGAGCTGCCGAAAACCAAATCCGTCTTGTGTATCAAACAAAGAGAGCTTGTGAGGGGTTTGTACACATATTGTTATCTCAGCGTCACTGGCTGTCACGGTACACCCTTTCCTCACATTAAACGCTCGACGGGAACGTGTGTGTGTGTGTGTGTGTGTGTGTGTGGGGAAAATAAGGTCTTTTCTCCAGCTTTTTATCAGGGCTTCCAAAGAAAGAGGCATTTTCCTGGGGCACGGGGGTTATTACCGGCCTTTCTCTCTCTCTGTCCCTCCTTCCCTCTCTCTCCTTATTTCTCTGTGGCGTATTTAAGCCCTTCCATGTATTGGAGCTGCTGGCTTCCTGCTATTGCATGAGGCTGAAAATAGCCCCTTGTTTTCAGGCCGAGAGCCAGGGCTAGTTGGCTGAGCTTGGGGATGACTATTACCATGCCAGGAGGGGGGTGGGGGGGTGGGGGGCACAGGATTAGTCTGCTACGAGGATGTTCACTTCACTACAGCCACATGGTATCCCAACAGTCCAGTGCCATATACTAACAGAGTGAGAAGCGGCATGGAGGCATTATTCGATTTTTGCTGCCTAATTGGGCACAGGCAGGCGTGTATAGTGGTTCCAAATATGGGTTTGATTGTTGGTTTGAATAGAGGACAAGACTATAGTGGTCATGCCAAGGCACCAAAGTGGCACCACGCAACGTACATTGTTTGTAGCCTAATTTGATACCTAATTAATTCAATGGTACAATTGTCATATTATATACTGCATTGATTGATTGAATACCGGTACTTTATTCGGAGGTTTGTTAGTATACAGTCAAAGGTTAAATGCTAAAAGGATAACAAAAAAAAGCCCTATAATTTAGCCACACATATCAGACATATGTGACCAGATTTGACTGAGAGCCTGCCATCGCGCAAATTCCAGGTTTTCACCAGAAGAGAAAAACTTTTTTTTTTCTTGTTTTTTCCAAAATGAGTAAATAGCACAGGCAGACTCTTCACATACTAGAGCATGTCTAAAATAAGTGTCAGAGCTGTAAATATGAAATAAATGCTTAAACATGTAGCATGCACGGACGGAGTGCAAAACATACTCTCTCCTCATGCCTTCGGCCTGGTGGAGACAATAAAAAGTACATGAACACGTGGATTTGTGTCCTGTACCGATATTGACCTCAGCACTTGTCTCTCTACAGCTCTTGTAGCTATAAGTGTAAACTAGTAGAATTTATTTTGGTATATCAGTATCGCTTGCCTGGCCGTGGCTGCAGCAGCAGCGTGAACCAGTGTTGTTTTTGGCAGCAAAATTAGATTTTAGTTTTAGACAGTCATAGTCTTTTGAATAGTTTTCATTTAGTTTTAGTCACACTTTAGTCCCCTGGAATGTTTTAGTGTTAGTCTAGTTTTAGTTGACTAAATCTACTGGCGATTTATTCGACAAAAATGTATTTTGCCAGGCCTCGATGACGTCATAATGGCTGATTTTACGCTTGCTGAAAAGCTCACAAGATGTGTGAGCTTGTAGATTTGCTATTTTCAGCATGCAACCATGTGTAAAATGACTTATCCTGGATCTCTTGTCCACTAGTCCCTTCCTAACATATTAGTCTAGTTTTTATTTGTAGACGAAATTGTCGATATATTTAGTCTTCACTCTTGGTTTTAGTCACCATAGCTGACTTTTCATTTAGTTTTCATCACTGGAAAAAGGTAGTCGACGAACATTTTCCGTCTTAGTTTTAGTCGACGAAATCAACACATGGTGTGTGGTCCATTTGAGATCCTCGGTGATGTGTATGCCAAATAACTTGTAATCCCTGACACTCTCCAAGTGGCAACACTGTCGATGTAGCCGGGGGCATGCTCTGTCCTTCAACGGTAAATGGTAAATGGTGCATTTCTATAGCGCCTTTATCCAAGGTGCTTTACATAGATTGTGCATTACATTCACCTATTCACACACACACACAAACACACACACACACACATTCATACACAGACGGCAGCGGAAACCATGCAAGGCACCAGCAACCTGCTCATCGGGAGCAATTAGGTGTCTTGCTCGAGGACACTTCGACACTAACTCTGGGGGAGCCCACAGGGATCGAACCGGGAACCTTCCTGTTCCCAAGTGGCCGCTCTATCCCTGAGCCACTGCCGTCCTCTGTCCTTGGCCTCCTGTAGAATGATAAGCAACATTACAATTCTAATGTATTATGTTGGCCTTATGGTACAGGCAAATATGATTTTGAGTGCATAGTACTTTATTGGAAATATGAAATGTAGTTTTCTTGTTTGTTAAAATGAACCCCCGCAATTTAACAAAGGAGGAGATAATTGGCTGGACAGGACTGGAGACCCAGGCATGTGTTTTGATAGGCCCAGCACTTAAGGTGTTTTAAAGGTCTTCTCTCAGAATTGAATGCTATATCCTAGATATATATTATACTATAATTGCTATTTCCAGTATCCATAATCCTGCCTACACAATGAGTCTGGGACCGTGTGCATTTTGTGACGTATTGCACACAATGTTTCTTTATATTATTTATTATTTTGTCATTTTGGGATTAGTACAGTATGTCCTGAATCTTAATTGGCCAGTCAGCCACCAATTCAAGTTTTTCGTTGTGACTTGGTCGGTAGGTCGGTAGGTAGGTAGGTAGGTAGGTAGGTAGGAACCGCTCCAAGGCTCCTTGCTGAAGGACTGTTGGTGGGGCTTGCGCAGCCTGTGAGCCACTCTCCAGCTATTAGGACACACTTTCTCTCAATGAAACACTGATTCTGATGTGATTGTTGCAAAGTGGAGTAGCCCTATAGTGTCCTGACGTGTACTGAAGAGCATTTGTATGTTTAGCCTCTGGTTGAGACAAGTGCGGAGGGGGGAGGGTGGGGAGTGGGGTGCTCAACCACATTGTAATGTTACCCAGATGTTATGTTGTCCCTGATGAATTGAAGATGACGGGGCTGACCCCTGGCTCCCCCTTCTCCCCTGGCTCCCCCTTCTCCATGCACACACATCTCTGGAGGCTTAGAGCTTTTCTGCAGATTGGAGCTCATGCTTATTGCATGGGGCTTTCAGCTATGCAATGCAAACGCTGCTGCTGTGTGGAAATATATATAACTCTTGCTTTAATGCTGAAGAAAAAGCTTTGTGCCCAAACGCGTACGTTGATTGTTAGCTGCCTGTGCCTATCCCATTTAGGCTTGACATCGAAATATATAAAAAAGTGTAATATGCCTCCGCCCATCATCTGAAAATATGTTGTTCCAGGGACCTCCCCAGAAGCAAAGATTTGAGCTAAAATGTTCACTCTAACAATATATAACTAGAAAGAGGCAATTATGGGAAATTGCAAAGTGTGATTGCCTACATCGCAGCCGTCGAAAATGGAATCGCTTTTGGCTCCGCGTTGATTAAGCCACCCTCGACACGTGATTCAGATTTGGGACAGATCGGACATTCCGTGCGTGAGTTGTGGCGTTTTTTGTAAAATAGGCCCCTCCCACTAACTTCGGAAGACGATTACGGCCGAACGATATAGAAGATCTAAATTCTGACTGTGCTGTTTTAATCGGATAGGTCTGGAGATCATGTGTACCGATTTGTGTGAGATTTGGACAAAATCTGTAGGAGGAGGAGCAAAAAGTGTGTTTTGAACAAAATTCAAAATGGCGGGAAATCAATCTAGACGCAAATGGGCGTGGGGAGATGGGGAGATGCGTCATGACCCAAGGAATCCAGGGATTTTGATTTTACGACCTACGGTTCAAGAGTTATACCCAAAAACGTAAAGTTGGCTGTTATAGCGCCACCATGAGGCCCGATTGATATACTTCTAAGGTAATTAATTTTAGTAATTATTATGAATCTCTCCTCCAAGTCTTGTGAGTATAGCCCTTACGGTCTCAGAGGAAAAAATACTTGAAAGTGAGTTTTTGCATTTTCCCATTCATGTCTATGGGGAAATTTAATGCACTAATTAATTCATATCAATTAAACTATCCAACAAATGTCTTAGCAAAATACACGCACACGGTGCGACAAAAACTGTGGGAGGTATAACACGACAAAATAAAGTTTATCTAGTATAAAGAAAATAAAGAAAAGGTCAGAAAAGCAATAGTCTGATTGCCCTCAGGGCAATCACACTAATTATTCAAAGATTTGAGGCACATTTTCACGATTTTTCAAAAATAGCAGACTTACAAGTTCATAGCACGGCACTCGGTGAGCTTGTAGATCTGCTATTTTTCAATAGCTAAAGTATAACATAATGCTTAAAACGCCATGGGGTTCCCTCCCAAAATGGGCTATTAACCAAAGTACCTGAAAGGACCCTCTTCCGCGAGTGCTGGCAATTCCTTTGAATATCGTTGCTGTCGGGGCATGCAGAAACGCATCTCCATACGTTCTTTTTTTCCCCTCCGTAAATTACTTTGTCGTACAACAGTGTACCTGCAACCTGTAACAAATGTACCTACAAATGTACCTACAAAATATCTACAAGCTCACAAAAAATAATTATGATTGTATAAAAAAAAAAGGAACAGTTTTGGACATACAAGGTTTCCACCCGACAGTGCGTGCGTGCGTACGCGCAGTTTTACTACACACTGTGAGTTGTAACCTGCAGTGCATATAGCTATTAAAATCTTACCTCTTTGCAGTTTTACTAATATTTGCGTCTGTATTTATGTCCTTCGTAGAATGCTTTACGATGAACGTGCTGGTTCAAAGCAGTGTACTTTAAATTATGTAAATAATGTGAGTGAGTGCGAAAAGTACAGTACTGCACCCTTACCACAAGCACTCAACGTAGCTTTATTGATTAAGATTGTGGTGAAAATTGAAATTATTGCCTGTAGGCCTACTAGGCTGAAGAGACCTTTATGTACAGGACACTGCTTTCTTACTGGTGCATCCTGGAATGTGCTTGAATCATCAGTCATTTGAGGATAAGAGTGTGTTTGCGTGCGTGCGTGCGGGCACAGTGGTGGGTGCCCCCCTGGTTTTGCTATTGTTGATGATAGGATTCCCCCTCTGATCCGTTATTGCCCTTCAGTTTCTTCACTGTATGTTGAAAGGTCAAAATTTAATCTTAGACCTAAAAAAAGTAGGAAGTCATTTCGGCCTGTTGATGAAATGGGGGGAAATTAATGTGCAAAGTAAGCCATGCTCATCATTTACCAGGTGGACGCAGGGGCTTGTACACCCCCGGTCTGACCGACAGTACAGTATGTGATGCTGGAAGGAGAACTAGCACCTTAAACTCTATTTGGCAATCTGTAGAACCAATCTTCTCTCAATAAATATTGTCATTGTTGGGTGGAAAGTAACCCTGCACTGTATACAGTAAGTCCAACAGCCTTTATTTATCAGGAGATGGAAGAAGAACCCGTGTTCCAAACGTTCCAAATCCAATGTTACTCAGTTAGTTGTACTTCATACCAAAGACAGATCTTTGGTATGTATGTATTATATAGCCAAAATACCAACACAAGCTTGTAGATAGACTAATCATTGTGCTATGTCTGTGTGACATTGTCCTACTGTAACGACAAAGTATGAAACAGCATACCGGTACTTTCCTTTTTACATAAAAAGTTGAAATATGGAGATACATTTTTTCAGCCCAACAGTGAACCCGGGGTCATCAATGTGTGATTACAAGGACAAAATGTGTTCGTGGCAAGTCTTGGCCTTGCCTGTGGCATATTTTACATTTTTGACGTAACATTATAAATGTTCTTATATTGATCATAACCAGTGGTGGAAAGTGGTGGAAGTACTTTTACCTAAGTACTGTAGCCTACTTAAGTACAAATTTGAGGTATTTGTACTTTACTTGAGTATTTCAAATTCCCAGTACTTTGACTTCCCTACAATTATTTGAAAACTTTAGTTACTAGTTACTTTGGAGATTTTAATTTTGATTAGAAAACATGCATTAACCACTTCAACCCTATACATTTCGGCCATTTGAAAATAGCAGATCTACAAGCTCACAATGCGTCGCAACGCAATGCGTCCCAACGCGACGCATTGTGAGCTTGTAGATCGGCTATTTTCAATAGACTTTGTACACATTTTGAACTGCAATATGAGTACTTTTAATTTTAGTACTTTAAGTACATTTTGATGCCGCTACTTTACTCAAGTACATTTTCAATTCCGTACTTCTACTTGTAAGGAAGTAGTTCTAAATTGAGTACTTTTTCCACCACTGATCATAACTCCCAAATGACTGAATGTCTGTCTCTGGATTGTCTCCATATTTTTCCAGAATATGTATGACATTGATTTACTATGACACTACGGCACATTAGGAGTCCACTAGTACAGTAGTGGTTCTCTAACTGTTTTATTTTCAAGGACCCCCAAAATTCTGAGAGTGCACAAAATGGAACCAAATGAACCCACGAAGGGTGCATTTTGGTTCCATTTGTGCACTTTCAGAGTTACAGACCTGTAAAGCAGCAGTGTTGATTTCGTCGACTACAACTAAGACGAAAAATGTTCGTCGACTACCTTTTTTCACTGACGAAAACTAAATGGAAACTAAATGAAAACTAAGCTATGATGACTAAAACCATGACTAAATATACTGACAATTTCGTCAACAAATAAAAACTAGATTAAAATGTTAGGAAGGGACTAGTGGACAAGAGATCCAGTATATGTCATTTTACTTATAAAATAAGTCATTACGTCGGCATCAAGGCACGCCAAAACACATTTTAGTCGACTAAATCAACTGTAGATTTAGTCGACTAAAATCTTATGATATTTAGTCAACTAAAACTAGACTAACACTAAAGCATTCCGGGTGACTAAAATGTGACTAAAACTAACAAAAATCAACACTGCTGGAAAGGTCATGTAAGGCTATAGCCTAGCTATTTAATAACTTAATAGTAGCTATTTAATGTGTTTCTGGTAATATTATTGTCCACTCATTTGTTTGTTTGTGTGTTGTCTCCTCCAGCTGTGCGTCATCCTGGAGCCCATGCAGGAGCTCATGTCACGTCACAAGACCTACAACCTCAGCCCCCGGGACTGCCTCAAAACATGCCTGTTCCAAAAGTGGCAGAGGATGGTCGCCCCGCCAGGTAAGCGATGACAACGCTCTTTATAATTAGACCTCTCTATACCGTCTTTAACTAAGATTCATCAAATGAAGAGTTTAAGACATTAAGGCTTTAGTTGTATCGTTCTGTTTGTCTTCAATTTAATGTAATGAAATGTATTTTTCAGGTTTCAGGTTAATTGATTTTTTCCCCCCCTAATGCACAAGCTGGACTTACCCCGAAATGATCGTGTGGCAATAAAAGGATCAATTTGGAGTGCTGTAGCTTTTTTTTCTTTTTGTTCTAATGATGGATAATTTGGAATTAAAGCTCTTCTAAAGTTTTGATTGCCCCACTTCCATTTCTCTATAATAGCTGTCATAATAATGCACCTTAAATCTTAATACTTCCAAAGTGGTTCACCTGTCAGGTATATGAAATGATTCAGTACCTCAACACGTAAACCATGTATAAGACCTCTCTCACCTCCATGACTGACGTTTTAAGGGATGTTTTCTTGGTGGGGATACCAGTTTTTAAATTGGCTCTTCGGCAGTCTTAAGCCATAGAATTTATGAAACGAGAGAGAGAGAGAGATAGGGAGAGGGAGAGGGAGAGAGGGAGAGAGAGAGAGAGAGAGAGAGAGAGAGAGAGGGAGAGGGAGAGGGAGAGAGAGAGAGAGAGAGAGAGGGAGAGGGAGAGGGAGAGGGAGAGAGAAGGCGCAAGGATTTTGGACACTTCAGAGGGAGGCTGCAAATTACAGCAATGTTCGGCGAGGTGTGACGAGATGTCTTTTAAGAAGCAACAGCAGTCAGAAAGCCTTTGACTTGGACCAGGGTTGCTTTAATTAAGAGCGGCTGGTGTAATCAAACCCGCCGATCCAACTCTCTCTAACCCCGGCCAATGCAGCGGGCCCCCCAGGGGGCATCAGGCATGTTAAAAAAAAAGTTAAAAAAAGAAAAAAGAGAAAGCATTTCCTTCCACGGTGGACATACAGTATGCTACCGTAGAAGAAGAGACTTGGTCTGTGTGTACTTTAGAAAGGCTCTATATACTCAGACGGCTAATTGCACACATGGAGGAATAGTGTAGTTATACACCCCCGCCCGGCCGGAACGGCCCAGCCAAGGGATTAATGTATTCTGTCTGTCTGTCTGTCTGTCTGTCTGTCTGTCGGTCTGTCGGTCTGTCGGTCTGTCTGTCGGTCGGTCAGTCGAGCCAAAAGTGTGTGCCACTTAGCACCTTAATTGCCCGGGGTTATTTAATCCATTACATTATAGCCCCCAGTCGATTTATAAACACGGACCACTTTTACCGACGGAAAACTTTGTTTTTTGCAAGCGGGGGGGAGACATGGCCAAAGCATTTCCGGGGGTCCCCAGCCAAAAACGTTGAGAACCCCTGGTATAGGCAACCTGGCCTGGGATCTGCACATAGAGGAGCGCACTTTTCCAGTTTGATATTTATGGCTCCATTTTCGTCACCGCTAAATCCCTTATCCCTAAACTTATATATTTTTTACTATTTTGAAAAACATTTTTGAATAGCCAAACTACATTGACACGTTTTGAGCTTGTAGACTGGCCATTTTAAATAGTGAAAAAAAATGCAAAAAAGGCAAAGATTTACGCCAGCATTTTCCCCAGTTGAGCTCTTATTTTGAAAAGCCACATTTCCAGACTTCCGGAAGTAGACATATCCTAGTAAGTTTAACTTAAGTTCAACTGTTGTTTACAAGATGGGTCTAAGCCGGGGCACTGGAGGGCTCCTCATCAAAGAAACGTTGTTTTGACCAAATATGCCATCTGGGACAAGGAATAGGAAATACAGGCGATTGAAAGAAACAGATAGAATGGATTATTATGGCGAGGACGATCTATATGAAAATAGCCTTTAATTGACCTAGATCTTTGGCAATGGCGCGGAGGGTGGTAACAGTCCATTCTGTGGGAGTTGGTCATAGTCTATATTTAAAAATGAATGTTGATATTGATTGGGCAGAGGGGTTACAATTCATCAAGGCATCTTGTTTCCAGGATTTCACTCAGACCCCCAAATCAAAGTTTGAAATCCTCTTGTTTGTTTGTTGAGTGTCATTGCGGTACAGGTAATCCATCTGTGTTTTCATAAGAAACTAAATTGAACTTTTTTAAAGCTTAGCTGTAGATGTGCTTTTTTTCCTTATCCCATTTTGGGCGGGAACACCTTTTGGTGTTTTAAGCATTGTGTTATACTTTAGCTATTGGGTGTATTCAGGAAGGAAGCATGCATGCATTTATGCTCCGATAAGTCCTTCTGGGTGGAAGTGGAAGTGATTTTAGTGCGTCACCGGTCGAGCATCGAAGGAAACACGCCGGGATAACAAAAGTGATTGTCTTTGAACCAGTGTTTCCCCCAACATTGGCTCATGGTCCATTTTGGGTCGCGGACCATATGCGACCCCAAAGTGAATATGTGAATATGCGATGAATATGCCGTTTTCTAACCTTTCCTATAAAAGAAGAAGAGAAGATTTGTTTAAAAAAAACGAAATCTAAATTATTTCATATTTTCCCAAACATATTTTCAAAAATGGTGAAAAATAGTAGATGTACAAGCTTCGCAGCTCACGGTGCAAAAGGGCCGCACTGTGAGCTTGAAGATCTGCTTTTTTTAAATAGCCAAACGGTAAAATCTAAACGGTAACCCGGTATTAATGGGTTAAAGATCTTCAGAAGTACATTTTCAACAATTTTCTAAAATAGTGAAAATAGTAGGCGTAGATCCCACGGTATACATCATCGGGCGGCAGTGGCTCAGGGGTAGAGTGGCCGGATTGGAACCGTAAGGTTCCCAGTTTGAACCCTGTGGGCTCCCCCAGAGTTAGTATCGAAGTGTCCTTGAGCAAGACTCTGAACCCCTATTTGCTCCCGATGTGCTGGTTGGTGCCGTGCATGGTTTCCTCTGCCATCGGTGTGTGAATGTGTGTGCAAATTGTTGAATCTACAATATGTGAAGCTATATAAATGTGTGTGGCTATAATACATTTTTTCAATGTATCCCGAATTTCTGTTTTGGGCCTTGAGGCGAAAAGGTTTGACTCTAGGCCACATTTCTTTGCTTAGATTTGTTAAATACGCATGTCTGTCAGAGTCAGGAGTCGCAGGATAATCGACAACATTCCCCTCTCGCTATTTTCAGTGGCGTTTTCTGTTTGTGTCATGAGTGGTACGTTGCCAGTTTTGCCGTAATTGAATATGAAAGCATCTCCTTGGGTGTGATTAGTACGAAACCTCGTGAAATGCATTTCATTTTCAGACATCTGTTTGAAGATCACAGCCGTGTTCATTTCATTTTTTTCTTTCTTTCTTTTTGTCTCCTCAAGAGATTATAAGACATATCATTTTCGAAGCAACACGGGTTGAAATTTGCAAAATCCGTGTAGTCATAAATTATGTATTGCAGAAATTATATTTTGTAGATGTAAGGAATGCTAAGATCTCTACTTAACCTGCCTCATTAGTTCATAACTCCATTAATGAAGGAGCTTTCACTTTACAGTAGATGCAGTTATAATTTAATTGCATGTTTAGAAATTATGTACAGTATAAGCTTATAATTGGAAATAAATAATCTTTTACCTAAGCAGGCTTATGCAAAGGCAAACATGTAATTTAGAAGGCATGTTCTGTATTGTAGACAGATGCCATGTCATTTGTAAACCTAGCATCCTACCGTATAGTGTGTTTAGTTTTTTAGTTTTTTACGCGCTACGAGCTTGTAGATCTGCTATAAAAATAAAAGAAACTTGAAAATGTGCCTGAAATCTTTGAATATATATTGTTACAGAGTAAACGAATCTTTGCTTCTGGGGGGAGGGGTCTCTGGAACGACATATTTTCAGATGGGGGTCGGCAGCCAATTATATATAATTTTTAGGGTCCTTGACATGGAAATATTGAGCACCACTGATATAGAAACATTCAGAAAACTGATTTAGAAGCCTTTCTTTTTAAATTTCGATGTCAGGCCTAAATGGGGTTAAGTATATGTATTCATCAGTGGCTTTGAATGCTGTCTTATTGTATTGATTCTTATTCAGTATGAAACCAATAAACCCTTTGGCTCCGGTTTCAGCTGGACATCCACAGAACTTCAAAACGGAAATATTTCCCACAAATCACAAAAAAGGTATCTTTTTGGTCTTATCCTGTCTTGCTTCTTGGGGTAGTCCTGTTAGGATGCAGTAGCAGGCTTCTAAAGCTCAGCCAAATGCCTTGAACAACCAACCAGTGGTGGAAAAACTACCTCCGTTTACCAAAAGTACCAATTTCGCTATGTAGAAACTAGGGCTTTAAGCAACTAGTCGACTATTCAAATAGTCGACTAGTAAATCCACTAGTCGACCTTGCTGGTACTAGTTGACTATAAGAAAGGGGAAAAGGGTGTTTTTGTAGGCCTCAAGATCAGCTAGAATGCTAGATTATAGTCACCAATGTACAAATATCATTTAAAAAATAAAAATAGTCGACAACTAGACGACTAGTAAAAATCACTAGAAGTGAAAGCCCTAGTAGAAACACTCACAAAAGCACAAAAGTAATGGCATTAAAATATGCTTAAAGTAGGTACCAAAAGTAACCTCAAAGTCTTACTTGAGTACAGTACTTGAGTAAATGAACGTAGAGTTACTTTCCACCACTGAGAACAACTACATTTCAGTGTGCACGTTCAACATGCATGCTCAACTAACGTGCTCAAACAAAGACCAAATTAGACATTGTTCGACGCATTACACACGTTGCATGCATTTTGTTTTTTGTTTATTGCATGTGCTATATACATGGGCATTTGAAAGGCAAAAAAAAAAAAAAAACGAAAGCAAGGGATGAAAAGGTATATATGCAACGCAATAGTGCAGTCACGCTCAACAAATAAGCGCCACAACAGTAAAGACAACAAAGACATACAAGAGCAGATACAATATCAATGCATATTCAGTGAGAGACACGTGGATGGTGCTTTCTGCCTCAGCAGAGTAGTTTTAATCTGGCAAAGGCTATTGAGGCGCGCCACACTCTGCATAGTGGCACCAAAATCATTAAC